>NC_047679.1:67631417-67993917 GCF_011762505.2 Arvicanthis niloticus | reverse complement strand
AGAAAGTCATCAATTTGGTTTAGATTTTCAAATTTTGTGGAGTAAAGGCTTCTGAAGTGAAGCTTAATGATTCTTTGAATTTCATCAGTATCTGTTGTTATGTCTCCCTTTTCACTTCTGATTTTGTTAATTTGGACATTATCTCTCTGGCTTTTAGTGAGTTTGGCTAAGGATTTATCTATTTTGTTGATTTTTTCTTAAATAACCAGCTCTTTGTATTGTGAATTCTTTGTATTGTTCTGTTTCTAATTTATTGATTGCAATCCTGAGTTTGTATACTGCTGTCTATTTCTTTTGGGTGTGTTTGCTTCTTTTTGTTTTAGAGTTTAGAAGTATACTTTAAATTGTTAGCATGAGAACATTGTTAACTCTTTATGAAGACACTTCGTGCTATGAACTTTTCCCTTAGCAGAGATGTCATTTTCCCTATAAATTTAGGTGTATTGTACTTTCATTTTCACTGAATTTTAGAAAGTCTTCAAGCTCTTCCTTTATTTCTTACTTACCCAATGATCATTGAGTAGAGTTTCATTCTACATGAATTTGTTATTATTAAGACAGGGGTGTATCTAACATGGATGTTCATGGTGAAGCAAGCCTGGTGACAACAGGTGGTTGGCAGGTAGCAATTTTATTATTTTATTATGAGGGTTGTTCACAGGGCTATAGATTATTTATAATAATATTATCTTATTAGTTAGGTAAGATGATACTAATCACTAAACCAATAGGGATAGGAATTGCATTTACAGGTTTATTTCATAAAGTTAACTTTTTAGTTTTTAATTATAGAATTGAAACTTAGTTTTAAGAAAAGAGGGCTATTTAGGCCTGAATGGGGGTAGTTTTTGAAAGAATGTGGTCAGCCTCTTATTCATGTACCTGGGCATTTTGATAGACATTCCAGACTCAAGGAATAGTATTGAAAAAAAACAATATGTTTTTTGTTGTTTATAAATTAAATTGATTCAAGAACTATGCTTTATATTTTATGTTGCTGTATAATAAAATGCCATAATCATAAGTGAGTTGTAGAAGAAATTTATTTAGAATTATCTCTCTAGAGAGAAGATTCTATCATGTTGATGAATCGTGGTAGCAAGATGAAGATACGGTGGCTCTGAACAAGAAGCTATGGGCTCATATGGTCAGCTAAAAGCAGGAGGTTAGCAAATCAGGATAGAAATTGGGACAAAACAAGTTATCAAAACTTGCCTATGAAAAGAGACAACAGTGAAGAGGCTCCTCCATCATGCATTCTTGATGATGCCTTTTAGCTTTAACTAGAATTTAATGTCCTTGATTGGGAATCCAGTGAAAAATTACCCAATGCTACTTTAGAAACATGAGGTTAAGATTCTCTAACTAAGTGCTTATCTTAACTTCTATTAAACTACTTCCTTGTATAAAGCCCTCATTGCAGCTGCTAGCCAGATGTTACTGTATGGTTTTCATCTTTTAACCACTGTGCTCTGGACACTCAATAGTATACTTAGGTCCTCAAATAATCCAAGTTTCCTCCGAATTGACTAGAATAAGAGACTTTTAGTTGGCTATAAACCGTTTCTGAATGGCCATCGAAATTTCATAGGCTTCCTGTGACATACCACCAATAAAGTACTTCTTCCAATAAATTTATACCTCTTAAACCTTCACAAATTGTACTTTCATTTTGAAATCAAATGTTAAAATATCTAATTTTTTGGAGATATTTTTGTGGGAGACATTCTCATTGAAACTAAAAAATATGATCATCAACAGGATGAGAGAAAAGCACTCTTTCCCTAGATATGCTTTATCTAACAAAATACAAGAATAATAGATATTAACTGTTGAGAGAGAGAGAGAGAGAGAGAGAGAGAGAGAGAGAGAGATAGAGAGAGATTAGTCTTTCTTGTCTGTGCTGGTGTCCTGAGCAGACCTTGAGTGCCAGCTATGCAGCCAATCCAACAACACCCAGAGAAGACTGGATTCCCAGAAGCTCTAACATGTCCTGGATCATAGGTGAGGCAGTGAAACCCACCACAAACAATGAGTAACTGGGACCCCCTGGAACCCAGAGTCTCAATCTCAGCCAGTGGCACGGGTTTCTTTAAGTCTGCTCCAGTACTCGGAGTACCTTGGGTGTCAGCTCTGTACCCAGTCCCACAACACTCAGAGGAAACTAGACTCCCAGGAGCTCTAACTCACCCAGGAATATAGAATCATAAGATCATAGGATCACAGGATCTCATGAGCTTGGTCATACCAGGATTTCAGAGTCCCAGAGGCAGCCTGACTCCCAGGAGCTCTTACACAAAGGATTTCAGGATCACAGGATCACAAAGACAGTGGGACCCTGAGGACTTCTAACACAACCAAGATAAGAGGAGAGACAGGCTCCAGTCAGAGACAGTGAGTGCAGATAGCACTAGAAATAAACAGGTGGTATAAGGCAAGCAGAAGAACACAAGCAACAGAAACCAAGGTTACGTTGCATCATCATTACCTATTTCTCCTACCATAGCAAGTGCTGAATAACCCATCACACCAGAAAAACAAGATTCAGATTTAAAAATCACTTTTCATATTGATGATAGATGACTTTAAGAAGAACATAAATAACTCCCTCAAAGAAATACAGGAGAACACAGGTAAACAGATAGAAGCCCTTAAAGAAGCAACAGAAAAATCCCTTACAGAATTACAAGACAACACAAACAGGTGAAGAAATTAAACGAAACCATCTAGGACAAAAAAAAAAACGAAAGTAGAAACAATAAAGAAGTCACAAAGGGTGACTGCCCTGGAGATAGAAAACCTAGGAAAGAGATCAGGAGTCACAGATGCAAGCAACACCAATAGAATACAAGATATAGAAGAAATAATCTCAGGTACAGAAGATACCAGAGAAAACATTGACACAACTGTCAAAGATAATGCAAAATTCAAAAAGCTCCTAACTCAAACGTTCCAAGAAATCTAGGACATAATGAATAGACCAAACCTAAGGAAAATAAGAATGAAAAAGAATGAAGATTTGCAACATAAATGGCCAGTAATATCTTCAACAAAATTATAGAAGAAAACTTCCCTAATCTAAAGAAAGAGACACCTATGAACATACAAAGAGACTACAGAACTCCAAAGCAACTAGTCCAGAAAAGAAATTTCAACCATTACATAATATTCAAGATACCAAATGCACAAAATAAAAAAAATATTGAAAGCATAAGGGAAAACGGTCAAGTAACTTATAATGGCAGACCTATCAGAATTACACCAGACTTCTCACCAGAGACTATAAAAGCCCAAAGATTCTGGACAGATGTCATAAGGACCTTAAAAGAACATAAATGCCAGACTAGGCTACTATACACAGCAAAATTCTCAATTACCATACAAGGAGAAACCAAGATATTCCATGACAAAACCAAATTTACACAATATATTTCCACAAATCTAGCCCTACAATGGATAATAGAGAGAAAACTCACCACAAGGAGGGAAAGAATACCCTTGAAAGAGCAAGAAAGTAATCTTCTTCCAACAAACTCAAAAGAAGATAGCCATAAAAACATAAATCCACCTCTAATAGCAAAAATAACAGGAAGCAACGATCCCTTTTTTAAATAACTCTTAACATCAAAGGACTCAATTCCACAATAAAAAGACATAGACTAATTGACTGGATAAGTAAACAGGACCCAGCATTTTTCTGCATACAATAAACACACCTTAGTGACAAAGACAGATACAACCTTAGAGTAAAAGGATTGAAAACAATTTTTCCAAGCAAGTGATTCCATTAAACAAGCTGGAGTAGCCATTTTATTATCAAATAAAACTGATATTCAACAAAAAATATCAAAAAAGATAAGGAAGGACACTTCATCCTGGTGAAAGGAAAAATCAAGCAAGATGAACTCTAAATTCAGAACATCTATGCTCCAAATTCAAGGGCCCCCACATTCATGAAAGAAACTTTATTAAATCTCAAAGCACACATTGCACCTTACACAATAATAGTGGGAGTCTTCAACATCCCATGCTCAGCAATCATGGAAACAGAAACTAAAGAAAGACACAGTGAAACTAACAGAAGTTATGAACCAAATGCATTTAATAGATATCTATAGATTATTTCATCATAAAACAAAAGAATATACATTCTTCTGAGTACCTCATGGTACCTTCTCCAAAATTGAACATATAATTGGTCACAAAGCTGGACTCAACAGATACAATAAATTGAAATATTATCATGCATTCTATCAGATCACCCTAGATTAAGACTGATCTTCAATAATGGCAAAAACAATGGAAAGCCCAAAATATACGTGGAAAATGAACAACACTCTACTCAATGATATTGTGGTCAGAGAAGAAATAAAGAAAGAAAATAAAGACTTTTAGAATTTAATGCAAATGATGGCATACCAGACTCATGGGACACAATGAAAGCAGTGCTAAGAGGAAAACTCATAGCTCTAAGTGACTACAAATAGGAACTGGAAAAAGCATACACTAGCAATCTTACAACATACATAAGAGCTCTAGAACAAAATGAACAAATACACACAAGAGGTATAGATGGTAGGAAATAATCAAACTCCGCGCTAAAATCAGCAAAGTAGAAACAAGAAGAACTATACAAAGAATCAAAAAACCAGAGCTGTTTCTTTGAGAAAATCAACAAGAAAAATAAACCCTTAGCCAGACTATCCAGAGGGCACAGACACAGTATCCAAATTAATAAAATTAGAACTGAAAAGAGAGACATAAAAACGGAAAGTGAGGAAATTTAAAAAAATCAACAGATCCTACTACAAAAGTCTATACTCAACAAAACTGAAAAAATCTGGATGAAATGCACTCTTTTAGGCAGATACTAGCTGACAAAGTTAAATCAGGAGCAGATGCACCATCTAAACTATCGTATATCACCTAAAGAAATAGCAGCAGTCATTAAAAGCTCCCCCCCCCCCAAAAGCCCAGAACCAGATGGGTTTAGTGAAGAATTTTATCAGACCTTCAAGGAAGAACGTAATAGTAATACCATTTAAATTCTATTCAAAGAATTCCATAAAATAGAAACAGAAGGAACATCATCCAATTTGTTCTATGAAGCCACAATTATATTTATACCTAAACCACAAAAATACACAACAAAAAAGAAAATTTCAGACCAATCTCCGTTATGAATACTGATGGAAAAATACTCAATAAAATTCTCACAATAGAATCCAAGAACACATAAAACAAACACTCATCCACCATGATCAAGTAGGCTTTATCATAGGAATGCAGGAATGGTTCAATATATGGAAATCTATGAATGTAATCCACTATATAAACAAACTCAAAGAAAAAAAAGATATATTATCATCTCCCTAGATGCTAAGAAAGCATTGGACAAAATTCAATATCTCTTCATGGTAAAAGTCTTGTAAAGATCAGGAATTCAATGCCCATACCTAAACATAGTAAAAGCAATATACAGCAAGCCAGTAACTAACATCAAACTAAATGAAGAGAAATTTGAAGCAATCCCAGTAAAGTCATGGACCAGACAAGGCTGCCCACTCTCTCCATACCTATTGAATATAGTGCTGGAAGACCTAGACGGATCAATTAGACAACAAAAGGAAGTCAAAGGGATTCAAATATGAAACTAAGAAATCTAAATATTATTTGCAAATAATGTGATAGTATACTCACATGAACACAAAACTTCCACCATAGAATTCCTAACCTGATAAACAACTTCAGCAAAGTGTCTGGATATAAAATTAACTCAAACAAATCAGTAGCCTTCCTCTATTGAAAGAATAAACAGACTGAGAGAGAAATTAGAAATATGACACCCTTCACAATGGTCACAAATAATAAAAAATACCATGATGTGAATCTAAGCACAAGTGGAAGATCTGTATGACAAGAACTTCATGTCCCTAAAAAAATAAATCGAAGATCTCAGAAGATGGAAAGATCTCCCATGCCCCTGGATTGGCAGGATTAACTTAGTAAAAATGGCCAACTTGCCAAAAGCAATCTTCAGATTTAATGTAATTCCCATTAAAATTTCATCTCAATTCTACATAGTATTACAAGGAGCAACTTACAAATTCATTTGGAATAACAAAATCCCCAGGTTAGTGAAAAATATTCTCAGCAATAAAAGAAATTCTGGGGTAAGCTCTGTCCAGAATCTCAAACTGTATTCCAGAGCAAAAGCAACAAAACTGCATGGTTTTAGTACAGGGATAGGCAGGTAGATCAATGGAATAGAATTAAAGACTCAGAAATGAACCCACACACCTCTGGTCACTTGATCATTCACAAAGGAGCTAAAACCATCCAGCGGAAAAATGACAGCATTTTCAACTAGTGGTACTCAACTGGAGCTTAGAATATAGACAAATGCAAATTGATCCATTCTTATCTCTTTGTACAAAGCTCAAGTTCAAGTGCATTACAGACATCCACATAAAACAAGATACACCGAAACTGATAGAAAAGAAAGTAGGGAAGGGCACAGGGGAAAATTTCCTGAACAAAACACAAATGCTCTAAGATCATGAATTAACAAATGGGACCTCATAAAATTGCAAAGCTTCTGTAAAGCAAAGGACACTGTCAATAGGACAAAACTGCAACCAACAGATTGGGACAGGATCTTTACCAATCCTATATCCAGTAGAGGGCTAATATTCAGTATATACAAAGAACTCAAGAAATTAGACTCTAGACAATCCAATAACCCTATTATAAATGGGGTACCAAGTTAAACAAAGAATTCTCAACTGGAGAAACTCGAATGGTTGAAAAGCACCTAAAGAAATGTTCAACATCCTTAGTCATCAGGGAAATGCAAATCAAAACAACCCTGAGATTCCACCTCACACAAGTTACAATGGGTAAGATAAAAAACTCAAGTGATAGCAGATGCTGGCCAGGATGTGGAGAAACAGTAACACTCCTCCATTGCTGGTGGGATTGTAAATTACTATAGCCACTCCGGAGAAGTCTGACTGTTTCTCTGAAAATTGGACATAGTATTAGCTGAGGACCTAGCTATACAACTCTTGAGCATATACCCAGAAGCTGTTCAAGCATATAACATGAACACATGCTACACTATGTTCATAACAGCCTTATTTATAATATCCAGAAGCTGGAAAGACTTTTAAAAACAATGACTTTTTGAAATTTTTAGGCAAATGTTTAGAGCTAGAAAATGTCATCCTGAGTGAGGTGACCTAATCACAAAAGAACACACATGGTATACACTCACTGATAAATGGATGATAGACCAAAATATCACAATATCCAAGATACAACTCACAGACCACATGAAGCTCAAGAGGAAGGAAGAGCAAAGTGTAGGTGCTTTGGTCCTTCTTACAAGTAGTAACAAAATACTCACAGGAGCAAATATGGAGAAAAAATGTTGAGCAGAGACTGGAGGAGGGACCTTCTAGGGTCTGACCCACCTGGGGATTCATCCCATGTGCAGTCATCAAATGCAAACACTGTTGTCCTGCCAGGAAGTGCATGCAGACTGGAGCTTGATATACTTGTCTCCTGAGTCTCTGCCAGAGCCTGACATATACAGAGGGGGATGTTTGCAGCTAACCATTGAACTCATCACAAGGTCACGAATGGAGTGTTTAGAGAGAACACTGAAGGAGTTGAAGGGGCTTGTGTTCCCATGGGTAGAAAAAAAATACCAACCAATTAGAGCTCTCAGACTCTGAACTGCCAGCCTAGAAATACACATGGAGAGACCCATGGCTCCAGCTGTGCTTATAGTAGAGAATGGCCTTGTAGGGCATCAGTTGGAGAGGAGGGCATTGGTCTAAGAAGGCTGGGTGGCACATTGTGGGGGAATGTGTGGGTGGGGAGACAGGAGTGGGTCAATTGGTGTGTGGACACCTTTATAGATGCAGGAGAATGGGGGATAGGATAAGATCTTTTTGGGGGGGGAATGGGGAAAGGGGATAACATCTGAAATGTAAATAAATAAAATATCTAATAAAAAATCTAGATAATGGAACTGTATTCTGCATTTCTGCATTTGATACATTTTGTAAACAATTTAATATTACCTATATTACTGGGATTCCTTATAATCGTGAAGGACAAGGTATTCTGGAAGGGGGCCTATGGAACTTTAAAACAATCCTTTCATAAAATAAAAATAGGGAGGTGTTAGACTTTAGCTCAGACATCCGTCTACAGCTCAGAACAGAGCACTCCAGACCACATGGTTACAAGGGGTGAGTTCTTTTCAGCAAATAGGGCAAAGATGGGGGAAGAAGATGGAAGAAGAGGAAGAAGAGAAATAGAGGCAGGCCATGACCACATGGAGAGAGAGAAAGAGAAGGGGGAAGAAACAGAGAGGCTAGAGGTAAGAGGGTGTGGGGCACTGAGCTATGAGAGACAGCTGGGCACCTAGTCTAACGAGCTTTTGAACCCTGGAGACCCCCTGGGATGGAAGGCGTTCAGCTCTGTTCCTGGGCCGCTGGCTATCTCAGCTTCTGCCCTTCACAGCCCCTCCCACAGAGAAAGGTCTATGGCCATAGGATCATGTAGGAATAGTGCCCCAGGCTCTCCCCACATGCATATGAGGCATCCCCAAAATTCCAGACCAAGCCAATAGGGATTACCAGCTGCTAAAACCATAACCCACCCCAAACTGTATATATTGAGTTTAATTGAAAAGTAAGGGACACACAAGAATCATCCTGTTGTCTGAGAGCTTCTGTCGTGGAGCCTTCCCTCTTCGCCAGCTAGCCAGGGCCCCTCACCGGCTCAGTGAGAGCTGTTAACACTGGGCAAGAGATCTACTCTCTTTCCCCACTACCTAGCTGGCACCTCCCGGCTTAGCAAAGAGCTGTAACACTTCAGAAGATGCAGGATCTCCAGAAGCACCTTCAGGGCTCTCCTCTCTCTGCTGCAGAGATGGTGACAGAGGCAGCAGTGGATCTTCCCTGCTGACACTCTACCCTGGACCACCCTCGGGCAAGGGCAGCAGCAGAGACAACAGCTTTTTGCACCCTGTCCTCCACCAAGCCGGAGATTTTGTGGGACCGATCCCATCCGGAGCTGGTTCCTACAAGAGGGTAAGAGGGTAAGAAATTAAAAGTAAGCGAGAGAGGAGGGACAAGCAGCCCCTTTTATAGTGGGCAAGGCCTACCTGGCTGTTGCCAGGTAACTGTGGGGAGGAGCATACCTGGCTGTTGCCAGGTAACTGTGAAGGTGGAGTTTAGACAGAATACTAACAGGAGGTATATCCATGTACACCATAAATAATTTATTTAAATCATGTTCCTTTTATTTTAAATTTTTAAAAGTTTGCCAAGGAACTTTATGCCGAGTGTGAGTGTCTAAGGCACCCTACAACTAGGCATACTTATGCTTAGGTGAAAAGGAAGGATCCATTTACTGGCATATGGCATGATCCTGATCAGGTATTTAATATGGGGAATAAGGCATGTTTTGTGTTTTTTTTTTTTTTTCTCTAGGATGCTGAAGGAGCATGGTGGCTGCTAGAGTGACAAGTGAGACATGCTGATGCTTGGACAAAGAATGATGCTGACCTGTGAGCTTGCTCAGTGCCTTGACAATGGTGACTGGGAAGCTGTATTGGTCATATTTTCCTGACCTACCTTTGCTTCTTAATATCTCAAATAGGACAAGCTGCCTTGCCTCAAGTTTTAGACTTGTGGGACAGAAAATAAAAAAAGAGAAGTGATAATGACTCTTGTATTTTTCTTAAATGTGACCAGTTATTCGGACTCAATCATGGACTGGTCTAGAAATCAATCCAGTATTGGAAATAACAGTCTTCATTTGGAAGGTTGGTTCTGGACATTTTCAGAGACATAGTTGGAAATTAGCTGCAATTCTCTATGATATTATGTTAGCAAGAGATAAAGTTGGGACAGGTCTAGGTTTCAAACAAGTTTTAATGCATGAGTTAAGGCTCTTTTATTTGTCATGTTAAATTTAATTTTTTTTTCTTCTACAGAATTTAATGTCAGTTGCACTGATTGTAAATTTTCTAATTGCATTAGTGTGCTGAAACCTGGCATGTCTGTTATGGGGGTCTATCAACCAGTTTTTGTTTTATTTCCCTGAGTATTACAGAACATTGGTATTCTGAAAAAGCTTGTATGTACTGGAAGAATTGCATCAGGCTTTAAGCAGTAGAAAGTGGGGTGTGGGTTTGATTATTGCTGGTACAACAGCTTTAATTACATTAATTGCTAGCGCCAGGCGGTGGTGGTGCACGCCTTTAATCCCAGCACTTGGGAGGCAGAGGCAGGCAGATTTCTGAGTTTGAGGTCAGCCTGGTCTACAGAGTGAGTTCCAGGACAGCCAGGACTACACAGAGAAACTCTGTCTCGAAAAAAAACAAAACAAAACAAAAAAAAACCCACCCCCCAAAAAAAAACCAAAACCAAAACAAAAACAAAAAACCGTTAAATGCTAGCACCACTGCTTCTGCAATTGCTTTGACACAAGAAGTTAAGACAGCTACTTTTGTTAATCATTTAGCAAAAAAATGTTACTAATATGTTGAGTAGACAATAGGATTTAGATAGGCATTTGAAACAATAGATTGATGGCCTTTATCCTTTTTAAATTATTGGAAGGAGGTTCAGAGTTTAAGAGTAAGGAGCCATCTCGAATGCCAGGCCAAATACCAATAGATTTGTGTTACTTCTAAAATTTACAATGATAGTCATTATAATAAGAAAAAGTTTAAAGACACTTGCAGGATATTTTGCATAATTCTAACACCTCTCTGGATGAGTTACCTTTGCATAGTGAGCTTATGAATTTAAAGAATGCTGCTCTGCTGAGCTTTGATGCTGCAGATACTGCTGATAAAATTTTCCATGCCCCTGAAGTCAGTATTTCCATTTTGGTCAAGCTTCAAGAATGGCATATATAGCTTGATCATATTAACCTTTTGTTTTTGGCCTGGGAATATTTTTTTTCCTGCCTATCATGTTAAATCTTGTCTTTAACAATATCCACATGGTTGGAGCCAAAGTACACATCTTGAAACTGAAAATGGACCCCCAGACAGAATTATTAATTTAACAGGCTGGCAACCCAAGGATGGATAAGATTCTGCACAGAGCCTTACCAACAATAGCAGAAGTGCATTGTTTTGATAATGCATAGTTCACAATGGGTAAAGATGGGCTTTTTGTCAGAATTACCTAAGACAGGCTCAGTCTTATTTATGAGATTAAAAAACGGGGGAGATGTTGAGAGCTGCTTGGCAGGCTGTCATTGGCCCAGACAAGGAAATAAGCTTCTTGACAGTAATCTGCCAAAGACAAGGATGTGGGCTTCAGGAAGAGGTATGACATTAACTTAGAAGAAAGAAGTAATTTTAGGCAGGAATCTAAGTCTTAGGCTCAAACAAAAATTTTAATTTCAGTCAGGAATCTAAATATTAGGCTAGAACAAAGAAGTAATTTCAGGCAGGAATCTAAATCTTAAGCTAGAACAAAAAAGTAGGTTTCAGGCATGAAAATGACTTTGCGCTAGGACAGGGAAGTAGGCTCAGATATTTTGGTCATCCTGAGAAGCCATTAGAAACAGTGATTTCAGTACTTTGTTTATTGTTTTACTTGTTCTTTGACTACATGTGTTTATTGTCTTGGTTGTTCCTTGACTATTTGCATCTATTGTATTGCTAGTTCCTCAACCTAGAATTGACCTTAATACTTGCATGTAATTAAAATGGCATAAAAAAGAAAAAAAAAGGTTAAAATAAGTTTGTTTGTTACAAAATTTGTGTTTCATTGTATTTTCCTATGTCCCTATTATCCCCTCTCCCAGTCATCCTCTATTTTCATATTTATGGTAGTATTAGGTAGAAGATAAATCCTGTCTTTTCCACAGAATGAATATATATATATGTATACATATATATATGTATACATATATATGTATACATATATATACATATATGTGTGTGTGTGTGTTTGAAGCTATATACTACCTGTGAACCCATCCAACAGGCCCACTGATAATACATATAAAATAAAGACCCAAGAGAAGAATTGAATCACAGTTCTGAATTTTTATTAGTTTAGAGAGACAGAGAGAGAGAGAGTGAGTAAGAGAGAAAGAGAGAGACAGACAGACACACACACACACACACACAGAGAGAGAGAGAGAGAGAGAGAGAGAGAGAGAGAGAGAGAGAGAGAGAGAGAGAGTAAGAGAGAGAGAACACCAATATATGTCAAGAGGGACTATTAGTATTAACAGCTCACTGTTCCATTTACTAGTCAATCTCTCTTACTATTGTTGTGTGTACTCAGAAGAGTTAAGTGTGTATAGGCTGGCTATCAGATTTTTTTAGGAAATGACTCACCTTTTAGACTGCAAGTAGTTCCAATTTTTTAAAACAAACAAACAAACAAAAAAAAACATTGGAGGTTTGTACAAAGTCTTGCTTAATTTACTCGCACAAGCAATGTGGTGAAGAAGCATGCTTCTCCCTGGCAATTTGGGTCTCTCTGTCCTTGCAACTTTTGTCAATAATTGCTAGACAGGAATCACATCATTTCAATGAGCAGTAGTTTCACAAGAGAATAGCCTTTCCTGTAGGCATCTGAGTGGAAATTTGCCACTTCAACTAAGAGGAGTGATTCAGTTCAACAGTTCAGGAACCCACAGAGGATTGGCATTTAATAGTTGCAGCATACTAGCTCTGCCCACTGAGAGACAAATCATGCAGCCTTTCAGTTGTCAAAGTTAAAAGCCACAGCAGGCATCATTGCTTCAGCCAGTCTCAGGAAATTATAAGATACCTGTGACTCTTAAGGATGTCAAAAGGCAAAAATCCTCGTGAACACTAGCCCCAAAATATGTCATTTATTTACTTCTGAAATCCAAAAAGACAATTATCATTTTCATGGAAATCTGAAACTTTGTTGTGATACAGTGGATTTCTGTTTTCTTTTTCCTTCTTCATCTTCCTCCTCCTTGTATTTTACTGTTCCTTTCTTCAGTTATTTTGGTTAACTCCACCCCCCCATTCTAAATAGAGATATGGTGATCATTTCTTTCCCACAAACCTTCATAAGCAAGATATAAAGGCATGTTTTAAATATCCATCCATCTAGTACTATCTCTGAAACTCCAAATGAACCTATAGCTGAAGTGCCTCACTTTCCCCTGCTGTATTCCTTTACATGTTACCTGCTCCATGGTATAAATCATAGCAAAAATAAATCAATCATTTTATTCTTCTTTTCTCTTCTCTCTTGGATCTAGGGATAGAACTCAGAGAGAGAGTAAGAGATAACCTTCCACCAAGTAACATTTTTCCCCATTAAAACTTCTCTTTACATTTTTAAAATAGTTACTGATACATGTTGAGTACTATGACAAAGATGAACTAACCAGCATCCAATGACCATTGTTCACCCAAACATATTAGTAAAGAACAGAAAATTAGCCATAGAAAGATTCACAAAATAAATAAATTAAAACAAAAACAAATTTTGTGTCATTTTTGGCAAGATTTATACCTAGTAGATCTGTTCACTTTTTAAAGGGTTAAATGTAAAACTATGAAGCAAAGCTCCTATCTTTAGCTCCAGCTCTGGGAAATGAATATATGAGTTGCATGACTAATACAGTAGAGCCTTGTATACTTCCTTTTCCATGTGAACAATATTTGATGGTCAGCCTTTCTCACAGGGTTTCAGTATCTGTTCTTCAGCCCCTTTTCTTACTCCTGATTTCACCCTATAGCATTTTATTCACTCCCTTTTCATATCCCCTGGCATGAAGGCCACAGTATGTTTCAGAAGTCTAAACATTCAAATTACTTGCGTCTTCAGTTTTACTCCCACATAAATACACATAACTTTGCACTTTACTGAATCAAGTACAGTCTGTGATCTGGCTATGTACTTCTGACAGGTAAGCTTTCCTAATTAATACATCTGAAAATGGCACAGTTACAACTGGCTCATTATATATGGACACAGTCTTTGAGCCTTCTAATCTGTCAGGCCATTTGTACCCTAACTTCAGGTCTTATTGGATGTGCAGATGATACTATATGATGTCTGGACTAGGTAATTTAGAGCAATAAGGATTTTTGCTTCACTTATACAGATTACTCTGGAATGTGCCATTTTGCATAAGCCCAATGCAACAGAATGGTAGTCATGGCATGCTGTAAACTATAGTGGTTTTCATGAGAAATGTCCCTTGTAGGCTCTGACATTTGAACACTTGGTACTCAGTTGCTGTCACTGCTTGAAGAGGTCTAAGAAGTACAGTCTTACCAAAAGAAATACTACAATGGGGCCAGATACTGAGATTAAAATACTCTCATCCACTTCTAATTTGGTCTCTTCCATTTTTGCCTGCTTCATATGTCTTGCCATTATAAAGTATAACTCTCTGAACTAGACAGCAAATTAAAATAAACATGTCTATGAATTGCCAGGTTTAAGCATTTTATTACAGCAACATGTAAGTAACTAATATATAGAACAAGTAAGTGAATCTGCCAAAGCTAATTCCAGTTTGTTTACTATATGACGGAATGATTTTAGAAATGAGTCTTTCAGCTCAAATTAGAATATGAGATATGTTGATATTAATCAACCTTGGCCTGCATCTATATGGAAGACCTTAAGCCAGAACTACCCTGCCCAGCCACTTCTAAATTCATGATCTGTAGAAATGATGAGAAAACTAAAATCATTTTTTAACATTTCTTTGATAATTTTTATTAGTTGTACGGAGCTCAGTACACAGTCTCTTAGATGACTGTTCACAAGAATATTAAAGTCATTAATTGATAACTAATGAACCACACAGTGCTGTTGTTTTAAGTATTTTACATACTATCTCTGTATATAAGTATACACACTAGCATCAGATATAAATGGGAACTTTCAGAAATAGAAAAAACTAAATATGCTTTCTTAGAAAAGTGATAGACTTATACAGAGTCAAAAAAAAACCTAGATTACAATGAGGGTAAAGTATAACTTAGAGCAAATAATTGATTCTTCTTAGTCTTCTCTGAAGTGTTTATAAAAAGATAAAGAGATAAAGAGAGTACATTCTGTGGATGTGTGGAGAGATATGGGGAAGGGGATGTCTCAGCAGGTCCATGTAGAGGCAACTCTTCCCATGAGGGACCAGTCACACACCGGAATAGTATAGAATAGAGTTTATTGAGGGCATGGGGAGGGGAGCCAGGAGGGTAGTAGAGGCAGGGGGAGAGAGAGAGATAGAGAGAGAGAGAGAGAGAGAGAGAGAGAGAGAGAGAGAGAGAGAGAGAGAGAAGAAGAAGAAGAAGAAGAAGAAGAAGAAGAAGAAGAAGAAGAAGAAGAAGAAGAAGAAGAAGAAGAAGAAGAAGAAGAAGAAGAGGAGGAGGAGAAGCAGAGGAGTAGAGAAGTAGAGGCTGGCCATGACCATGTGGGGGGGGGGAAGAGAGGCAAGAAGGCAAGAGGGTAAGAGTAAAAGATTAAGAGAGTAAGAGATTAAGAGGAGGGGGCAAGCAGCCCCCCTTATAGTGGACCTGGCCTACCTGGCTGCCACCAGGCAACTGTGGGGAGGAGCATACCTGGCTGCCACCAGGCAACTGTAGAGGTGGAATTTAGACAGAGCACCAACATTCTCTGGTTCACAAAACCAACAAAACTTGTCTGTCTCTTGATGAAAATAAGAGCCAAATGTGATTGTGCATGGGCTGAAAACACAGATTAAGGTTATCACAAATGAACATGTTGATGAAGTTTTTAATAATAAAACAAAGTTAAAATTACGATGATCTTTAAATACTTTGTTTTATACATCAGATAAACAAATTACAGCAAAGCTGGAAAATCTTCTAAAGGTTGCAGACTCTAACTAATTACATTCATAGTTTTTGAATTGGTAAGAAATTGAGATTTATTCATACATAGAATTTACACTAAGGTGGACAATGAATATTCAATAAGTCAAATAGCTCAATGATGTTTGTAATGGGGTTCTGAACCTAAGACAGTGCAATTTCTTCACTATCAGTAAACAAGTCTTGTAGAATATGTAATGTAGGTGGAGTATTTTTCTAAGAACTTCAATTAACAGTGCTGAGTGACTTCATTTGCATAATTAATATAAAGGCACTATATGCTATAATTTGGAATAACATTTACCAAAGGCCCATGTATTGCAGACTTTTAACATTCTTGTGAATGAAGGCACATTATTTGTGTGACATTATGTCTGTGGTGACATGACAAAACATCCATTAATCCTAGATAGAAACAGATGACAGACAAAAGAAATTATTTCACTGGAGTCCAACTTGGTAAATCAATAAAATTATTGGACATTTTACAGGAGTCTGATAGTCAAAATACTTTAAAAATATATGGATAACTCAAAGGCAGCTGTACCACAAATAGGATCAGGGGTAATGGGATGAAGGACATATAAATTGAAAACTTTGAGACAATAGAACCTTTTTCACATTGAGAACTGATTTTCTCATATTTAGTTATAGTCATAGAAAACAAGTCAAGACAATATCCAATTTCCTAATGTTGCTGAAAGAGCACATTATTATTATTATCCTATAATAGATAATTTCCAAATTTGGTAGATTAAAGCAATTTTTCTAGTGTTCTTTGGGTCGCATATTCAGAAGTAGTTTAGGGAGACACTCTCTGCTTTGCAGTTAGATATCTCGACTGGAGTCACCTGAAAGATTCATTCACTTACATAGTAGACACTTCTCCTAAAATTAATTAAATAGGTACAGTATGAAAAATCTTGGACCCGCTGCATCTTTTTCTTATTTTAATCTGTCTGATCTTTCCATATGGCTTATTCAATATATTGAGTGTGAAAAAATTCTTATATGGTACATGAAGACTAAAAGAAAGCCTGAGAGGGGTTATAATGCCTTTTGACTGGCCTTCAAAAATTGTGTGTATTTATATCTGAAGTATTAATAGTTTCATGAGTTATTTTTGATATTTTTGAGAGAGAGAGAGAGAGAGAGAGAGAGAGAGAGAGAGAGAGAGAGAGAGAGAGAGAGAGAGATTGCATATTCCTTGGTATTATCCTGGAACTCACTTTGTACACCAGACTGGCCTTGATCTCACAGAGGTATGCCTTCTGTTTATTCTCAAGTTTTTTATTAAAGGTGTGCTTCACAATACTCAGCTCTAATTGAGTTTCAAACAAAGGGAATATTGACTTTGTGGAAGGAAGACTATTAATGTGAAGCTGAAAATGCAGCCTGCACCCATTATGGACTTTTCACAAGCATTTGTGACAAGCAATTATAAAAATATCACTTATAATCAAGGAAACTGGAACTTTTGCTAGGCCCCCTAGTAAAAGTTAATTGTATAACGAGGTTATTTAAGACATAAGATTGATATTCTATTGGGTACTCAGCCCGTTTGTTTAACCTACCTTTAATAGAACAATTTAACAACCAATAGTACTTGCCTTGGATGCTCAATATAATCAATGTTTACAATTTAAGCTAAGGCATAGGTAAAATCTCATGTTATACACTCTTCTAAAAAGAATAGCCACTCTAAATGTTGAAGGCAACATATGACTATTCCATAATAGACAACCATGTTTGGAATAGTGTTTGTTACCTATGCCATTTATAGTCACATACAGTCAATTTATTTGAGTGACTCCAAATAATTAAAGAACTAAATATCTTGTAAAACTTGGTTAAAGACTTCTTAATGTATCTACCATTCTTTCCCATGTGATGCTTTCTATGTTGTTCAGAAAAAAAAAGACTGAAAAGCCCTTTGTGAAGAACAGATTCACCAGGATATATACAAGAACACATTAGCAAGACAGCATTCAAGCAAGCAGAGATTCACACTCACACAAAAGACACATGGATGATTGAAGTAGAAAATTCAAATCTGGACTCACTCCTGATTAAATTAAACCATGGGGAAGTGCTTCATTAATTTCTTTTCCTTAATGTGACACTGACACATTATTGGTGATTATGAGTCTATTATTAATACATTAAAAAAAGATACCAGCATCAACCAAGAGTCCCACACTTCTAGCAATAGAATGCTCTAATATGAAATTAATACATTTAGGTAACCTGTGAATTGATAGATTGACAAAGACTACCCTTATTAGAATGAGCCTTATTTGCATGGCTTCTATTTGCATGAGAGACTGTACAACTGGAAATTACTAAATGCTCCTCAGCTAATGCTAACTGTCAAAACCAATGCATTGACCATATCTAGACTTCTCTCTTTTACATGGTTTGAGTTATATGTTAGGAAACACTATAACCCACTAACTATCAAATTAAGCCCCTGGCAGACCATTCCTCTGTGTTCAAGGTAGTATTTCATTACTAACCTGCCTGCTGCTCTCTTGCAGGATACTGGATAAACACTTCCTTCTGTGGAATAAAAGGTAAATTCATTCACTGTCTGATAGTACCTTGTTTAATACAGGAGTGACTGATTTTGTAGTAGACCATAGGCCTGTGATGACTATCATTAGCTATCAACTTGTCCACACTAGTAACTAACTAAAACCATAATGACTGGGCATACCTATGTGGACTTTTTTTTTTTTTTTTTTGATTAAATAATTTGAAATGTGAAGAACCACTTCTAAACCAGATCTTTGAGGTGGAAAGATAAACTTTTAATCCAGATGTTTTGAGGTGGGAAAATCTACCTTTTATCTGTGTCTCACCTTCTGTTCACTGCCTATATGAAAGACACGAAAGACATGGAAGAGGGAAGCTCTCTCTTTTTTAAAATTTAATTTAATTTTTTTCATATTTATTTTACACCCTGCTCACTGCCCCTCTCTTGGGAGACCAGAATCCATCCTTCATCTCTCTCCCCTTTTCCTCTGAGTGGGTAGGGGACTCCTGAGTATCCCCCTTCAGCCTCACACTTCAAGTTTCTTCAAGGCTAGGTGCTTGCTCACCCATTGAGGCCAGATAAGGCAGCCCAGCTAGAAGAACATATACCACAAACAGACAACAGCTTTTGAGATAGCCTAGACTCTTGTTATATGGGACCCACATGAAGACCAAGCTGCACATCTGCTACCTACGGGTGGGAAGCCTAGGTATGTGTCTTTGGTGGCTCACTCTCTGAGAACCCCAAAGGTCTAAATCAATTGACTCTGTTGGTCTTCCTGTAGAGTCTCTCTCCTCTTTAGGGTCTCTAAGCACCTGATGCTCATAGAACATACCAGATGGATTATGGGAGAGAATGGTTCAGGAGAAAAGATTAAGCTCACACAAGGATGAGCAATTATTTCCTAATTGTATATTGTGAACATCTTCCCCATCCATGTACTAATCAAGCCCAACCCTGTGTTCATTCCAAGATTAGACTAGATCAGGCACCTTCAGGCTATTTTGGCTATAAATGTGAATATTTCTCATTTTCAAGAAAGGGTACTAAGGTGGATGTGTTATTCCAGCACATGGCTCAAAGTGTGAATCTTAAAAGAAGTCTTGTGTGTTTTTGAAAATGAGACTATCAAAGACTTATAATCCATTTTAAATTGCTTGGAGGTCAGTGGGGCTTGCCACTTGTATTACTCAACTTAGTTTTCTCCTTCTCCTTCTCCTTCTCCTTCTCCTTCTCCTTCTCCTTCTCCTTCTCCTTCTCCTTCTCCTTCTCCTTCTCCTTCTCCTTCTCCTTCTCCTTCTCCTTCTCCTTCTCCTTCTCCTTCTCCTTCTCCTTCTCCTTCTCCTTCTCCTTCTCCTTCTCCTTCTCCTTCTCCTTCTCCTCCTCCTCCTCCTCCTCCTCCTCCTCCTCCTCCTCCTCCTCCTCCTCCTCCTCCTCCTCCTCCTCCTCCTCCTCCTCCTCCTCCTCCTCCTCCTCCTCCTCCTCCTCCTCCTCCTCCTCCTCCTCCTCCTCCTCCTCCTCCTCCTTCTTCTCTTCTTCTTCTTCTTCTTCTTCTTCTTCTTCTTCTTCTTCTTCTTCTTCTTCTTCTTCTTCTTCTTCTTCTTCTTCTTCTGGTTTTTCCAGACAAGGTTTCTCTGTGTAAGCCTGGCTGTCCTGGAACTCACTCTGTAGACCAGGCTGCCCTTGAACTCAGAAATCCAACTGTCTCTTCCTCCCAAGTCATGAGATTGAAGGTGTGTGCCACCACTGCCCGGCCTTAGTTTTCACTAACATTAAACTTTATAATCACAAACACAGTTGTTACCTAAAACACGTTTTTTAAAAAAATGACTGCTTTCTCACATTTTACACAAAGAATTTTTGTTTATTTGTTTGAGATTGTGTCATATCCTCTCTTAATGCTCTATAATATAGGTAGGCCAGCCTTAAACTTATAGAGATCCACTTGCCTCTGCATGTTAAGTGCTAGCACTAAAGGTGTATTCTACAATATCTGTCATGTACATATTTTTATCTGAGTTACTTAAACAAACTTTCTCCAATCATAAGTCTTTTATTGAAATAAAACACTTTTTTATTATTAGTAGTAGAATAATTGAATTGTGGTCTCTATTCCACTTAATATGAGTACTTGACCCAAACTCAAATATTTACAATTTTACGCTTAATTATTGTTAATTTAGGAACTGGCTAGGCACGTCTTAGATGACTCAGTCCTCTGCTTACTTTAAGCATATTCCTCTTTATTCCATTTCCAATGTCTTCATGAGCATCTTCTGATTAGATTGACTAGGTTCACTAAATTGAAGAAAAACATAATTTAAAACCGTAAAATAAGGGTGCTCCTCCCAGATGGGGTTTTGTGGAGGAGTAACTGCTAAGAAGGATACCATTTGAAATATAAACAAATTATTAATTAAAAAACATAAAATGACCATGTGTTTGGAATGATCTTTAAAATATGATAGAAGAGAGAGGCTCACCTAGTGAGAGTACTTGATACACAAACACAAGGATTTGAGTTTATATTTTAGCACCTATGTAAAAAGCAAGACCTGATCAAAAAAGTTCCTGTAATTGTAGCATTATAGGAGGTAAGACAGTAGTATTGCTGAGGTTGGATGTCCTACATCATTTTAATGATAGGTCATATCTCAAAGAAATATAGTAAAGAATGATAGAATAAAACAGCCAAATGTCTTCCTCTGGTCTTCACAAATGTGGAGGTGCACACACCCCATAACCATCCCATGTTCACATACACCTACACTCCCACCACCTCCATAGAGATAATGGTACATATTTAGATGTGTCTCTTCCTTTGTTTACATAGAGAGACAAGATTTTAGGAATAAAAGTTTATGTACACACAATCATCTACCAGAATCTATGAAGTGACAACTCTCTTAGGCAACAAAAATAAAATTCAGAGTGTTAAACCATTGTCATAGTTAAAACTTCTAAACTGTGGTCAAACATAAAGACTGAAAGTAGCTTCAGGGTGAAAGGGTTTATTGCAGCTTACAATTCTCAGATCATGCTCTATTATTGAACAATATCAAGGATAGAGCACAAGGTAGAAACCTGGAGGCAGGAACTTCAGTAGAGTCCATTGAGGACAGCTAGTTACTTGCTTGATGTTTGTGGCTTGCTCTGATGTCTTTTTTATAGAATATAGGGCCACCTTTTGCAGGGATGGCACTGATGGTAGTAGGCAATGCCTTTTAATATCAATCATAACAAGAAAACACTTTACAGCCTTACCTACTGGCAAATCAGATGGAGGCATTTCCCCAATTCAGATTTTTTCTTCCTATATATGTATAGATTTAAGTATATGTATACATATATGTATAAGTTGGCAAAAAAAACCCAAAAACAAAAGCATCTAGAGCAATCACGTTAATCTTATTTCTGATATTTTTTAATATAACTATTTTTGTTACAATGATTCTTTAATTATTTCAACATCATGAACTAGGTGCATGAATTATATATTTCTCCTCAGAGTGTTCTCATCTGAGAGTATATTTACTACATGCTGTGTTATAAAATTCATTGACAGCATGAGCACAAGCAAACAGTCCATTTGAATTTTTTTTAAACTTGTTAACTTACTTCATAAGATGTACTGCAAGATAGACTGTCATATCAAATGTCATGTAATGAGAATTTAAACTTAAAATCTAAAGAGTAATAAATTTTTCTTACATTATGTTCTCTGAAAATCCTAAAGACTGTCATTTACAAAAGAAATCCCTAAATAGTACTGAGTTTCAACTGGTAATGCTAATTAAAAATCTGTTAATATCCCCTGTTTTGTGATAAACAAAACAGGGTCTTAATGTTTGGAATAAAGTAATTTTATTGATGAAAGTTTGGCATCATAAAATGCCAAAACTTCATATTTAGCTTACAGTGTTTTGAAGAATTTTGAAATGTGTCCAAACACTTAATTTTGTAAAGCATCTGCTACAGACCAACTCCTGGAATGCTAAACATTTCTCTATGTATTTCATTCCATTTGGTAAAAATTTCATTTTGTTTTAGTTAACATTTCTGTTGATATGACACTCTGGTAAGGCAGATTTTCAAAGAAGACACTGTGGAAAATGTAAGCATGTCACACTGTGTTATTTTTACATTTTCTGAAAATCTGGAAGAGAATTATTGTTTAACTAAATAACACTAAAAACTGAGTGAATATTTAACAAATCTTTAAGTTTTAGTGAGATGATTAACTGTTACAAACTTAAAACACATATTTTAATCTTTTTATAAGTATAAGCAGACAGCAGGGGAATTTTTCATTATTGGGAGTTAATTGTGAGACCATTTGGATACCAGATATGGGTTTAGTATTTTTATATCACTACTCCAAACTGAAAAACTAAATAGCATATATTTCCTTCCCTTTAAACAAGCCTCTCAAACATGTGAAGTCAATGTATCCCTTCAAATTAATCTTTAATACTGGCCAGAACAAAATTTCTTTACAAAATATGTTCTAGTAAAGAAGTAAAATAAAGAATATTTGAAAGAATTCTTGAAGTTTTTTCAAGTTACTAGACAATGAAAAATTCAAACCTGGTGAGGAATTTGGGTGTTCATTTGACATAGCATAGTCAAGAATGTTTGCTTGAATATCTGAAGAAATTATCAAAGAAAGAGTCTCCAAGTTTCCTTCCAATATCAACTGTAGAAATGGTTATTTTAGATGCTTATATTTTGTATGCTTTACTCTGTTTTAACTACATATCTAGGGTTTTTCAATCTCAGATGACATTAATAATAGCTTGTCATAGATATTCTCATCAAAACATCCTAAATTTGAAAAGCAATTGATTATAAACATAAACAATGTACTAGAACAATACCATACTATTCATAGTTTTTACATATCATTATATTCTATAAAAATTGTCCTTACAAATATCTTCTTGGTAAAGTTGCTTCATGTTTGCTGTACATATATACAAAAATGAATTAAGGCTTTTTGTTTGCCATAGCAACTAGACATTGAATAGACTCCTACAAAGTTCCTGAGAACAAGAAAAATTTTGAATTAAATTCTTCTAATGGCAATCCATGTTTGTTGATTCTCAATTTTTAAACTTTAATTTACTTTCCTCTACATTCCCAAATTCTCTATAATCAAGTCTTTTAATTTTTTTATTTCTCCACATTTTCTAATCAAGGAGTCACCTTATTTGCAAATGTCTTAAGAGGTTACAATTAGTATTACATTTCTTTATTATTGTGTTATAAATATAATGCCCAAGTTCTTGTCCTCTTCCATTTAATCTTAAATGCCAACTTTGGAGAAAATAAAAGAATAAATAATTTATAAATAAAATCCACACTTCAATTTTCTTTGATATGTACACCTTTATTAGCTAAGGGATTTTTTTTTCTTTTACCAACAGTCAATAAAGAAAGTGAAAGAATCAGGCTCCTGTCAGCATGCACTTCCTGGCATCCACATCAGTGTCTGCCTTTGGTGACTACACATGGGATGGATACCCAGGTGGAGGAGTCTCCAGATGGCCCCTCCTTCAATTTCTGTCTAACACTTTGTCCCTATATTGGTTTCCATGAATACTTTGTTACCCCTTCTAAGAAGGACCGAAGCACCAACACTTTGGTCTTCCTTCTTCATGAGCTTCACATGGTCCCTGAGTTGTATCTTGAGTATTGAGAGCTTTTGGGTTAATATTCATTTATCAGTGAGTGCATAACAGTGAGTGTATTCTTTTGATTGGGTTACACCACTCAGGATGATATTTTCTGGTTCTATCCATTTGCCTAAGTATTTCATAAATTCGTTTATTTTAATAGCTGAGTAATACTTCATTGTGTAAATGTACCACATTTTCTGTATCTATTTCTCTGTTGAAGGACATCTGGGTTCTTTCCAGATTTTGGCTATTATAAATAAGGCTGCTATGAACATATCAGAGCATGAGTCCTTGTTATATTTTGGAGCATCTTCTGGGTATATGCCCAGGAGAGGTCTGGCAGAGCCTGATATATACAGAGGCAGACTCACAGCTAACCATTGAACTGATCATGAGATTCCCAATGGAGAAATTAGAGAGAAGACTGAAGGAGCTGAAGGGGTTTGCAGCCCTATGGGGAGAGTAACAATACCAACCAACAAGAACTCCCAGGGTCTAAACCACCAACCTGGGAGCACATAGTAATGGACCCATGTCTCCAGCTGTATATGTAGCAGAAAATGGCCTTGTCAGGCATTGGTGGAGAAAGGAAGTCCTTGGTTCCATGAAGGATGGATAAGCCAGTATGGGGAAACTCCAGGGTGGGGAGGAGGGAGTGGTTTGGTAGGTGGTGGCACATTCTCATAGAAGTAGGAGGAGGAGAGATGGGATAGGGGGTTTCTGGGTGGTGAGGAAATGGGGAAATGGGATAACATCTGAAATGTAAATAAAATGTCCAATAAAAAATTAATTAAAAAAGAAGAAAATGGAAGAATAAAAATATCATAAGTAGATCTTTATTTATCTTGTTTTACCCATGAAATATAAGCAAATTGATTCTTTGTGTATTCACAATCTAAAATCAGTGATAAAGAGATCCCTTCATTTTTCTCATGCTATTTCTTCACTATGTAAAATGATTCAAATAGGCCTTTCATCCCTGGGATGGGGGCATAGTATCACATTTTCTTCATTTTACTAAAAACATGGTCTATTTCTTTCTATGTGAGGTTAATAGAAAGATTTATGTCATTCCATATGTAGAGATGGAGACTCTCTAGTGCCAATAAAGTAGAGTCATCTTAGCATTTGGAATGAGGATTTTTTTCCTTGTTTTTTTTTTTTTTTTGGTCTAAACACTCCAAGCTAAAAACAAATCTAAGCTAAAAAGTATCTTACTTTTTATTTTTTATTTCTTCCATAAAATTGAATTTGAATATTCATAGGCTTAAGAGCCACTTGTGTTCCCTTAATTTTCTTATTTATAATGACATTTCCCACTTATTTTCCTTCTCCTGATCTTTGTTATGCCTTAGCTACCTTTACAGCTTTCTATACAATTATGATATCTAGCAATATTTCATGATCATGGAGAAACATACAAGCTATATCACCTGATACAAATAAGCAGCCTGAGGTGAAAATGCAATGAGAAGAGAACACGAGGAATAATTAATTGTCTTCAGAAAAGAATCATGTTCTAATTCAAGCTATGAATAGTTGAAACTAGGGAAAGATGAAATATTTGGGGGTGACTATTCAGTATAAGAATAACATCACTGAAAGAAATTCCACCCAGCTGGAGACATGTTCCCCTTTGTTTCCACTTGTGCTCAGGAGAATATACTATACTCAACCTCCATCAACTCTGCCCACACCCAAAGATAGCTTAACTGCCAGAAATTTTGATACTCCCAAGATCACAGGTAAGGCCTCCACAGGCACTCTAATACCTGGGACATCCCATGGGCCCAGAGGAAGCAAGCAGGAAGGTCCCCTAGCTATAGACACAGTTCCCTTCCAGTTCTCATCTTCACCCAGGAACAAATCTTGTGCTCTGCTCCCCCACCTTGGCCATAATTCTAACACATCAGGCTCACAGACCAGGATCTCTATATCTCCTACCATACCCAGAGACATCCTGACCCAAGAAGGCCCAACATAACCAGGCTCACAGTCGCAACAGGCTCCAGTCAGATACAGCAAGGCCAGTTAACATCAGAGATAACCAGATGGTGAGAGACAACCACAAGGACATAAGCAACAGAAACCAATGCTACTTGTCAACATCAGAACACAGTTCTCCCACAACAGCAAGCCCCTGATAAGCAAGATTCAGGTGTAAAATTTCATCTCATGAATATGATAGAGAATTTTAAGGACATAAATAACTTCCTTAAAGGAATACAGGTGAACAGGTAGAAGCCCTTAAAGAGGAAACACATAAATGTCTAAAACCATTCAGGATCTAAAAATGGAAATAGAAACAATAATGAAATCATAAAGGGAGGCAACCCTGGATATGAAAAACCTAGGAAAGAGATCAGGAGTCAAAGATGCAAGTATCACCAACAGAATACAAGAGATAGAAGAGAGAATCTCAAGCATAGAAGATACCGTAGGAGATATGAACACAACAGTCAAAGAAAATACAAAAAGCAAAAACCTCTTAAGTCAAAACATCCAAGAAATCCAGGACACAATGAAAAGACCAAACCTAAGAATAATAGATATGGAAGAGTTTGAAGATTCCTAACTCAAAGGGCCAGTAAACATCTTCAGCAAAATTATAGAAGAAAACTGATCTAATCTAAAGAAAGAGATTCCCATGAACTTACAGGAAGCCTACAGAACCCAAAATAGACTGGCCCATTAAGGAAATTACTACTATAACATAATAATCAAAACTCCAAATACACAGAACAAATAAGGAATATTTAAAGTGGTAAGGGAAAAAAGTCAAGTGACATATAAAGCTGACTTATCAGAATTATACAAGACTTCTAAACAGAGATTCTAAAAGCCAGATCTTGGACAGATGTCACACAAACCCAAGAGAACAAAAAAAGCCAGTCCAGTCTACTATACCCAGACATACTTTTAATCAACATAAATGGGGAAACCAAGATATTCCATGACAAAGTCAAATTTAAACAAAATATTTCCACTAAACCAGAACTACAGAGGATAATAGAAGGAAAATTCCAATACAAAGAGGTAAACTACACCCAAGAACAAGCAAAAAAATAATCTTCTCACAATAAAAACCAAAAGAATAGAACCACATGAACATAACTCCACCTCTAACAACAAAGATAACAGGAACCAACAATCACTGGTCTTTACTATCTCTCAAAGTTAATGGATTCAATTCCCCAATAAAAAGACATAGGCTGACAGACTGGGTACATAAACAGGACCCAGCATTTTGCTGCATATAGGAAACACACCATGGTGTCAAAAACAGACACTACATCAGGGTAAAAGGCTGGATAAAAAACTTCCCAAGTAAAAAGAAAACAAGCTGGGATAGCAATTCTAATATCCAACAAAATAGACTTTCAATCAAAAGTTACCAAAAAGCACTGATTTTTTCCTCTTAATTGTGCTTTCAAAGTGGGGAAGGACACTTCATACTCATAGAAAAAAAATCAACCAAGATGATTTCTCATTTATGAACATCTATGCCCCAAATGCAAGGGCACCCACATTTGTAAACGAAACATTACTAAAGCTCAAAACACACATTGAACTCACACAACAACAGTGAGAGACTTCAATACCATATGCTCACTAATGGGCATCTAATGGAAACAGAAGCTAAACAGAGACACAGTAAAACTAACAGAAATTATGAACAAAATGGATTTTACAGATATCTACAGATCATTTTATCCTAAAACAAAAGAAGATACCTTTTCCAAAACTGACCCCATAATTGGACACTGAAGGATCCTAAGTAGACATAAGAAGATTGAATTAATCCCATGAATTCTATTAAACCATCATGGATTAAAACTGGTCTTCAATAACAACAAAAACAAAAGGAAGCCCACATACAAATGGAAGCTGATCAACTCTCTGCTCAAAGGTCATTTGGCCAGGGAAGACATAAAGAACTTAAAGATTTTTTATATTTAATGAAAATGAAGGCACAACATATCCAAAGTTATGGGACACATTGAAAGCACAATTAAGAGGAAAAAATCAGTGCTCTATGTGCCTTCATAAAGAAATTGTGGAGAGATCATATAATAGCAGCTTAATAGCACATCTGAAAGCTGTAGAACAAAAAGAAGCCAATACACCTAAGAGGAGTAGATGACAGGAAATAATAAAACTCAGGGCTGAAATCAAGTAGAAACAAACAAACAAAAAAACAAAAAAACTATAGAAAGAATCAACAAAACCAAGAGCTGGTTCTTTGAGAAAAATAACAAGATAGATAAACCCTTAGCCAGACTAACCAGAAGGCACAGAGACAATATTCAAATTAACAAAATCAGGAATGAAAAGGGAGACATAACAACAGAAACTGAGGAAATTCAAAAAATAATCAGATCCTACTACAAAAGCCTATATTCAACAAAACTGGAAAACTGGGATGAATTGGTTGGTTTTCTAGACAGATTACAGGTACCAAAATTAAATCAGGATCAGATAAACCATCTAAACCTCAGCAGAATAATGGATGCTGAAAATGTTGTATATTTACACAATAAAGTACTACTCAACTATTAAAAACAATGACTTCATGAAATTCTTAGATAAATGGATGGAACTAGAAAACATCGTGCTGAGTGAGGTAAACCAGACACAAAAGAACACATATGGTATGTACTCACTGATAAGTGGATATTAGCCCCAAAGCTCAGAATACCCAGGATACAACTCACAAATCACATAAAGCTAGAGAAGAAGGAAGATAAAAGTGTGGATGCTTCAATCCTACATAAAAGAGTGATCAAAATAATCACAGAATGTGGAAGGAGGGAGGGAGAGACCTGGGAGGGATGAAAAAGGTGGAGAGAAAAGGGGGGTAGGATTAGGTATGTGAAGAGACAAGAGAGAAGTACAAAGGGTCAGAAAATTGAATAGAAATATGTAGCAGTGGGGAATAGGAAACTGGAGGTGGCCACTAGAAAGTCTCAGATGCAAAGGAAATGAGAGGCTCCAAGGATTCAACAGGGATGACATTAGCTGAAATACCCAACAAAGGGGAAGTAGAACCCTTATAAACCACCTCCAGTATATAGGCACAGATCAGAGTATAGAGATGGTGCCACCCACCCATCTCAATTTTTTACCCAGAATTGTTTCTGTCTAAGAAAATGCAGGGACAAAAGTGGAGCAGAAACTGAAGGAAAGGCTATCCAGAGACCACCTTGGGATCCATCCCATCTGCAGACACCAAATCCCGACACTATTGCTGATACCATAAGTGCTTGCTGACAGGAGCCTGATATGGCTGTTCTCTGAGAGGTTCTACTACCACCTGACTAAAACAGCTGAAGATACACACAGCCAACCATTGGAATGAGGCCGGGGACCCCAGTGGAATATCTAGCGGAAGGGTTGAATGAGCTGAAGGGGATCACAACCCCATAGGAATAACAATACCAACAAACTTAATTACCCAGACTTCCCAGGGACTAAACCACCAACCAAAGAATATCCATGAATCCAGCTACACATGTAGCAAAGGATGGCCTTGTCTGGCATCAATAGGAAGAGAAGCCCTTGGTCCTGTGGAGGCTTGATGCCCCAATATAGGGAGATGCTAGTGTTGTGAGTTGAAAGTGGGTGAGAGGGTTGGATGAGCACCCTCATAGAGGTACAGGGGAAGGGGGATAGGAAGGGAGGTTTGCAGAGTTAAAAATGGAAATGGGGATACTATTTGAATTATAAACCAATAAAATGATTAATAATAAAAAGAATAGTAGTACATGCGGAGTCCAAGAGGTTCCTTTTCAAGTTCCCCCAAACAAAATTCATGTTCATAATTTTACTGTTAGGAAAATAAAGCTGTAGCTCTTCCTAAGTAGAGATCTTAGTGTTATGTTCATGTAAATATTTGTATCTCAGTTACTAGCACATGTTTCTTCTGATGGCATATTGAATATTTCTGTACAAAAAAAAATAGCAGCAACAAAACATTTAAACCTGTGAGATCACATTCTTTTTTTTTGGGGGGGGGACACTTTTTTATTTTATTGGATATTATATTTATATTTCAGATTTTATCCCCTTACACCATCATTACCACCACCACCCAGGAACCTCCTATCCCATCCCCCTTCCTCCTGCTTTTATGAGTATGTGTCCCCACCTACCTCACCACTTCCACCTCTCCACCCTCAAATTCCCTACACCCACTCAATGTTCAGCCTTCATGGGACCAAGGATCTCCTCTCCCACCTATGCCCAACAAGGCCATATACAGAGGAAGTCATGGGTCCCTCCCTATGTGCTCCCAGGCTAGTGGTTTAGACCCTGGGGAGCTCTGGTTGGATGGTATTGTTGCTCTTCTCATGGGGCCACCAAACCTTTCAGCTCCTTCAGTCTCGTCTCTAACTTCTCCATTGGGAAACCCTTGAACAGATCAGTGGTTAGCTGTGAGCACCCACCCCATCTGTACAATGAGGTACAAAGCTAAACAAAGAATTCTCAACTGAGGAAACTCAAATGGCAGAGAAGCACCTAAAGAAATGTTCAACATCCTTAGTCATCAGGGAAGTGCAAATCAAAACAACCCTGAGATTCCACCTCACACCAGTCAGAGTGGCTAAGATCAAAACCTCAGGAGATAGTAGATGCTGGCGAGGATGTGGAGAAAGAGGAACACTGCTCCACTGGTGCTGGGATTGCAAGCTGGTACAACCACTCTGGAAATCATTCTGGTGGTTCCTCAGAAAATTGGACATTGCATTACCTGAGGACCCAGCTATACCTCTCCAGGGCATATACCCAGAAGATGCTCCAACATATAACAGGGCATATGCTCCACTATGTTCATAGCAGCCTTATCTATAATAGCCAGAAGCTAGAAAGAACCTAGATGTCCTTCAGCAGAGAAGTTGATACAAAAAATGGTGGTAAATTTACACAATGAAATATTACCCAGCTATTAAAAACAGTGAACTCAAGAAATTCATAGGTAAATTGATAGAACTAGAAAATATCATCCTGAGTGAGGTAACCCAATCAAAATAGAACACACATGGTATTCATTCACTGATAATTGGATGTTAGCCCAGAAGCTTGAAATACCCAAGATTTAATTCACAGACCACATGAAGCTCATGAAGAAGGAAGACCAAGTGTGGGTGTTTCAGTCCTTCTTAGAAGGAGTAACAAAATACTCAAGGGAGCAAATATGGAAATAAAGTGTGGGACAGAAACTGAAGGAGGGGGCTGTCTGGAGACCATTCCACCTGGGTTTCATCCCATGTGCAGTCACCAAAGGAAGATGCTGATGTGGATGTCAGGAAGTGCATGCTGACAAAAGCAGAATATAGCTGTCTCCTGTGAGATCACATTCTTTAACAACTGTCTCTTCTAGGTAAATCTACTCTTTGGAGAAACTGTTGTATCTGTGATGAAGATAACTATGTAGCATGTTCTTTCTAAATTTCACAGGCTCTATTCACCAAATAAGATTTGAATAATTTCCCCCTCAAATCTTTAAACAAATGTATATTGTGCCTTTCTCAGGCAGTTTGGGGAATAATAAAAATATCAGAGAACAGTAGATAATGGATTGGAGGAAAACTAAAATGAAAAGACAACATGAAAAAACTTATTCTGTAAACATCTGTATTCAAAGGAGGAATTATTACATTCAATAATCTAGGCTTCCACTTTAATAACCAGGAAAATGAATAAACAAAATATAATGCAGCATAAAGGTGATATTAAAAATTAGAGTCAACAGAAAATAATTCAGGAAATAAAAACAAACAAAAAAGACAAGACAACATAAAGTACCAAACTTAACCAAATCAAACAAACAACAACAAAACAACACAGGCTTAGTCAGTTCAACGAAATGATTTCCAAACTTAGGGAAAAAGTACATTAGCTTGACTGAACATTTAAGAAAGAAAGAAAGAAAGAAAGAAAGAGAGAGAGAGAGAGAGAGAGAGAGAGAGAGAGAGAGAGAGAGAGGATGGGAGGAAGGGAGGGAGGGAGGGAGGGAGGGAGGGAGGGAGGGAGGGAAGAAAGGAAGGAAAGATTTAAAGCACTAGAATCAAAACTGAAAACAGGATGTTAGTCTTAAACAAAATTATCTTTAAAATATCCTAATGAAGAAAGCAATATATGCAAAAGACTAGGTAACATGGTGAGATGTTTCACAAGAATGTGAACATAGTAAGAAATATAAAGAGGAAAAAAGCAATACATTCTGAAGACTTGGATGAGAAATATCCCCAATAGGCTCATATATTTGAACACTTGGTCCACAGTTAGTGACACTGTTTGGGAAAGGACTTGAATGATTATAATCTTTACCCATTTCATTTCCTTTCTAAGCTTGTGTTTTTGGTTTAATATATGATCTTCCAGCTCCCTGGTGCTGATGCAATGGTTGCCACATTTAATTTTAATAGGATTTTAATAGCTCAGAATGGTCAGAAAAAAATGATAACAGTCCAACATCCTTTCATAATAAAATTATAGGAATAAACTAGAAAATAGGAAAAAACTATCTTCAACTTTATAGAGAATAACAAATTAAGACTATTTTAAAGCTTGTAAATAATTTTCATATCTCTTTTAAAGTTGGAAACAAGGCAAAAATATTGTTTTTCAAAACTGCACTAGTATTCCTTGTAAAGGCTAACATTCAAGGTAAAAAAAAAAAAAAAGCAAGTGGCTTAACATGAAGAAACGTGCCTTTATTCCTAGAACATGAGTGGAGAAAACAGAAAGATTACTAGTGGAAGGCACTATATATTACTCTGAAGTTCTAGGCAACTTGAGCCACAAAGTGAGATTCTGTTTTAAAAACACTAATCATTGACAGTGTAACCATTGGCAGAAGGCTTCTTTTGAGGGTGTGAAACTTTAAAGTCAATACTTAAGACTCAAATAGTAAAAACAAAGAAAGAAACAACAAAAATAACAACTACCAAACAAAAATCATGAATAAAAAGAAGCAACAAATATATATGTTCAAAATAAATAAATGTATTATATTTTGACATGTGATTGCATATTCAAAATGTCAGAATTTAGTCAAATAATTATAGCTAACAAATTACGCCATTTAACATTGTCACAGATTATTAGATCAATTTACTAGAACTTATCAATTGTCTATACATCAGTAATAAAAATATAAAAATTAAAGAAAGTATTTCCAAGATATAAAAATAAAACTTTTACCAAAGTACAGTACTAAAGAAAAGCAATGTTTATTCACTGAAAACTACAAAATAATTTTCAAATAAATTAAATAGTATAAGAAGTACATCATTTTAATAGAATGAAAGGTTAATACTTTCTTGATACCTATATCCCATATATTGATTTACAGACAAATTGCATTTATTCCTAAAATACTTATGTAATTGCAACTTTTATGTAATAGAAAATCACTTTTACAGGGCAAAAACTTTTGCATGTTTTATATGGTTTGGTTTAAAAAATTGGTATAAGTGGATATTAGCCCAAAATCTCAGAATACCCGAGGTGCAACCCACAGAAGGAAGACCAGGTTGTAAATGTGTCAGTCCTACATAGAGGGGGGAATGGGATGATCGTGGGAGGTGGATAAAGGGGGGACCTAGGAGAGAGAGAGGAAGGGAGAAAAGAGGAACAGGATCAGGTATTGGAGGGGATGGGAGAGAGGTACAGAGAGTCAGGAAATTGAATAAAAATCTGTAGCAATGTGGGATGAGAAACTGGGGGAAACCACTGGAGAGTCCCAGACAACAGAGAAGTGAAAGGCTCCCAGGGCCAGTGGGGATGACTTTAGCAGGAATGCACAGTGAAGGGGAGATAAAAACTGTAGAGACCACCTCCAGTAGTTAGGCATGACCCCTAGTTGAATGATGGGGCCACCCACCCATCTCAAAGTTTTTAACCCAGAAATGTTCCTGTCCAAAGGAAAGACAGGAACAAAACTGGAGTAGAGACTAAAGGAAGGACCATAAGGGGACTGTTTCACCCGGGGATCCAATCCATCTGTAGATATACCGTGACATGGTTATTGTTGCCAAGAGGCACTTGCTGACAGGAACCTGGTATGGCCATTCCCTGGGAGGTTCTGATAGCACCTGACCAATGCATATATGGATGCTCACAGCCAACCATTAGATTAAGGTCAGGGACCCTAAAGGGGGAGTTGGGGTAAGGACTGGAGGAGCATAGGGGGATAAGAACGCCATAGAAAGAACAATGCAATGTGATAGGACCCAGAGCTTCTAGGGGCTAGATCACCAACCAAGGAGTGTACATGGAGGGATACATGGCTCTAGATATTTCAGTAGCGCAGGATGGCTTTGTCTGATATCATTGCGCGGGGAGGTCCTTGTTCCTGTGGAATTTGGTTGCCCTAACGTAGGGGGATGCTGGAGCAGTGGGACAGAAGTGGGTGGATGGGTGGATGGGCAAGCACCCTCATAAGGGCAAAGGGGAATGGGGAGAGGACAGATGGGATGGGGGGAAGGAGAATGGGGAGAGGACAGATGGGATGGGGGGAAGGGGAATGGGGAGAGGACAGATGGGATGGGGGGAAGGGGAATGGGGAGAGGACAGATGGGATGGGGGGAAGGGGAATGGGGAGAGGACAGATGGGATGGGGATTTGTGGAAGGTTAACTGGGAAGGAAGATATCGAACAAAATATTTAATATTTATTTTTAAAAAATTGGTATATACCTACCATAATCTAAAATATGAACTATTCATCAACAAATATACATACACAGCAAGTAGATATTATTGATAGTAAAAAATAAGCCAAAACATTTAAGTTAAATTAAATTAATTCAAAGCAATAATGCTTATCCACTCTATAAGAAACATGTTGTCCAATACAAAACAATGATGTTGGATACTTTAGAACAGCATATATAAAAGTTAAATCAAACTAGATCAATGATATAAATATTAAAGCCAAAATTTTTTTAAAAATATTCAAAGAATAAATGGATAATGCCATTTTTATTTTTCAATGATGTAAAGACTTCTTATACTTAACACAAAAATATCATGAATAAATAATGAAAAGAAAACTTAAGTCTTCTAGAAGTTGAAAATTTTTCTACCTGGAAACATACTGTTAAATAAAAATAAAAATCAGTAGAATAGTATAAATTACTTACAAATGGTATGATTATTTTATATATGTTTTTATATTTATTTTTTGATAATTTTATAATATATACAATATTTTTTTTACATATTCAGACTGGCCCAAACGTCCTAGTGTATATCTCACACATGATTCCCTCTCACCATCATGACTTTTTAAAAAAAATATAATTTTATAGTGTACAGAATCTAAATAAAGGGTAGACATACATGCATGGGTACACAGCTTTCTATTCAAGCATAGGCATTCCAGAAGATACTACAAACTGAATAAATTTGAGTATCACTATTCTAGTAGCCACCACTTACCAATAGTTCCTTAGTGGGTATTTGTATGACCTGTTCAACCTCTATGGCAGAATGTTGCCTGACTTGATTTTGTGCAGGTCTATGAAGATAACCACAGCTTCTCTTGAGTTCACAGAGACATTGGTCCATTAATATGCAAAAGACACCCATTTGTAGGAGTTTTCTTAAACCTTAGTCTCTTTAATTCTTTTCTGTCCCTTCCATAATATTTTCTGATCCTTTGTGGGGTGGAGTAATATTGATGTCCTTTAGGAATAAACATTTCATATACACACTATGCAATTATGGTTATCTATAAGAAACTCTATATGCTGCTAAAAAGAAACATATCTAGTGAGTACTAGGATATATAATAATGTATGAGTATTAGAAGATTTCGGAAGCAGTTTTGGTATTGTATCCAATTCTCCAAATAATAGTAGTCAACTCTGTCCTTGGGCCTATGACACTCTTATGACACTTATGCTATTATTCTTTCAACAGGCAGGTCTTGCAAAACTGATAAATATGGTATACCATAGGCTTTTCCAGATATTTTGGAGTATTGAGTTGATTGCCTCTTCCCAAATAGCCTTCATAACACCTTCTGTCATCAGAGAAGCTTCCTAGCAAACATAAAACACCTATGTTAATTAGAGATGTATTTTTCCATTTCTTATAATCCAAGTATGTTATATCTTTAAAAACAGGGTCTATATTATTTAATTTTTTTATTTGTGTGATAAAACACTTTGACCAAAGGCAGCTTATAGAAGGAGGATTATATTTGGCCCTGTGGTCCATCAAGGAGCAAAAATATAGCAGCTAGTGGTATGCATGATGTTGACAGGAATAAGAAACTGAGGGCTCACATTTTCAAATGAAAGGATCAAGAAAAGAACAGGAAGTGAATCAAGATAATAAATATGTAATTCCAATCCCCAGAAATGTACCATCTCCAGCAATTTCCCATATGTTCCCAAAATAGTGCTATCAAATATAAACCAAAGATTCAGATACATGAGCCTATGAAGGATATTCCTCATTTAAACAACCACAGTCTTAGCAACATGTTACAGTGGGCAACCAGGACTAATAGAAATAGTCTTTTTATGGAAGTTGTCTGATACCCTGTTACCAAGAACTCAAAGGGAAGCATTCTAAACCTGGAATTTGACTTATTGTTTTTTGGATATGGCTTTTTGAAAGAAGATTATTCCCATCATGTAGGATAACTATAATTAAACCCATTTTTCCTATACATTTTTTAAGGAAGCTTATAAAACAATAGCTTCCCATGTGTCTTTTTCAAACAATCTTAGCATTTAGTAATCCCCTAGAAACTTCTTTTCCCTATCATACCATAACCACACTCACTTAAACATGTATGTGCCCTTACTCCCTTTTCCTCATTCATACCACATTCACTTTACTATTTTCCCTTCCTTAGTAATGCTCTCTCTGCAAGAATAATAACATTTTTCTTAGCTTCTATAGGTACTCTAAGATAAGCACAGAAATCAAAGGATCCAAATCAAAGGATTCGTACATGTACAAAATATTGCATTTCTCTCTCTAACCAACAGCTATATCATTCAGTATAATGTTTTCAGTTCTGCCCCTTTATGTAAAATTTAATACTTTCTTTTTTACCAACTAAATAACATCCATGTGTATGGAGATTTTATATATATATATATATATATATATATATATATATATGTCACAATTTTTTATTAGCTACTTTTCTGTTGGTGGATACTGTATTAGTTACTTTTTATTGCTGTGATAAAACACCATGCACAAGGAAACTTCTGAAAGAAAGAGTTTATTTGCGACATCTGATTTTAGAAGTTGAGAGAGTTTAAGATGGCAGAACAAAGGAGGTAGGCAGCTGGAAGCTGAGAACTTCCATCTTCATCCATAAATAGGAATCAGAAATAGCACGAGGAATTGAATGAATCTTTTGAAATCCCAAACCCCAACCTCAGTGACATCCTTCCTCCAAGAAAGCCACACCTTCTAATTTTTTTTCAAATAGTTCTACCCAAATATTCAAACATATGGATCTATGGGTGAGATTCTCATTAAAATCATTACATACTACTTACTCCTTGTCCTCCTTATACTTGGGACCATATAAGGATGCAAAATATGTTTAAGCCAAGTTAAAAGTTTGTAGTGGTGAGTTTGGACTACACTTCTTTGACTCTTAGAGGATCACACACATGCTTGCCAGCCCAGGAGCTATCTGGATTAATAATAATAATAATAAAACACACACACATTCAGACACACGCACACACGTGCATGTGCGCGCACACACACACACACATGCCAATTTATTTTGAAATACTTTGGGTACCTCAAAGCCTGGGCATTCCTAAACCTTACCCTGCAAACACAGGCCCAATCAAAAAAGTGGACAGTGGCCATTCACCTGAGTTCTTACATGGCTCTTTGGCTTTATCTTCTATGCTCCTACATCCATCTGTATCCCACTGCTTCATGGAGATTTCTCCTCGTCTTCCACTACTGTGTTCTAGCCTGTGCAACTCTAAGGGTCTCACCCCATATCCCTTTGCCCAGCCTTTGGCTGCTGGCATTTTTATTGATCAACCAAAAACCAATTGGGGACAAGAACTTTTAGACAAGCAGATTCCTGATTGAATCAAGCATTAGAACCAATCTCCAACAAAAGTTGCCAGTCTTTCAGTCACAACAATATTTTAATGTCTAAAGTTGAAAACCCTGAACCCTGCTCTAAATTAAATTTCCATAAACTTTTATTTGTTGAATAAGCTTTCTCATGTTTTGGAATAGAAGATTTCTCAACCATTTTTTTTTTTTTTTACAAGTTTGAGGCTTACCTGGAGTGGGCTTAGGAGATGTGCCCTGAGGATACCACTCTTTTTATTTACACTTCTCATCTCTTTGAGCACAAGACTTGGTTCTAAAAATTCCTAATTAAATTTCCTTATGTTCTCTTTTTTTCCTTAAATTTTGCATTGTGTAGTTCTTTTTGCGCTGCTTTCTTCAATAAAAAAAATCTATTTAAAAGTGATTGCTATTAACCACACAGTAGAGTCAACATTAAGATATCTTGAAATAATTTCTACCAACAAAATTAGTCCAACTTCATCAATTTAGCTTCTGAATTTTAGGACACGAGAAAATAGAAGCTACATTCTTTGCCAAAACATCACAAAAATGGTCTCTAGCTCAGTTTCTAATACTGTTCCTCTCTCAAACTTCTTGAGCAGTGTCTCCAGAATCCACATTGCTCTCAGGACTATTGTCTTTGAATCTTCTATTAGGATGTCCCAGTAGTTTGCTTACAGTGTTCAACAGCTTTTTTCTTTTCTAATTCAAAGTCCCAAAGTCCTGTTTGTTTGTTCAAAATATACCACAAAGTTAGGCCTTTTTCAGTACCATACTACTCACTAGGACCAATTTCTATTTCATTTAATTTTCTTATTGGAAAAAAAATCATGATCAAGGCAAATTATAAAAGAAAGTGTTTAACTGGAGGGTACAATATAGGATGAAAACATAACCATCACGTCAGAAAGCATGTTAGTAGGCAGGTACCAAGTACCAATTAAAAGCATATATTCTGAGACAACAATCACAAGGTGGAGATGCATAGATATCAGAGACCATTGAGACTCTGTATAATAATAATAATTTTTGTCATAATTACCTTAATCTGACAAACTCACACAAAGGTAGACTCTTATAAGAAGAGGAAACCATAAGTGATGAACTACCTCAACCATATTGGCCTGTAGACGTGTCTATGGGCCTTTTTCTTAATTTTTAATTGTTATAGAAAGTTCCAGTCCACTGTGAGTGGTATCGTCCCAAGGCAGTTTCCCTGGACTGAGAAAGCCAAAAGAATCAAGCTAGGACACAACTTTTCTTCTGTGTTTTCTGCTTTCTGTTCCTACCTTAAATTCATGGCTTGAATTTCCTCAGTAATTGACTATAACATATAAGCCACATAAATGATTTAGTCCTCTGGTTATGGTGTTTTATGACAGCAACGGAACACAGATTATAACAGTTTTATTTATAGGATGACATTATAGTCTTCATTATATTTTTAAATAACAAACACTGGGGTGCTACTGGTGACTGGAAAGAAATTCCATGCCAATAATAAAAGAATTCACTTATTACAGGTTGATATCTATCATAGTTTTAGGATGGAGAACCTATTGCTTATGTTTTAGAAAATCTAGTTTTCTTTTAATCTGTTTCTAGCTGTGGTGTCTGATATTGTCATAGCTGCCATGATATTCACCCATAATTGTTGGTTAATGTGGAGACAATAAAGTTTGATTCATTACCGGTTCCTTAGGAAAGCTGTTTATTATCAGTACTGTGGGATTATATAGGAAGTTTAAGATAATTTGGGTTCATTTTACCTAATAGGTCTTTGTCCAGTGAAGAAAGAAGCTTGCATTACTTGAAAAGTATTAAGTTATTTCATAGAAAACTTAAGGGAAAGTTAAATCTTTGGTCATTGGAGTCCCATTGATGCCCCCAATTTTGCATGCTTTGGGGGTAAATTGTTTGAAATATAAAGATAGTGAAGAGTCTGCACTATCAAGGGAAAATTTATGGTCCTATCTGGAATTTTAAGAGTTACCCAAGGCTCTGTGTCATTGATAATAATGATTGAGTAAAAATCCAAGTGAATCTGAGGGTTTCCTCATTCCTGGGATAATGTCTACAGTTCTGATTATTATGGCCTTTAATCCCTCTAGTAACATGTGTACTGTCTTGTCAAATTAAAGGGAAGGAATATTAGGAGAATGCTCAATATTCAGGCAATTTTTTTTCCAGTGACCTGATTGCAGCTATACATAGCATTTGTTTGCCACTGTACTTTGAATATCTAATTAGATAAAAATGATTTGATACTATATGTGAGCCACTGTTCATAATCAGCTATAAAATTATGAGGACAGATAATCACCATTTTACAGTGTGCAGGATATGGTAAGCTATTCAGTTGGTAAGTTTTGTACATTTTTTTCTGAAAATGTTTTCCATTTTCCATGTTGTAAACTGGGGTGCACCTGGATAGAAAACAAACAAGAAGATCTTTGTTTTCTTCCTATTCTCCTAAACACAGGGCCAAAATTTGTTCATTTGTAAAACTGCTACTTTGTCAGAAGGATTGCTACTCCAGGAGACAATTGACCTCATGAGAGAGTAATAGTTATACTATCTTTTATCATATAATGGATTTCCTAATCTTCAGAAAGCTTCCATTCTCCACTGAGAATCCCAAAGAGCACATTCCTTTATTTGAATTAAGCTACTGTATGTAATTGAAATGCTTATCTTCTCCTTGAATCTAATTTATTAATTTATCTTTTACTAATTTCCTATCATAAATTCCCCAGTTGCTGAAACTAGAATGGTAGAAAAAAATTAGTTTATTTTTTTTCTCTACAAAGAAATCTGATTTGTAGATGGTCTTTAGAGAAATTATGTACTATCTGGTAAACACACAGTACAACAGGAATAATCAGGTTAACAGATAACACTGAATTTTCTTTTATTAGTCCCTTTATTTGTATGGCATTAAATGTAATTTCAGTTATTCAATATTTGTCTAAATAAAGAAAAAAATACTTGTTACCATGTTATGGTTAGAAAGTTATATTTAGTGATGAAGTTTATTAATTAAGGGAAAAATAAACTCACTATTAAGAAAAACAGACTATTTAAAGTATCTCGAAACACTGCTATTTTTTTCTTTAGAAAGTAGTTATTATTTAAACCTCATAAGTAGAAATAGTCATTGTAAGAAATCCAACCGCAGTTCAGAATAGACCACTTGGGACCACGCGGTTCCAAGGGGGAGGAGGTTTATTCAGGGGAAAGGGCAAAGGTGGGGAGACGAAGGTAGAAGAGATAAGAGAGAAGTAGAGGCCGGCCATGACCACATGGAGAGAGAGGAAGGTGGGGGAGGGGACAGAAAGGCAAGAGGGTAGACAGAGAGTAAGAGAGTAAGAAGATAAGAGAGAGAGAAGGGGGCAAACAGCCCCTTTTATAGTGGATCGGCCTACCTGGTGGTTGCCAGGTAACTGTGGGGAGGAGCATACCTGGCTGTTGCCAGGTAACTGGGGAGGTGGAGTTTAGACAGAATACTAACATTCCTCCCTTTTTGGTTTAATTAAAAAAGAAAAATTAGAAAGAGGTGACTGTGAAGCAGGAATAGGGACGTTGTGATATCTCACTACTTCCTGCTGGCATTGGGGGCAACGTGTCTCTAGAGGGAACATAAAAGAATGGGTATGGGGGTGTTTGTCCGGTTGTAGGAGAATTGGCTGTTCCCTGCTGTCCAGGGTCTATGCAGCCATCTGAGGACAGGTCAGAAGGAGCAGGTCCAGTAGAAGCAGCTGTGTATGTGCCAGGAGATGGAGCATCTAGAGGTTGCTTCTCTGGAGTTGTTCTGGATGTGCCTGGACTTGACAAGATGTAGGGAATAAGATTAAGTACATTTGGGGGAAAGAAAATTTTTCTAAGATGTACATTTGAAACCCAGAGGGATCCCACCCATTGGAATAGGTAAGTGGAAACTTTAGGCAGATATACTTATCCAGATGGCATCTATTTGGTCCGTGAAAGGTAGATCTGAGTGGGTTTCCTGTAGCTTATAAGTTTACAAAAGAGATAACAGCATTAGTTAATAACACAAGCAGTCTTTAAGATAAACCTTTGTTGGATCATATAGTGGCATGTTTTATTAGAGGTAGGCGAGTTATAGGAACTCAGATATTAGGACAGTGGCATAGCAAGAAGAGGAAATAAGCATTTAATTGATGGCAACTGAGTTTAGTTAATGAGGTAACAGATAATATCTGTGAAAGCTTAGCTGTCAATGTAGTCAGGAGTCTGAAAGAGCAAACAATAATCTACCAGTTATATATTCTTTTTTAAAATGACAGAGTCCACTAGCCAACAGTTCCCATGGTCTCCATAGTCTCTTGAGCGAAGTCAGTTTGGCTTGCAAGCACAGAAGACACAGGGCTTTTTCTCTGTGGAATGGATACGCATGACATGAGAAATGACTTACCTTGGTTTAGCCAAGTCATTTGACTCACAGCATCCAGTTTAGCCCACTGCATTTGTTAGTGACCGTATCATCGCATGCAATCCAGGCTGTATCTTCTAGGTGTCCAAGTCTGAAACCATCTTGGGTCAACTGTGACAGGCTTTGGGAGTTCTGTCGGGCATAAACTTAAATATAGTATTAGCAGACTTTTGACAAGATTGAGAGCCATAAGGTTTGGTTGTAACTGAATAGGATTTAATAGCAGTAGTAAAAATCTATTAAGACAGGATAGGAAAGAGTTTTAAGAAGCTTTGGCGGGTTCTGTGGGTAAAGAAAAGCACATTTTAGTATTAGCAAGAAAACATTTGGCTAGGAACAGGATAAGAAAGCTGACAATAGTGGCATACGATCAAATGGCTGGCAGGTTGGGGCTATGGGCCCGCAGCTGAGGGCATAGTTGTTGCAGGTCGGGTCAGCTGTGGCGGTAGGACAGGACTTCCTGTTAGCAGCCGGAAGTCACTGCCCAGTGCCTTTGGCAGCTAGGGTCTGTACTCACTTTACAGGTCCTGGGCAGAGAGGGAGAGATAGAGCCTCCCTAGAGTGCTTGTTCGGGTGGCTGTGCATGGGGGAAACAAGTCCCAGAGCAGAGCTAAGGAACAGAGGGGAAGGGAGCAAGCAGGTCCCAGACGCGCTGCTTTTCAGGCAAACCGGCTGAGCCGAATGGTCACAGCCAGCTGCAAATGACAGAGAAGGCAAAGTGGGGAAGACACCTGCATCAGCAGACGGCAGACTGACCCTTGGGGGAGACACACTAGGGACTAGAGCTTGGAGCCAGTGCTCCTGAGAGAGAGAACAGTCTGTCCAGGCCCGGCCTGGGGTACTCAGCTGCGAGAAAGAAACTGTCTCAAGGTGTGAGGGAAAGTGTCCCATCCAAGAGTTCTAGAAGGAGGGTCAGGGAAGAAAAGGGTTAACTCTGAGCTCAGGAAAACTTTCCTGGGACCATGAGGATGGTTACTCTGATCAGTGGCAGATGGCTAAAAAAAACTGAGGTGGGGGAACAGGCAGAACACATGGAGAGATTAGAGTGAAAGAGATGAATGATTGGACATAGGGAACTTTTCCATTTACCAGACTGCTGTATGTATATATGAAGACCCTTTTAAATGACTGGGCCTAGTATGCCATTAGGTGGCCATTTTAAACCATTATCTAGAGAGTATCGAATCCAAACTTCATTGCAGAGATGTATCAATTTGGAAGGCCTCAAAGCAGGTGTTAATTTTAGAGATCTGAGGTTTTTAAGGAGACAACCCAGTGGGGTGTCTGAGGGTGTGGCCGAAGACAATGTAATGCCCATTGGGTGACAGGGAGGGCTTACCGAGCTAACGTATCAGCGTCCTGATAGAAAGACGGCAAGAAAATCAGGCACTGCCTAGATAATCAGGTCGTCATGAGATTAACTAGGGGCCCCAGCGAATTCCCGGAATTCACCGGAAGCAGTTTAACCTGGTACCAGTATTTCTGGCAGCTGCAAGAGCTCAGAGTGGGGAGGGAGGCTGTAAACTGCTTTGGAGGGGGAGGGGGTCACCCAGCGGCCAATGTCCTAAGTAATAGTTCAGCTAGGAGGCTAGTCATAGGGACTAGGGCAGACAAATGCCAAAACCTCTCAGCCCAGGGAAGGCTGGCTAGGCCTTATCTGGGTGTTTGGGATCCCTCCCGCAGGATTGGAATTTCCTTACCAATTAATAAGCTGGTGTGTATTTGCAGGCTTATGCAGTCTGGTATCAGGAAAGTGGAATCGCGAGGTCTGTGTGGGCCTGTCTGCCTAACCCACGTGGCAGAGCACCACATGGTGGGCCACAGGTGTAGTTAGTCTGCAGCACTGGTGGAAATTAATGCGGTCGGTGATGGCAGATAGCAGCGATGGAGTCCACGTGGCATAGAGGTGGTGGCGGCAGCGCGTGGCAGTTCCAGAGGGTGCGAGGCGGCAGCGGCTTGTGGCAGGTCCGAAGGGCACGAGGCAGTGGTGGCGGTGGCCCGAGCCACGCAGCGTAGGTCATGCCTAGCCGCCGAATCTAGCGGTGGTAGCCCACGCAGCACAGCAATTCCTCGAGTTTTCGTATCTGAGTCAGGGCACCGATGTAAGAAATCTGACCGCAGTTCAGAATAGACCACTTGGGACCACGCGGTTCCAAGGGGGAGGTTTATTCAGGGGAAAGGTCAAAGGTGGGGAGAGGAAGGTGGAAGAGGTTAGAGAGAGAGAAGTAGAGGCCGGCCATGACCACATGGAGAGAGAGGAAGGTGGGGGAGGGGACACAGAGGCAAGAGGGTAGACAGAGAGTAAGAGAGTAAGAGGATAAGAGAGAGAGAAGGGGGCAAACAGCCCCTTTTATAGTGGATCGGCCTACCTGGTGGTTGCCAGGTAACTGTGGGGAGGAGCATACCTGGCTGTTGCCAGGTAACTAGGGAGGTGGAGTTTAGACAGAATACTAACAGTCATGAGTTACTGAAAGATAAGGCTAGTTTTACAAGCAAACAATAAAAACTGGAGCTAGAGAAATTACTTCAAAGTTATTAACACTTTGTTTTATTCCAAAGGACTCTAGTTCAGTTTCTAGCACTCATATAGGTACCTCACAATTACCTACATCTCCAGATTCATGGTCTTTACCTCTTCTGGTCTCTGCAGATAACTATACTCACGTGCACATATCCCCCTCCACATATAAACATTGCTAAAATATTTCTAATTGAAAAAGGTATCTTATTGAAAAACAACAGAAGTGTATATTTAGTCTTTTTCTGTGGGTTGAAGAAGGTGAGGTGATAGGAATTCAATGTTCTGTTCTTTCAGACAGGGAAAATTATGGGTCAGAGTTTGTTGTGGGATGACGACTCCCTCCCTTACTTGATGCCCTGTCTTCCTGCTGCAGGTGGGCTAAATAACTGAACATGTTTTGAACCATATTTATTTACACTCCAAATTTTATCCCCCCATCCACCCTCCTACTACTGTTCGACATCCCATACCTTCTCCCCACCCCCACTGACTCTGAGAGGATGTCCCCACCACTCATCACCCACTCAATCAGACCTCTAAATTCCTTGGGGCCTCCAGTCTCTTGACTGCATCTTCTTTGACTGAACCCAGACCTGTCAGTCCTCTGCTGTATGTTTGTTGGAGGCCTCATATCAGGTTGTGTATGTTGTGTGGCTGCTGGTCAAGTGCTTGAGAAATCTCAGGGGGCCAGATTAATTGAAACTGTTGGTTCTTCTACAGGGTCGCCCTCCTCCTCAGCTTCTTCCAGCTTTTCCCTTATTCGACCAAAGGGGTCAGAAGCTTCTGTCCATTGGCTGGGTGCAAATATCTGTATCTGACTCTTTCAGCGGATTGTTGGGTCATTTGGAGGGCAGTCATGATAGGTTTCTTTTTGTGAGCTCCATAGCCTCATTAATAGTATCAGCCCTTGGGACCTCCTGTTGTGCTGGGTTCCGCTTTGGGCCTGTCTCTGGACCTTCTTTTCCTAAAGCTCCTCTGCATTTCCATTCCTGCAGTTTGTTCAGACAGGAAAAAATATGGGTCAGCGTTTGGACTGTAGGATGGCAACCCCCTCTCTCACTTGATGTCCTGTCTTTCTGCTGGAGGTGGGCTTTATAAGTTCACTCTCCCTACTGTCTGGCATTTCATCTAAAGTTCTCTCTTTGAGTCCTGAGAGCCTCTCACCTCCCAGGTCTCTGATGTATTCTGGAGGATCCCCCCAAACAACTACCTCCCTAGATTGCATGTTTCCATTATTTCTGCTAGGCCCTCAAGTCTTTAGTCCTTTTCTCTCACCCAATACAGATCAGGGTCCCCTATTCACTCCCCTCCATCATCCAATTTTCCTCCCAAATCCATTCCTACCCCTCAACTGTGATTGATGTCTTATCCCTCCCAAGAGGGACTGATGTGTCTTGACTTTTGCCATTCAGCCTGTTGACCTTTTTGAGTTTTGTAGACCATATCTTGGGTATTTTGTACTTTTTTGGCTAATATCTACTTATTAGTGAGTACTTACCATGCATGTCTTTTTGGAACTGAGTTACTCACCTCTGGATGGTATTTTCTAGTTCCATCCATTTGCCTGCAAAACTCAAGATGTCCTCTTTCTTAATAGCTAAGTAGTATTCCATTGTGTAAATGAGCCACATTTTCAGTATCCATTCTTATGCAGTGAGATATCTGGGTTGGTCCCAGCTTCTGGCTTTCACAAACAAGGCCACTATGAACATAGTGGAACACATGCCCTTGTGGCATGGCGAGGCATCATTTGGGTATATTTCCAAGAGTGGTTTGCTGGGTCTTCAGGTAGATTTATTTCCAAGTTTCTAAGGAACATCCAGATTGATTTCCAGAATGATTGTACCATTTTGCAATCCCACCATCAATGGAGGAGAGTTCCTCTTTCTACACATCCTCAACTGAGGTTTTGATCTTAGCCATTCTGATTGGTGTAAGGTGGAATCTCAGGGTCCTTTTGATTTGCATTTCTCTGATCACTATGGACTTTGAACATTTCTTTACATACTTCTCAGACTTTTGAGATTCCACTGTTTTGAAATCTCTGTTTAGATTTATACCTCAATTTTTAATTCGGTTGTTTGGATTTTTTGGTGGTTAGCCTCTTGAGTACTTTATATATTTTGTATAGTAGCCCTCTATAGGATGTAGGGATTGTGAAGATTTTTTTCCCAATCTGTAGGTTGCTGATTTGTCTTATTGACTATGTCATTTGCCTTACAGAAGCTTTCCAGGTTCATAAGGTTCCATTCATCATTTCTTGATCTTAGAGTGTGAGCAACTGGAATTCTGTTTAAGAAAATTCCCCTGTGTGAATGAGTTCCAGGCTCTTTCTCTTCTATTAGATTCTGTGTATCTGGTTTTATGTTGAGGCCTTTGATCCACTTGGAGTTGAGCTTTGTGCAAGGTGACAAATATGGGTCTATTTTCATTTTTCTACATACAGCCAGTTAGGCCAGCATCATTTATTGCAGGTGCTTTTTTCTTCCATTCTGTATTTTTGGCTTCTTTGTGAAAGATCAAGTGTCTGTAAGTGTATGGTTTTATTTTGGGGTTTTCAATTCTATTCCATTGATCAACATGTCTATCTTTGTACCAATACCATGCAGTTTTTTATCACTATTGCTCCTTATTGAAGCTTGAGGTCATGGGAGGTGATTTCCATAGCCATTCTTTTATTGTTAAGAATTGGTTTTTGTTTTTTATTTTTTCCTATTCTGGGTTTTTTGTTTGTTTGTTTGTTTGTTTGTTGTTTTGCGTTTCCAGATAAATTTGAGAATTGCTCTTTCCATGTCTTTGAATAATTGTGTTGGGATTTTGATGAGGATTGTATTGAATCTGTAGATTGCTTTTGGTAGTATGGCCATTTTTACTATATTAATTCTGAAAATCCATGAGCCTGGAAGATGTCTCCATTTTCTGAGATCTTCTTTGATTTCTTTCTTGAGAAACTTGAAGTTACTGTCGTACAGGTCTTTCACTTGTTTGGTTAGAGTTACACCAAGATATTATTTGTGGCTTTTGTAAAGGGAATTGTTTCACTTAGTTCTTTCTCATCCTGTTTATCATTTGTATAGAGGATGGCTACTGATTTGAGTTAATTTTATATCTGGCCACTTTGCTGAATTTGTTTATCAGCTGGAGAAGTTCTCTGGTAGAATTTTGGGGGGTGTTTATGTATTCTATCATATCATCAGCAAATAATGATACCTTTATTTTTCTTTGTCAATTTGGATCCCCTTGATCTTTTTTGTTGTCTTTTTTTCTTTTTTTTCCAATTTTTACTTTTTTTGTTTTTTATATTTTATTTACATTTCAGATGGTATCCCTTTTCCCCATTTCCCCTCCCTAGAAAACCCCTATCCCATGCCCCCTTTTCCTTTTTGCTTTTATACATTTTTTTAAAATGTTAATCAAAGGCTTTATAAGTTTGGTAATGCTCAATCAGAAGTGTAACCCAATAACCAACCTAGATATATAAACTATCTTTGCCTGGTGGAGACACGTGAACTTCTGCCTCCATGACCCCTCTTTCTCACTCTTTCTCTCATCACCTAGCTTCACTCTTCATGTTAAAATAAAACTTTTCTCTCAAAATGCAATTAGAGCATAGTTATTCCTAATTGTACCCATGAGGTATAAGATAGTCCTAATACCTAGTCCATCATTTTGTTGACTAACCAGAACCTCTGTCATCTGTCCTAACTAAAGCACTTAGTTTTGAACCTGGCTTTTTTTTTTTCGTGGCTTTAGAATGAATGTCAGCTGAAAACCATCCACTCAGATCTTTTCTCTCAAAGTAAATAGCCAGGATTGGCTATGAGACTATAGGTCTTCAACCCCGTCGGAAATCCAGAATGACTGAGTTAACTGAAATTATGGGAAGCAGTAAGCATAGCTTCTAAAACTTAGCCAATTTATAGAGACTGCTGAACACCTGAAAAGCCCCTATACTACCAAACGTTGGAGCATCAAATCGTCAGCCTTCTGACCCAGAATCATCTGACAGAACTTAGTGATGCAGAATTATTAAGAGCTGATTACTCTGTCTAGGCAGATATAATCAGTCCACTATTCTACAAGTGTGTCCTTTTCTGAACAGTAATTTGTCTGTAGATGGAAAGATGCAATTCTTGCCTAGTGGCTGTCACTGCACAACTGGAGTAACTCCAAGGATGCTCAATTTCTTCTTAGAATCCAAGACAGGAAGCTGTCAGGAGCAGACAGGTCTCTAATCAAAATGAACATTAATATAGAAATACTTGTACCGTCAATTCTATGGACTTCTGACATTTTGAAAACCAACTATCCATGTAAGGTAACCTGGACTGTTGTCTGTTAACTCCTCTTTAATTTCAAATTTAAGGTTTTCATTAGTATGAGCTTCTTATTGATATAAAAGTGAGATGAATATTGATACTCTCATGGGCACTGTGCCTGTATAACACCCTTAGGAATACAAGGCTTAGACCCAGTCCTTCTTTAACTTTTTTAACTGATTTGGGACGGTTAGCCTATGAGTTAAGGGACTATAGCAAATTTATGGCTTTGAGTTTATTGTTAGTGTGTTTTTCATATTTTTTTGTTGGGAGCTGACTTTAAGCAGAAAGCGGCTAGATCAACTTTGCAACCACCTGGAACCATATACCCTGATGAAAGACTTGGTTTTCAAAAGCCTATAACAGCTGAAGCACACTCTGATAAGTATATTGTTTTCTCCCACATACCTTGTTTTGCTGTTTAGTGACCCCAGCTGTATGCTGCACGTGGTAAAATGTTTTCAACTGTGTTCTCCTATTTGTGCTTATAAATACCCAGGATTTCCTTGTAAAAGGGTGGTGTAGTAGTGGAGTAGAGTGGTATAGTGTGTGGTGTAGTGGTGGTGTAGTAGAGGTGTAGTAGAGTAGGAATTATGTGTGTTGAAGACAGTAAAGGAGACTTGACTACAGATCCTCTGGTTTGTTTTCCATTCTTCCCATTTCTCCCCCTTCTTCCCCCCACTCTCTCTCTTGCTAGACCCTGACCTGTGGACAGAGTGGGCCGCAACATTTTTTGTTGTCTTATTGTTCTAGCTAGCACTTTGAGTAATAATTTGAATTGATATGGGGAGAGTAGGCATCCTTGTCTTGTCCTCAATTTTAGTGGTATTGCCTCAAGTATGTCTCCATTTAATTTGATATTGGCTGTTGGTTTGCCGTAAATTGCTTTTATTAATTTTAGGTATGGGCCTTGAATTCCTGACCTCTCCAATACTTTCAAAATGAAGGGGTGTAGTATTTTGTCTAATGCTTTTTCTACATCTAAAGAGATGATCATGGGGTTTTTCAAACATATTTTGGATATTTTTTGATGGATGTCATAGAAGGGACTTAAGTCTATGCTAAAGCCATGAAAAGTTCTTTAAAATTTATGTACCTAAGTTATTTGACTAAAAATAAGGAGATTTATGTAGCTGAAATACTCTAAATAATATAAAAATAAAAATGGCTACATCCAAAGGCAATGTGTAAAAGCTGATCATCATATCAGCAGAATGTTTAACTTGAAAAATTTTCTAATATATTGGACGTATTTAAATGGATAAAATCTTCATGCATACCAATACTACTAGTGATTATCATTATATATTCATTATATGAATTAAGCAAATGATGAAAATTTTAGAATATTCAAGAAATGTAAAGTAAGATTGACAAAGCTACTAATTAAAGTAATACTCTTAAAACAAAACCAGTGAGATAGATCATTCTTTGCTAAGGCAAATCTTTAATTATTATCTTAAGCAGAGTTGGAGCACAGAAAGAAAATTGCCCTGATCTTGATCTTGGACAAAATCTTGCAGTCTCCTGTGATTAGCTGCTTCTAGGAAGAAATTAACATTCTAGATAAAATGTTAGTTGACTTTAATGAGTTTTAGACCCCCTTCTGGGACTCCCACAGAGTTGACTATCAGCCTCTAGGGGAGAACCAGTGAACAATTTCAAAAAAAGGAATCCAAATTCTTTGTAACTGACTTTCATTTATTTCTTATCTTTTCATTCTAATTTAACCATTTCTTTCTTGTATACTTTTCTTACAATTAGAAATCATTAGTGTTCATTTTGATACCAATTTCCTTTGGAATAATTAAGGTTTGATGTGTTTATTTTCATATAATTTCAGTGCTGTAGAAAACAGACATCATGAAGAGGTATCTTATCTTTCCCATTACTGGAGACTATCATTTGTACCATAAAGTTGAAAATATATAAACACTGGCTGAACAAAACATGAAGATTAAGCTAAATGGTTGGTGTAACCTGCATAAGTTACACTCCCAATTAAAAAATATATTCGTTTTTATGAAAAGCTATAATATTGGAATGTGTTAAAATTTTATATGGAAATATTAAACCTTCAATTCCAGCATTCAGTGTGTTGGGCCAGGCAGATTGCTAAGTTTGAAGATTCTCTGGTCTAGATAATTAGTTCCAGGCCCTTCTAGACTATATAGAGAGATCTCAGTCTCAAAAACAAACCAACAAGAAAATTATGAAAAATAAAAATGTTCATTACAAATATTATGTGAGAATGTAACTATGACCTAATTAGTTTAATTTTTGAAGAAAAGCTTTTGATATTTTAAATATAAGCATGCTTTTTTGTCCTTCATATTTGACATGTAAAATAAATTTAAAATAATATGTAAAATAATTTTAAAAACCATAAAAGACACATAAAACAATTAAGGAATAGAGATAAACAGGGAAAGTGCATGATACAGGATAATACAGTGAATATAATCAGAATATTCCACTAAATAGATACCAAATATACATTTTCCTCAATATCCCACAGAATGTTTTTAATTTTTTGTACTATAGGCCATGAAGCAATCCTTAATAAATACTAGAACTCAAATTGATCATATCTATAGTGTTAGATTATACTTAAATAAGAGGAAATCAAGAAGAAAGTTAGCCACATAAACTATGTAATTACAAAACAATATATATATGATTCACAGTTGGATCATTGAGGAAAACACAGAGGGAATTTATTTAAAACCTTAAAATAAAATGAAAATGAGACCACAACTTACAAATACCTTTGTAGTTTAGCTGATAAAGTCCTAGGAGCCAATTTTATACTTATATATACTTAAATTTTTACATTGATTTTTTAATTTCATTTTCTTCAAATTTATATTTGAAAGAATACACTTCATGGCCATCCAGAACAAAACAAAACCAAAATGCAATATGTAGCTGAAATAATAACTATTATGTAAAAATTAGTGAAGTAAAAACTGAAATATAAATAAATATAATTAAAGAAAAAGCAATAAAATTAATTAAAGAATTTATTCCTCTATAGGATACAAAGATTTTACAAGTGCCAGGCCAAACTAAACAAACAAACCTACAAACAATGAGATAAGACTGAAGTAAATAATTTTAGAAGTACAACCTGTCTTAGCACAACTGAGTACATGACCAAAATAAACGCTAGTGAATCAATACAGAATATGTTGAAAAACTATCTTTTAAAAACCATCAACCTAGGATGGAAAATAATAGAAAGTTTCTTAACCTCACATGACTTACAAAAATTAAATTGAGAACATTAAAATAATCTAACAAGACCCCTAATAATGAGATTGAAACAGTAAATATTTCCTCATGTAAAATAAAAACATTAACATAATCCACAGGATAAAGCAAACTCCCTGCTGGATTCTATCAAATTTTAAATAAATTCTCCCCCAAATTTTCTCAAAATATTCCACCAAAAGGGAAAAGAAAGAATAGGATATCATCAGAACATAGCTTGCCTACTACAGCAAGCCCTGGATATTTTAACATGGCTTCAGAGCAATATTTTAACTTTAAATCCCATATCACAAAGATGATGGAGGCCTGTAAATAAATAAAAAAATATAAATAATTTCCTTAAAGAAATACAAAAAAGCAGAGTCAAAGTGTTAAAATCTCTTAAAGGAAACATATAAATTCCTTTAAAAATAGAGGAAAATATTATTAAACATGTGAAGGAAAAGAACATAATGGTCCAAGACCTAAACTTTGAAATAGAAACTATATGAAGATATCACAAAATGAACGCCACCCTGGAGATAGAAATTCTAGGAAAGAGAACAGGAACTATGGATACAAGCATAGACAATAGAATACAAGAGATGGAAGGGAGAATGTTGGACATAGAAGTTACCCAATTGAAGAAATTGATACATTTATCAAAGAAAATGCCAAGTGTAAAAGTTCCTAACTCAAAACCTCTAGGAAATTTGGGACACAATAAAAAGAACAAACTTAAGAATAGTAGAATTAGAAGAGGGTGAAGATTCCCAGTTCAAAGTGCCAGAATACATTTTCAAGAAAATCATAGAAGAAAACTTCCCCAAACTAAAGAAAGAGATGACAATATACATGTAAGAAGTTTGCAGAACACTAAATAGATGGGACCAGAGTAGAAAATATTTTTTTCCACATAAGCATCTAAACTCTAAACCTACAGAACAGTGAAATGATATTAAAAGCTGTAAGAAAAAAATCAAGTAACACATAAAGGCAGGCCTATCTGAATTATACCTACCTTCTAAAACAGAGACTCCAAAAGTAAGAAGAGTCTGGAAAGGTGTCTTTCCACCTCTAAGAGACCACAAATACTAACTCAGACTACTATAGCCAGAAAAACTCTCAATCACCATAGAAGCAAAAAAACAAGCTATGTCAAGACAAAATCAAATTTAAGTAGTATCTATCCACTAGTTCATCCGTACAAAAAATTCGAGAAGAAAAACTCCAACTCAAGGAGGTTAACTACATGCAAGAAAACACATTACAAAAATAATTCAAAAACAAAATAATAGGAACTAACAAGTAATCATTGCTCATTAACATCTCTACTAACATCAACAGACTCAATTTATCAATAAAAACACACAGTCTAACAGAATATATTCATAAGCATTATACATCATTCTGCTTCATAGAAAAACAAAAAACCACAACTTAGCAACATATATAGACACTATCTTAGAATAAATGACTGTAAAATGTTTTTCAAGAAAATGAACCCAGGAAAGTAGATGGAGTTGCCACTCTAATACCGAAAATAAACTTTCATCCAAAAGTAATCAAAAGAAGTGGGGAAGGACACTTCATACTCATCAAAGAAAAAATCCACCAAGGTGACATCTTAATACTGAACATCACTGTACCAAATGCAAGTGAACCCACATTTGTAAAAGATACATTACTAGAGCTTACATATCACACCAAACACGTTAAAAGTGGGAGAATTCAGTATCTCATTCTGACCAATAAAATGGTCATAGAAACAGAAACTGAAAAGAGAAATAATGAAATGAATAGAAGTTATAAATCAAATGAATCTTAATAGATATCTACAGACTATTTTACCCAAACACAAACGAATATAATTTCTTCTCAGCACTTCATAGAACTTTCTTCAAAATTGACCATGTACTCAGTAACAAAGCAAGGGTCAACAGATATAAGATTGAAATAACCCCTCACATGTTGTCACCTCATAATGGATTAAAATTGGACTTCAATATCAAGAGAAACAATAGAAATCCTATGAACTCATGGAAACAGAATGATTCTTTAGTCAAGAATCCCTGGGTCAGAAAAGAAATAAAAAAGAGACACTAAAGACTTTCTAGAATTCAATTAAAATGAAGGCACAACAAAGCCAAATTACTGGGACACAATGAATGCTGTGCTAAGGGAAAAGTGCAGAGCACTAAGAGCCTTCATAAACAATTTGAAGAATTCACATACTAGCTTTTTGAAAGTACACTTGAAAGCTCTAGAACAAAGTCAAGCAAACACAAACAAGAGGGGTGGTCAGCAGGAAATAAACAAACTTGGGGCTTAATTCAATAAATCACAAACAAAAAGAACAATAAATGAATCAGTGAAACCAAGAGCTGGTTTATTTAGAAAATCAACAGATAGACAAATGCTTAGCTAAACAAACTAAAAAGCAGACAGGGTATGCAAATTAATAAAATAAGAAATGAAAAGCTAGATACAACAACAGACATTGAAGAATTTCAAAGAATCATTACTTCTTACCTCGAAAAGCCTGTACTTTACAAAATTGGAAAATCTAGACGAAATAAATGAGTTCTCGATAAATACAACTTATTAAAGTTAAACCAATATCAGGTAGACTACACAGTCATGTCCCCTAAGAAAGCAGAAGCTGTGCCTAAAATCTCCTATCATAGTCAGGGTTTCTACTACTGCATAAAACATTATGACCAAGAAGCAAGTTGGAGACAAAAGGGTTTATTCAGCCTAAACTTTCCAAATTGCTGTTTATCACCAAAGGAAGTCAGCAGTGGAACTCACACAGGGCAGGAACCTCGAGGCAGGAGCTGATACAGAGGCCATAGAGGGATGTTACTTACTGGCTTGCTTCCCCTGGCTTCCTCAGCTTGCTTTCTTATAGAAGAACCCAAGACTACCAGTGAAGGAATGGCACTACCCACAATGGGCCCTCCCACTCTTGATCACTAACTGATAAAATGTAATACAGCTGGATCTCATGGAGGCATTTTCTCAAAGGAAGCTCCTTTCCCTGTGATAATTCCAGCTTGTGTCATGTTGAAACACAAAACCAGCCAGTATATTTCTCAATGAAAAAAAATGTCAGTGCTAGATGATTTTAGCACAAAAATCAGTCAGACAGACTTTCAAAGAGGAGCTAATACCAATATTCAAATTATTCTATAATATAGAAACAGAAAGAATGTTATCAAGCTCATTCTATGAGACCATAGTCACCCTGCTAACTAAAGCACATAAAGCCTTAACAAAGAAAACAAAGAAAATTTCAGCCTTCAGGTCCACAACTCTGCTTGGGTAGATTGGGCTATCCAGAGCCTCTCCCATACCCAGAGATAGCTTGACTCCCAGTCTCACAGATGAGATAAACCCTGCCCAAAACCTGGCCTAACAGGGACCAGAAAGGGTCCCAGTGGACAGAAGACTTATCCACCTGGATGGAGACATGTTTTCCTTCTGATCCACAACTGTGCCTAGGGACAGATCAGGTGATCCAACCCCTTTTCCCCTCCCCAGATATAGCTTGACTCCCAGGAGGTTTGTAATACCCAGGTTCACAGATCAAGACACCCTCCCATACCCAGAGACAGCCTGACTCCAGTAGGTCCATCATAATCAGGCTCTCAAGAGGGACAGGCACCAGTAAGTGATAGCAAGGCCAGTTACCATCAGAGATAACATGACTGCAAGAGGCAAACACAAGAATATAAGCAACAGAAACGAATATCACTTGGCACTATGAGAACCAAGTTTTCCCACCACAACAAGCCTTAGAGACCCTAACAAACATGAAAACCAAGATTCTGACCTAAAATCCCATTTCATGAAGATAATAAAGACTATAAGGATTATATAAATAACTCCTTTGAAGACATACAGGAGAATATAGGTAAACAGGAAGAAACCCTTAAAAACTTCAAAGAAACCCTTAAAGAGAAAATACATTACTGTCTTAAAGAAATACAGAAAAACACAAGCAAACAGGTGAAGGTATTGAACAAAACCATCTAGGATCTAAAATTGTAAATTGAAACAATGAGAAATCACAAAAGGAGGCAATACTGGAAATGGACAATCCAGGAAAGAAATCACGACTTACAGATGTAAGGATCACAAGAGATAGAAGAGAGAATCTCAGGCATAGAAAATCCCACTGAATATATTGCCACAACAGTTAAACAAAATACAAAGTACAAAAAAATCCTAATCCAAAACATCCTGGAAATTCAGGACACAATGAAAAGACCAAACCAAAGAATGATAGGAATAGAAGAGAATAAGGATTCCCAGTTCAAAAGGCCAGAAAATATCTTCAGTAAAATCATAGAAAACTTGCTTAACCTAAAGAAAGAGATGGCCATAATCTCACAGGAAGCCTACACCAGATAGATTGGAACAGAAAATAAATTCCTCCTATCACATAATAATCATAACACTAAATACACAGAGAAAATAAATAATATTAAAATTGGAAAGGGATAAAGGCCAAGTGACATGTAAAGACAGACTTATCAGAATTAACTAGACTTCTCAACAGAGACCCTAAAAGCCAGAAGATCTCAGACAGAGGTCATGCAGACCCTAAGAGAACATAAATGCCATCCTAGGCTAGTATACCCAGCAAAACTTTTAATCATCATACATGGAGAAACCAAGATATTCCATGAGAAAGTCAAGTTTAAACAATGTATTTCCACTAATCTAGTCCTACAGAGGATACAAGAAGGAAACTCCAACACAAGAAGAGCAACTATACCCCCTCCAAAAAGAATAAAACCCAAGAAATTAATCTTTGTGCAACAAACCCAAAAGAAGAGAATCAGACAAACATAATACCACCCCTAAAAACTAAAATAACAAAAACCAACAATTATTGGTCTTTAATATTTCTTAATATCAATGGACTTAATTTTAATAAAAAGACATAGGCTAAAAGTCTAGATATGTAAACAGAACTCAATATTTTGCTCCACACAGGAAATGCTACTCAGTGGCAAAGACAATCACTACCTCAGAATAAAAGGCTGAAAAAAATTTCAAGCAAATACTCCCAAGAATTCAGCTGGAATAGCCATTTTAGTATCCAATAGAATAGGCTTTCAATCAAAAGTTATCAAGATGAATTCTGAACATCTATGCCCCAAATGCAAGGGCACCCACATACATAAAAGAAACTTTACTAAAGCTCAAAGCATACATTGCACCTCACACAATAATAGTGGGAGATTTCAACATCCCACTTTCAACAATGGAAAGATCATAGAAACAAAAACTAAACTGAGACACAATGAAACTAACAAAAGTTATGAACCAATTGGACTTAACTGATATCTATAGAATATTTCATCTTAAAACAAAAGAATATATCTTTTTCTCAGCACCTCATGGTACCTTCTCCAAAATAGACCATATAATTGATCACAAAACAGGCCTCAACAGATAAAAGAATATTGCAATAATCCTATGAGACCACCACAGAATAAGGCTGGTTTTTAATAACAACAAAAATAACAGAAAGCCCAAATACTCATGGAAACTGAACAACTCTCTATGCAATTATAACTTGGTCAAGGAAGAACTAAACAAAGAAATTACAGGCTTTCTGGAATTTAATAAAAATGAAAGCACAGCATAGCCAAACTTATGGGACACTATGAAAGCAAGACTAGAGGAAAATTCATAGTACTGAGTGCCTTTACAAAGAAATTATCGAGATCCTACACTATCAACTTAACAGAATACCTGAAAGCTGTAGAACAAAAAGAAGCAAATACACCCCAGAGGAGTAGAAAGCAAGAAATAATCAAACTCAGAGCTGAAACAGAGTAGAAACAAAGTAGAAAAAAAAAAAAAAAAAAAAAAAAAAAAAAAAAAAAAAAAAAAAAAAAAAACTATACAAAGAATCAAGAAAACTGAGGGATGATTTTTGGATAAAACCAACAAGAGAGGTAAAACCTTAGCCAAACTAACTAAATGGCAGAGACAGTACCCAAATTAATAAAATCAGAAATGAAAAGGGAGACATCACAACAGAAACAAGAAATTCAAAAAAAAAAAAAAATCATGAGATCCTACTAAAAGAAAAGGCCATTTTCAACAAAACTGCAAACTCTACATGAAACGGATGATTTCCTAGACTGATACCTGGAACTAAAGTAAAACCAGGACCAGCTAAACTATATAGAGTCCCAAGACGCCTAAGGAAATAGAAACAGTATCCCATGTACCTTTGGTGAAAGGTAGACGCTGATATGGATGTCAGGAAGTACACGCTGACAGGAACCTGATATAGCTGTCTCCTTAGATGTCTGCCAGATTCTACCATATTCAGAGGTGGATGCTCACAGCTAACCATTGAACGGTTCATGGGGTTCCCAATGAACGAGTTAGAGAGAAGACTGAAGGAGCTGAAAGGGTTTGCGGTCCCATGGGAAGAGCAATAATACCAAACAACCAGAGCTCCCAGGGTCTAAACCACCAGCCTGGGAGCACATAGGGAGGGACCTATGACACCAGCTGTATATGTAGGGGAGGATGGCTTTGTCAGGCATAGGTGGGAGAGGAGGAGATCCTTGGTCTCATGAATGCTGGATGCCCAGTGTGGGAAAATTTGAGGGTGGGGAGGTGGGAGTCTGGGGGCTGGTGACACATCCTCAGGAGGAGGGGGCTAAGATAGGGGATTCTTGGGTGGTAGAAAATGGGGTAAGGTGATAACATCTAAAATGTAAATAAAATATCCAATAAAAAATAAAATAAAAAAAGAAAGAAATGACCAGCCCAAATAATAAATAAATAAATAAATAGATAAAGTCTCCCAACCAAAAAAAGCCCAGGGTCAGATGGTTTTAGTGGAAAATTCTATCAGTCCTTCAAAGAAGACCTATACAATACTTCTCAAACTACTGCACAAAATAGAACAAAATAGCTTCATTCCATCAAGCAACAATTATGCTGATGCCTAAATTGCACAAAGATCCGACAAAATGATAACTTCAAACTAATTTTGCTTATAGAATATCAATGCAAAAATACTCATAAAATTCTTGCAAACCTAATTTAAGAACACATCAACGTGATCATTCACCACAATCAATTAGGCTTTATCCCAGAAATACAGTGATGTTTTAATATATAGAAATCCATCAATGTAATCTACTATATAAACAAACTAAAAAAAATCATATGATCATCTATCTCATTAGTTGCCAAAAAAAATTCCTTTGATATAATATACCACCCCTCATGTTAAAAGTCTCAGAAAGATTAGGAATCCAAGGCACATACCTAAGCATAATAAAAGCAATATACAACAAACCAACAGTGAACATCAAAGTAGAGCAAAACTTGAAGCAATTCCACTAAGATCAGGGACAAGGTTGCCGACTCTCTCCCTATTTACTCAATATAGTACTCAAATTCTAGCTAGATCAATAAGACAGCAAAAGGAGATCAAGAGAATACAAATTAGCAAAGAAGATGTCAAGGAATCACTATGCAGATGATATGATAGTATACATAAGCTGCCACCAAAATTCTACCAGAGAACTCCTATACCTGAAAAACAACCTCAGCAAAGTGCATATTAAATTAACCCAAACAAATCAGTAGCCTTCCTCTACATCAAGGATAAATGTTCAACATATCTACTTGTAACATACTTTGAGTACTTCTAAACACCTAGAAGAACTTGACATTTTAGATAAGGACATAAATTTGTCCCTATATACACAGTAATGTTGAAACCACACACATGTAACAATGGTTAGATCTCCAAGTAAGTTCTGGTGAGAACATTCAGGTCTCTGACCTTTTGTCTCCCTCTCCAGTTTCCAGTGACACAGGTAGTTATCACTTTAATGATACATTTCACAACTCTTCAGAAGACAACCTTAATATGAATTAACACTGAGTATACAGAATATGTGAATTTACTGTCTCTACTTTTGTCATACATTGACAATGTCTTTAATACCTAAAGACTAGATATCATAGAACTTGTTTATCCAGTATGTGCAATATATAGAGTATATTAAAATTAAACAAAATGCACACAACATACAGGAAGATGGGTATGCTAGACGCATCTAGCACACTAATGGAATCATTTTGCAATTTCTTTTCTCTCAACTCCTCAATCCTCTGAACATGTACAGCTGGTACACTGTTCTCAGAGGTGGGTTAACAATTCTATTTCTACACATAGTATTTCTCCAGTTTTTAGAAACTATTTACACAAAATATTATTCTACTACGTGTACCTTTAAATGTATCAAGCACTTTCAACTATCTAGAAAGACTACATGTTTCTTGTAAGGACTTGTCTGCTAGTCACATAGCATTGGTAAATAAAACTGTATGCAAAGCAATATAATCATTTGTGCTTGGACACACGTTCTTTTCTTTTCCCTTTCTCTCTCTCTCTCTCTCTCTCTCTCTCTCTCTCTCTCTCTCTCTCTCTGTCTCTCCAAATTAGTTGGCAAATATAGGACTATGCAATGCTTAGAGACAGCTGAACAAATTCCTATCCTCAAGTCATTTACAGAACAATCTGTTCTATGAATTTAAAAGTGTACACTATGTGCTAATTTTAATACTTTGTCATACATTGACAATGTCTTTAATATCTAAAGTCTAGATGTTGAAATATTTTAACATATTGTCCATTATATACAGTATATATACAGCAAAACAAAATGCAAGTATCTAGAAATGGTGTCTGAAAAGGCCCCATATAAACACACTACTACATGGCCATTGTCACTGCCTCCCAGCACCTCCTCCAAACCACTAAGCAAATACAGACACTACTGATCACACAGGGGCTAATCACTTCACTCCCAAAAGACAGTGGTTCATAAATTTTAGCAGAAAGATATTTACAAAGTGATATTTTACTACTTCTACTTTTAACATATGTTAGGCAGTTCTAAATCTAGATATATGTGGGGAGCCAACAGAAGGCACCTATCATCCTTGCAGCCATCTTGAGTCATATGCCCTGATAAGAGATTTGATTACAATAGCCTACAACAGCTGATCACACTCTGATAACATCTTGTCTTAGATACCCAGGATCTTCCCTTGGGTATGTGAGACTTAAAGGTGTGTGACTTAAGGGTGTGACTTAGAGATCAGATTTAGAGACAAGACCTAAGGGCATGATTAAAGGCATGACTTAGAGGCGTGGCTTAGAAGTGAGACATATAAAAGGTGAGAGGAAGACAGGAGAGTTCAGAGGATCAGAGAATCAGACACTTCAGAGAGTACAACTTGGAGTAGGAGACACTTGGACTAGAGAACTCGGAAGAAAGATTATTAGACATTAGGCACTTAGCACTTGGAAGAAGAAACTTGGAACTTGGAGGCACTAGGGACTAGGAACTAGGGAATAGGAACTCAAGACTTGGGACTTGGAGAGAAGAAGAGAGACTGAAGAATAAACAGGATTGAATCACACTCTGTCTGGTCTCCATTCCTCGCATCCCTCCTCACTCTCTCTCTTGCTGAACCCTGACCCGCAGACCTGAGCTGCTTGGGGCAGTGTGGGGTAACAAGTTAGTCCCCAAGTCTTTTGGCAGTGCGGGTTCAAACACTGACAGTGTGGTTTGAGGCATTTTGGCCCCCAAGCATGGGCTAGAGCAATTCTCAACATTTTTGACGCCTAAGTGTGGGGCAGCTCCGGCTGCAACATTTTTGGCACCCAATGTTGGGGCAGCATGGGCCACAACATATATACCTGCTATTTAAATTAAGGGCTGTTGCCCACTGTGTACACAACAGTCCAGTAAAGGGCACACATGTAACAAGAGTAAATAAAATTTCTTTAACACAAAAAGTAAAAAAAAAAAAAATTATTGTTCTACTAAGTGTACTTTGTCATACACTGGCAACCTCTTTAACATCCAGTGTGACTAGATGTTGTAAAGTAGGTCCCCTTTGTCCTGTACATATACTGTGTACACAGCAAAGCCAAAGAAAATGAGATAGTGGTTCTGTTCCACTCATGGACCACAATTGCTTAGAGCTCTGAATTTCCTTCTTCTGGGAACCTTGGCACAAATACAATGTGGTCATCTCAAGAGAGGTTTGGCTATTCCTCTTCAAACAACATGTTAAATGAATCCTAACAAAAACATGTTTACTTAATGGTTTACTACTTATAAAATATGTCAGGAACTTCAGTACATTTAGAAAGACATTTCAAAAAACTTGACATTTTCAAACAGTAAAATACACAAATACACACATAAACATGAGGGTTAAGAAATTAGATGAAGAATAAAATAATATGCAAGAGAGAGGGAGAGAGAGAGAAAGAGAGAGGGGGTGGGGGAAGGGGAAAGGGAGGGGAGGGGAGGAGAGGATGTCCTCTTCACAGGACCAATTTGGCTCCAGAATTTTTCTCCTCCTGCTGGGTCCTCTAACCTACTAAACAAGGATGAGTCTCTTCTGGGTCTTTCTAAAGGCTGCCCAAGCAATTCTATTTCAAAGTCTCTTGTAGAAGATTTATCTATGATTATTTTTCCTTATGAAGACTGGATGCATACAGTCCCCTCCAGTTAATGGCCTAGTATTCTTGTGCACACAGGTCCATGGGGTGGCTCCCTCCCAGGAATGTGTTCTTGCACAGTCCCACCACTTCAGGCCACAGAGATCTGAAGGGCCTTCCTTGGCCTTCAGGTGGTCACCATTATTTCCACCATGCTATGTCCACTGCAACCTGGAGAAGTGCCTGAAGGCCTGGCTGGGGCTTCACCCTGGGCTAGACCCTGGAGAGTAGGGGGCTGGTAGAGTTGTGGAGAACACAGAGGCCACTGCCATCCAGGCATATAGAAAGAGTCCATCAGAATTGTGGAGTAGCCCGGTGGTGACTGCCAGGAGAGCTCAGGCTCCTAGTGGCAGAACTAGATCAGGACTACTCCTGAACAGCATCACAACTATTATTTTGTGGATGTCATGACTAATCATTTCTGTCAACTTCATTACATTTGGCTGTTGTTATGGCCACTACTACTATATCTAGTGTATTAATTACAATGCAGAGTGAAATCCAGCAGCTCTCCAGGAATTCTCCAGGACCAAGACTAGACTGAGACTGCTAAGATATACAGCCTCGTGGACTGAACAACATGTAGATTCTCAGCTTTTCTGTTGTTAGAGAGTCATTGTTGAAATACCTGGACCATATCTTATAAGCCTGCTTAATATTGGCTTACTAAACACAAACACACACACACACACACACACACATTTTAAGTTTTGCCCCTTTCATAAACCTAATACAACCAGTATCTTTTTCTATAGCTAGCACAAAATTTATACAATGAAGTTCTGACCTTTGAATAGGAAAATTTCTGCTTTTAATTTTTCTTATTTCTATATTCTCAGATTGCTTTCTTTGTGCTTTAAATTTAGTCTTATTAAAATAACTTTCTTACATGATAACATTTAAAAGAGTCTGGTATGTCTAGTTTACTTGTATAGCTTGATTTTGAGTGGAAAAAGGTGTGTTTAAAATAACAATATAATGCAGATACTTTTGATATTATTCACTTAGTGTAAAGAGAAACATTTAAGTGTGAATGCAATATAATTATTCTAGGAGAAATCTGTAAAAGACAGTGTGCAGGCTAGTTTTATGTCAACTTGACACAAGTTAAAGTTATCTGACTAGAGGGAACCTCAGCTGAAAAAACTGTCTCCATAAAATCTAGCTGTAGGACATTTTCTTAATTACTGATGTGGGAGGGTCCCGCCCATTATGGATGAGGCCAGTCATGGGCTGGTGGTTCTCAACTGTATGAGAAAGCAGGCTAAGAAACTCATGAGGAACAAACCAGGAAGGGGCACCCATCAGTGGCTTCTATATCAGCTCCTGCCTCCAGGATCCTGCCCTATTTGAATTCCTTCAATGATGTTTAGTGATGAGGAAGTATAAGCCAAATAAACCCTTTCCTCCTCAAGTTGCATAAATTTACGTGTTTCATCATAGGGAGATTAACCCAAACTAAGACATATGCTTTAACGAATAATTCATGCTTTTATTACATGAAAAATTCTAAATAGAAAATAATTAACTATTTGAAAATGAGACTTAGCTTCCATATTTTTCTTTTATTCAAAAGTAATTTTCTGAATTATATTTTATATCAAACTCATTTGGAAAATATCAAATATACCATTGGAAATTCCTCTTTTCATTAATAGTAATCAGAAATATAGAAAATCACTTGAATATTTTAAAATTAGAATATTTTAATATAGATATTCACATACTCAGAATGAGGGTCACATCATGATAAAAACTGAAGTGACACAGGCTGGTCAGAGGACCCAGGCACATATATACCAGAGGACTGCCTGGTGTAGCCTAAATGGAAGATGTACCTAATCATTTAGAGACTTGAGGCCCCAGGGAAGTGGGAGGAACACCCTCTCAGAGGCAAGGGAAAGGAGGAGAGGGATGAGGAAATGTGGGAGGTGGGAACCAGGAGCAGGGGGACAATGCCTGGAATGTAAATAAATAAAACAATTTTAAAAAGAAAAGAAATTGAAATGACTATAAAATACATGGACAGTAAACAAAATGCTGTATGAAGTCCTTTTAGGTGGAGTCCATTTAGGCATCCTTCAAGAAAGTGTAAGTCTTTCAGACTTCAATGCCAAAAATCTGAATTTCAATGAGGAAATCCCAGAGTAATTTGATGGGAGCACTGGAATTCGAGAGGAATTTGGAACTCAAGGCTGAGTCAATAAAGCTGGATACTATGGCTTCCATGGCAACTGAAGGTAGGAAAGCTATTATAATTTCTGGTCCAGTTCTTCTACTGTGATATTTCTCAAACATCCACAGCAAACTACTATGTGGAATAAGGAAAAAGTTCAAGAGGTAGCCAACTACCTTCATTGCTATCCACCTCAGTCATAAGCAAGCAAGCAAGCAAGAAAGAAAGAAAGAAAGAATAGATAAAAGAAAGAAAGAAAGAAAGAGAGAGAGAGAGAGAGAGAGAGAGAGAGAGAGAGAGAGAGAGAGAAGGAAGGAGGGGAGAGAGGAAAGGGAGAGAGAGAGAGAGAGAGAGAGAGAGAGAGAGAGAGAGAGAGAGAGGCAAAAATACTTGAACTTTCTACCAAATATTGCCATGTGGTCTATGAGGATTCTGTCTTCCTTCCTCCCTCCCCCCAACCCCCCCGCAAAAAAATCTATTAATGAGATTGAATGGTTACTGGATCAACACTGGGAAATTCAAGATAAGATTTTATTTCTTACCTATATAAGACACTGACAGTCAAGGATGTTAATTTTGCATTTTCAGTATTTCAGTAGTACATAAGAGTGAGTAATGTTACCATTCACAATAAAAATCAATAGCCAAAAAATTATGGATTGATTTTCACGTTCAGCTATTTTGTGCCAGACTTGACAGTTAATAAGGAAACTATTCTATAAGCAAGTAAAAGGAATAGCTGCTATTAAAAGTTCAGTAAAATTAAAATTACATACTTTAAAAAAATCATGTTTCTCTATATACAAATACAAGACAAACTGTATTACCTTAATGTTATCTATTTATTTCAAATGCTGTTCCTTAAGACTTGCCTGTAGTTTTTAAGATCTTTCAGCTGAATGTGAGGACTGATTTGTGATATGCTCTGTATTCTGCAGAATAGGAACTGGAGGGCTGCAATGCAGAGATGAAATAAAAGAACAAGGTTCCCTTTGGATTCCCCAGAGTTCTTGTAGCTTTTGAAAGATCACTCAAAGAAAACTTTAGAGAAATGCTATTTAACTGAATTCAATAACTTTGCAAGAACTGATTTAAATGCTTAGAGTGAAAGAATTTGATCTTATAGTTCATTGAATAGGATTACTGTTGCTCATGAAATAGGTTTTAATACTAATATATTGGTTATTATTGAGGCTGTAAAATATTTTGAAATTTAGGTCAACATCAAATTTGAATTAAATTGCCTTTTCGTATCGCTTCACATGTGTGTGAAATCATATATTTTTATGTGTGTTTTTAATGATTTGAATAATTTTTAACTATTTTGCTCTTTTTATCCTATAGTTTATTCATTTCAATATATAGCCATACTGGATATACCTTTGAATTACTGCAACAGCAGTAAAAATTCCCAGGATCTCTTTCTTTATATCCTTTCCATTTTTTTTGTTGTTTGTTTGTTTGTTTTTGTTGTTGTTTGGTCTTCATTTATTTACCTGATAATCATTCACACTGAGGTGAGACGCAACATAACTTCAATTTGCATTTAAACAAGTGACAAAATTACCCATTTTGTTTTCATATACTTGTTGTTCATTGGTGCAATCATTAATTGAATAATTTCAATTTGGGTGTGATTAATTTGTTCAGTTGTTCATAGATTATTATAGATATTAATTTTCCATCAGTTGAATATCTCTAAAAGATTTTCTTCCTTTCTATAGGCTATCTATTTACTCTTTTTTTTTTTTTTAACTTTTTTTCCTATGCAGTACAAGAACTTTTTAATTCCACACAATTTTGTTTGTTGTGTATTTTTATTATATCCTGCCCCACTGGAGTCCTGTCTAGGAAATTTTTTTTAGCAGTTATTGGTGAGTCTGAAAGATGAGAAAAACACACTAATATAGTGGATGTCACTTTCCATCATTTCCTTGAAACCTTTCCCAATTACTTTAGTGTATAGAAAACAATACTTTGAACTTTATAAGCACTCAAAGCTTATATATTCTTGGCTCTTTGTATAAAAGCATTGCTGTATATTTATTTAGTTTTTCATGGTACTAGGAAATATCTGTAGAGAATCTATTTACAGTTAAAACTGAAATAAAATAAAGTATTCACAAAAAATTGAGATGTAAATTATGTCTCAGTAGAAGCATGACAATTTATTGGTAATTATTTAAATTCATTAAAATTCATTTAAATTATCATCTGAATTAGTAGATGCAAAATCATATCTTCAAGATTGAAAAAAAATTGTTTATTTAAATTTGTATTTGTTTTAATTTGAAAGTACTATATAAATATTTAATTGCCATTTATACTATACATATACCTACAGTTATGAGTTTTGTTAAAAGTAACTTAAGGATTATAAACTATTTAATAAAATAGTTTTGAAACATTAAAGTTTTTGCTAGTCATCGCATGTAAAAGAGTAAAAAACCTAAAAGTTACTCCTAAAGATCATTGACTTCAGGTCATTGAGTTATAAAATTTTAAAACTGTAATGTTAAGAGAGAATAATTTTGCCAAGGTACTAAAACTGGAATGAGATAAAGCATTACATTTTTTTCAACAAAAACAATGAAAAAGTACAAATATTAAGCTTAGGAAAATATAAGAAGGAATTCTGTAGGCTTAGAAAATCTGAAAGCTCATACAGAAAAAGCATTTCAATCTAGAATGATGTTAGAAGAACAGAAAAAAAAAAAAGCAATGGAGCCACCCAAAGTAGTAAAGTTATATTGTATAAGGCTAGTCGATTGGTATATCAGAACAAAATTGATTTAAATTTTATTTTAAAATGCTGCAGAAAAGGGTAAAGTACACTAATTTTGAATCTGATTTCTTCTATGCAAAATGTGGTCATTGTAAACACATTTTGTAAGCACATTTTGTCATAATGAAAATTTCATACAGGTGTTAAAGGTGATCTGTGATAGGCAACTGTATATCATATTTAAACACGTATAGTCCTATCACAGTAAAAAGATTTAAATTGCAGTACAAAAACATCCTAATGTTGAAAGAGTTGTGGGAATAAAATAAAAGTCTACTGATGGCCTAGAAATGAACATAGACCTACTAATATAGCTGAATTTCTTTATCCTACATCTAGAATGTTTGGTCTTCATCAATAAAGTCTTACAACACATACATATTAGTTGGACAAGAAAGAGATACAGCAATACATTCTAGGGTCTTCTGTCAACTACTTATCTGTATACAACACATGGAACTAGGATTTTCATTTATTATCCCATGCCTTTGGGGGCAGTTTTATCTACCCATCTAGTATAGTACCATACAAAATATGCTTTGATCATAATTTTAAAAAAAGTAATAGGTCCTCATGAAGCTTTTTTAGTCTAAATTTATCTTTGCCCCAATCATGATTTTTTTCATCCTTCTACCCAGCCCTACTTAAACTGTCCCACTAGCAGTATTTACCCACATATATTTTCATATGTTTTCCACTTTATGTCTTTCCCCAAAGATTTCTTTCTTTTTTCATAGTGGCTCGTTTTCTGGGTTTCAGGTCTCTGCAGGCATCCCAGGTAAAGCACACAAATTTAAATTTTTCAAGCTACTATCTGTATATGAGCAAAATACGAAGAGTTTTAACTAACTGAGCCTCAGTTACCTCACTTAGTATACTTCAGCTTCCTTTCATAATCTGAAAATTTCATAATTTATTTGTCTTTTTAAATTAGTAAAATATTCAATGTGCATATTATCACATGGCCATTATTCATTCATCAGTTGATGTAATGTATATGTTTCTATTTTCTAGCTATTTTGTATTGAGCAGCCAGGTACATTGAAGAGAAGGATCTCTATAGTAGGATACAGAGTCATTTGGATATATGATCAAGGATACAGCAGGGTCATGTGGCAGTTCTATTTTAGTTTTTATGAGAACATCCATACTAATTTTCACAGAGGCACTCTACACTCTTACCAACAGTATATAAAGGTTCCTTTCCCCCACAATTTCAGAGCATCTGATATCATTTGATTTTTGATAGTAGTAATTTTGACTATAGTGAGATGAATACTTTGTAAAACTTTTTTTAATAGCCAGTGATTTTTTTTTCTTTTTTTTTTTTTTTGGTCTGGAGAATTTTCTATTCAGTTCCAAAGTCCACTTTTCGTTTCGTTGAATTATTGTTGGACTCTGGTCCTGCAGGATGTCCCTCGACAGTCTCCTGGCTGGTGGCAGGACGTGAGTGGAGAGGGGAGATTGCCTGCCCCTGCCGCTGCTTCTGGCGTCCGTCCGTTGTTGCTGGCCAATCTTCTCCAGGTGTTGCCCCTGCTACTCCGTGTTGAACTGGTCCAGGCTCGGGCCAGGCTGATAAGGAGCCGACTAGCTGATAGGAAAGGCAGCCAGGCATTCCAGGCAGGCTCCAGGGAGAGCCAGTGGGTTGTCAAGCGGTACAGCTCTTTGTTTAGCCAGGGAATGTCTGCTAGGTAGCGGAAGAGCCCTGCGGGCTCTAAAGCTTTACAGCTCTTAAGCCGGGAAGTGCCGGCTAAGTAGCGGAGAGGGTCAACGATGGAAGGAAGTTCTCGGACACCTGGATGGTTCTCGTGTGCGCTTTACTTCTCAATTAAGCTCAATATATACAGTTTGGGGTGGGTGAAGGTTTTAGCAGCAGGTAACCTCATTGGCTTAGTCTGAGGTTTTGGGGATGCCTCATATGCATGTGAGGAGAGCCTGGGGCACCATTCCTACGTGACCCAATGGTCTTAGACCTCTCAACCTCTCTGAGGGAGGGGCTGTGAAGCGGTAAAGGGCAGAAGCTGAGAGAGCCAGGGGGCCAGGAACAGAGCCAAACGGCCTACCGTCCCTCAAAGGGTCTCCGGGGTTTGAAGCTTGTTCAACCAGACACCTGGTTGTCTCTCAGCTCAGTGCCCTACAAATTATTTCCTTTCTTATTGTTTAAATTCTTGAAGATTTGGGTATTTTAGATATCAATACAATGTTAGTTGAATAACTGATAAAGCTTATCTCCTATTCTATTAGTTGCTTATTCACTTAACCATTTTTTTTTTTGTTCTATTGAAGCCATTTAGTTTCATGAGTTCTCACTGTCTATTGTTGGCAGCATCATTCCGTGAATGAGTTGCATCCTAATTATAATGTCTTTTCTTAAAGTTCCTGTTACAATTTCAGAGTTTCAGATGTTACATTAAAATCCTTGGTCCATTGGAGTTGATTTTTGTTCAGTTAGAATCTTGTTTCATTCTTCTACATGTAAGTGTCTAGTTTAACCAACACCATTGCTTGGTTTTTGTAATCTTTACCTAACTTCAGCTGAGTGTAGCCATATGGGTTTATATCTGAGTCCTCTATTCACTACCACGCTATATCTGTTGCTACGCTTCTGTGTTAAAAATTAAAATTTTATATGATGCTACTTTCAGCATTATTGTTAGTACTCAGCATTATTTTTATTATTTTGCATCTTTTGAGCTAACACATGAATTTTGAAATTGTTATATTTTTCAATTTCTGTGAAGAATGGTGTGGAAATTTTGATAGGGTCTTCTACTAGAGTAAGAAAAAAAAAGTAACAAAGACAACCTTGTATTGAGTTATCTTTATTTCCCAAGATTATGGTTCACAATGGGGTCTCAGTCTGTCAAGAAAACATGACAGTAGAAAGTTCTTCACATGGCTTTGTGGTTGCCAATCCTAGCACCCAGTATCAAATAAATTTTCTTTAGCTTTTAATCCCATTGCTGCCTTTGCCTCAGGTATGGCTATTTTTCCCCAGCTATTTAGAGTGCTCTTTCCTTTTTTTTTTTTTTTTTTTGTTTTTGGTTGTCATTTCTCATTTTTTTCTCCAGATTATTCACTATGCTTTCTGATCAACCATACTTGAGTATCTTGTTTTGTTTTGTAAATTTGTAAATAATTACACTCATTATGGCAATTGTTGCATGCTATATTTTTGTTTATCACTCTTCCCTACTGTCATCCCTGTATCTTTGGGTCCTTTTTGCTAGTTTCTTTGTTCTATACCAGTATCCCCTTTAGGCTTTATGTCACACACCTTACATTCTGTTTCTTTTTCCATTTTCTCCAACTTCTTGCTTCCCTTAAATTTTTTTTCTCCCTCTTTATTGTTTTTTTTTTTTTTTGTGTGCATGTCATATACTAAACATTCTGAAAAACACACACACAACTCATTAGAATTTCAATTGCACATAAGATAGAAATGTTCTATTTACATTCTTAATCTAGTTCATTTTGCTTAATAATGAGTTCTATATTTTGCAAATTTGGTCATTTCATTTTTTCTGTATGACTGAATAAAACTGCATTTTGTATATACAGTGCATTTTATTCTTCTAGTCTTCTAAACTGATTTTATTATTTATGTACTGTGAATTATACATTAAAAAGTGTGGAAGTACATGGACATATGTATTATGTTCCCTCAAAGTTCTTAGGTTAAATACCAAAGAGAAATATATTTGAATTATACAATAATTTTATTTCTAGGTTTTGCAGGTCTTGAACAATTATTTCCATAGTAGTTGTACACATGAATATTTTCAATATTAATGAATAGAAGTTACTCTGTCCTCATATCCTTGCAAACATTTAATTAGTATTTTTTATAAAAGTTTACTATTCTAATTGGGGTGAGATGTAATCCCAAATTATGTGAAATACTTTTTTAGAAATATTGTTGATTACTTGTGCTTCTTTTTTTAATGAAACAAACATTCTCTTTATTCATTTAGTTTACATTTTGTCAAATTGAGGAGGGAAAATAATTAAAATAGATAATGAAAAACCAATGCAGAATACAAGAATGAACCATTAACATCACAAGAAATGCTCTACTTTTCAGAACTTATGTCATATCTCAGTTTCTCCCCTCTTTTCATTTATCTATCTATCTATCTATCTATCTATCTATCTATCTATCTATTTATTCATTCATTTTACAACCTGATGGCAGCTCCCCCTGCATCCCAGCCTCACCCTTTCAAATTACCCCTATTTTCCTCTACCCTACTCCTCAGATAAGGGAAAGAACCTCATTGAGTACCATCCTGCTCTGGGACATATACTAGCAGCAGAAAACAGGGCAACCACAGAGACCAGATTAGGCAGTCCAGTTAGATGAAAGGGATCCAGTGGCAGGCAGCTGAGTCAGAGATGGCTTCCATTCCAATTGATAGGGACACATATAAAGACCAAGGTGCACATCTGCTACAGATATATATGGGGCCTAGGTCCAGCCACTGCATGCTATTTGGATTATGATTCACTATCTCTGAGCCCCCAAGGGCCCAGGTTAGTTGACTGTATACATTTTCTTGAGAGATCCTTGACCCATTCTGCTCACTAAATTCTATCCCTTACTCTTCCACAAGACACCACTGGCTCTGACTGATGTTTAGCTGTTGGTCTCTGTATCTGTTTCCATCAGCAGCCAGATAAAGTGTCTAAGGAGAGAGTTATGTTAGGCTCTTGTCTGCAAGCATAGTAGAGCATAATAGTGTTAGAGTTTGACTCTCACCAATGGGATGGGTTTCAGGTTGGGCCCATTATTCATTGGCCATTTGCTCAAGATCTGCTCCATTTTTATCCCTGTGAATATTATAGGCAGGACACAATTTGGTTTGAAGTTTTGTAGGTGGGGTGATGTTTCCTCCTTCCACTGGAAGAACCTCTTAGCCAGACAGGTTGCCACTTCATTCTCCATAACCCCCACTGGTAGGAGTCTCAGCAAGGACCCCTTCCATAGACTCCCTAGAGCCTTTTCAAGCCCAGGACTCTAGTTAGTACCAGACATGCTCCTAATCAACTTCTGTTCTCACTCACAGCCGTTTGCCTCCTCCCATTTCTCCACCTCTGCCTCCTACACTTCTTCATCTCCTCTCCCACACAGTTCCCTCCCTATACCTAACTTTGATGACAATTTGTTTTTGCTTCTAAGTGAGATTCACACATTCTCTCTTGGGCCTTCCTTATTACTTAGTTTCTTTGGATCTGTGGAATGTAGTATGGTTATTCTGTACTTCATAGCTAATTCCCACTTATAAGTGAATACACATCATGCATATCTTTCTGGGTTGGGATTATCTTACTATGGATAACATTTTCTAGTTCCACCTATTTCACTGCAACTTTAATGCTGTCTTTGTTTTTTATTTGTTTTTTTTTTATTTTATTTAATTGTTTTACACTCCAGACTTTATCCCTATCCCAGCCCACTCTCTGACTGTTTCACATCCCATATCTCTACCCACCCCATCTCCACAAAGATGTCCTCACACCCCAACCCCACACCTAACCAAACCTCTCCACACCCTGGGGCCTCCAGTCTCTTGAGGGTTAGGTACATCTCTAACTGAACCCAGACCCAGTAATCATCTGCTATATATTTGTTTCAGGTTTCATATTAGCTGATATATGCTGCCTGGTTAGAGGTCCAGTGTCTGAGAGATCTCAGGAGTCCAGATTAATTGAGACTGCTGGTCCTCTTACAGGGTCACTCTCCTCCTCAACTTCTTCCATCTTTTCCCTAATTCAACTTCAGGGCTCACCAGCTTCTGTCCATTGGTTGGGTGTAAATATCTGCCTCTCACTCTTTCAGCTACTTGTTGGGTCTTTTGGAGAGCAGTAGTGATAGGCCCCTTTTTGTGAGCACTCCATAGCCTCGGTAATAGTGTTAGGTCTTGGGACCTCCCCTTGAGCTGGATTCCACTTAGGACTTGTCGCTGGACCTCCTTTTCCTCAGGCTCTTCTCCATTTTCAACCCTGCAGTTCTTTCAGACAGGAACAATTATGGGTCAGTTTTTGACTGTGGGATGACAATCCCTTCCCTCACTTGGTGTCCTGTTTTTTCTGCTGGAGGTAGGCTTTACAAGTTCCTTCTCTTCACTGTAGAGCATTTCATCTAAGGACCCTCCTGGAGAAAGTGAGGGTCCTATATTAGAAAGGGTACAGGGAGGGGAAGAGGGGAACATGATCAGGTATTGGGTGGAGGAAAAGAACTGAAGCCCCGAGGGCTAGCAGAAAGAATGGAAACACGCTGTCTTTGTTTTTAATAGCTGAACAACAATCGCATTGTATTCATGTACCACATTTTTTAAATCTATTCTTCAGAATAGATAGATGTGAGGGATATCTAGGTTGTTTCTAATTTCTGGCTATTACAACCAAAGCTGTTATGAATATAGATGAGCAAGGGTCTTTGTTTTATAATGGGGGCATCTTTGGGGTATATGTTCAGGAGTGGTAAAGCTGGTCTTGGGTTAGAACTATTCTGTTTTCTGAGAAACCACTGAAGTTATTTCCAAAGTAGTACAAGTTCCCAATCCAACCAGCAATCAAAGCATATTCCCCTTGCTCACAACATCCTTTCCAGCATATGCTGTCACTTGAATTTTTGATCTTAGCCATTCTGATTAGCCTAACATGCAATCTCATAAAGTCATTTTGATTTGCATATTTCTGATGACTAAGGATATTGAACATTTCCTAAGTTCTCAGCCATTCAAGATTCCTCTGTTGAGAATTCACTGTTTAGCTCTGTATCCCATTTTAAAATTGGGATTATTTAGGTTGTTGGTGTCTAATTTACTGAGCTCTTTATACATTTTGCATATTAATTATCTGTTGGATATCAGGATGGTGAAGAAATTTTCATGCTCTGGAGGCTATTATTTTGTAATATTGATGGTGTCCTTTGCCTTACATAAGATATTCAGTTTTATGAGGTCTCATTTATTAGTTGTTGATCTTAGTGCCTGAGCTGTTGGTGTTTGGTTCAGTAATTTGTCTCTGTTCTAATGTGTTCAAGGTAGGTGTCTACTTTCTTTTGTATTAGATTTAGTGTGTCCAGTTTTATGTTGAGTTCTTTGATCTACTTGGACTTGCATTTTATACCGGGTGATAAATATGAGTTTATTTGCACTCTCCTATATATAACTATGAAGTTAGACCAGTACCATTTGGTGAAGATGCTTTCTTTATTCCATTGTATGCCATTGGCTTGTCCATAAATGTATGGGTTTATTTCTGTGTCTTAAATATATCTATTGATATAACTGTGTTTTTATGCCAATAACAAGTGTTTTTTTTTATTACTTCTGTTCTGTAGTATAGCTTGAAATCATAGATGGTGATACCTCCACACATTCTTTTCTTGTAAAACATTGTTTTAAATATCCTGGGTTTCTTATTTTTCTGTATAAAATTGTGAATTTCTCTTTCAGGGTCTGTAAAGAAATGTGTTGGAATTTTGATGGATATTGCATTAAATCTGTAGATTGCTTTTGGGAAGATGTCCATTTTGCTGTTATTTTACTATGTTAATCCTACTAATATATAAGCATGGGAGACCATTCCATCTTCTGATATTTTCTTCTGTTTCATTTTCCAGAGGCTTGAATGTCATGTCATAAAATTTTTTCACATTCTTAGAAAGAGTTACAGCAAGGTATTTTATATTATTTGTGGCTAATGTAAGGGGGGGTGGTTCTATCTCTAAATTCATTCTCAATCTGCTTAAAATTTCTATAAAAGAGGTGTAGTTATTTCTTTTTTAAGTTATGTTTGTATACAGTCTTTTTGCTGAAAGTAATTATCAGTGGTAGAAAATCTCTGATAGAATTTTTGAAGTCATTTATGTATACTACCTTATCAGATGCAAATAATGATACTTTGGCTTCTTCCTTTAAAATTTGTATACTCTTGTTCTCCTTTAGTTATCTCACTGCTTTAGTTAATATTTCAAGTACTATGTCCAGTAGATAGATGCAGAGTTAACAATATTTTCTCGCTCTTTATTTTAGTGGAATTGTTTTAAGGTTTTCCCCATTTAATGTGATGTTGGCTATTAGTTTGCTGTATATTGCTATTATTATTTTTACCCATGCTCCTTGTAACCCTAATCTCTACAAGACATTTAAATAAAGAGGTTTTGGAAATTTTTAAGACTTTTTCAGCATCTTATAAGATGATCATATGATATTTTTCTTTTACTTTCTTTATATGGAGGGTTATGTGGATGGATTTTTATATATTTATCTATCCCTGCATCACTGGTATGAAGCCAACTTGATCATAGTGGTTGATGTTTTTCATGTTTTCTTGGATGTTTTTCTAGTAATTCATTGAATATTTTGTATCAATGTTCATAAGGGAAATTAGTCTGAAATTGTCTTCCTTTTTATTATTAATTTTTATTTATTTACGTTTCAAATGTTGCTTTTCTTCCCTGTCTCCCCTCCACAAACTCCCCACTCTACCACCCACCCTGCCCCCTTCCCTTTGCCTCTAAGAAGGTGCTCCTGTACGCATCCACCAATTCCCACAGGACCCTCTAGCATCCCCCTCTACTCAGGCAACAAGACTCCACAGGACCAAGCCTATTCTCTACCACTGATGCCAGATAAGGTAGTCCTCAGCTATATATGAAACAGGAGCCATAAATCCACACATGTATAATGAAGCTAACTGAAGTTAGGAATCAAATGGACCTAACATACCTAAAGAATATTTCACCTAAAATCAGAAGAATATACTTTTTTCTCAGTACCTTATGGAATCTTTTCCAAAATTGATCATTTACTCAGTCATAAAGCTAGTCTCAACAGATACAGGAACATTGAAATACCAACTTGCATGTTATCATATCACCATGTATTAAAACTAAACTTTAACAACAATAGAAATAGAAAGCCTTCAAACTCATGGAAACTGAACAACTCTCTATTCAATGATAACTGTGTCAAAGAAGAAAGAAGACAGAATCAATGACATTTTAGAATTCACTGAAAATGAAGGTATAACCCACACTGCCTACATTTGCCTAGTATTGTAAGTACATTTGTACAATGCATTATTATACTTGGGTCTTTGTGTTTCTTTATAATGTAAAACACTATAATGTATTATCCACGTTGAAATAAAATGAATATATTTTAATACTTCTATTGCAACAAATAAACAGATCTTATAATAGATATACCCCATTTTTATTTGCAGTAATTATCACAGTTATTATTAAGCTATGCTTTAATTCATAGCATTTATTTATTTGTCATTTTTATACAAAAAAGAACACCAGTATAATCACACACAAACACAAATAACTGAGAAAGAGGAAAGAAATATTATTTTCAGTTTTTATTTGTCAGTTTAGGAGTCTTTGTACTGCACTGTATGATTATAATTGTATTCATGAACAAGATTATCTGATCAGTCTGTGTGAATGAATATAATTTTTGGCCTAGATTGTAATGTTAATGTTTGCTTATATACATGATTGACAAACACCTCTTTTATTGATTCTAATTGTATTAATTTTTAACAATATTGGCTATAATACTTGCTAAAGAAGACAGAAGAAAACCCATCAGGTCCAAAATAAAGAAATACTAGTAGCTAAGGAATGCTGAGTGTTGGATAAATAGTTTTCTCAGGAAAAAGCAATTGGTTATCCAGTACCAAATAGCCATAAAAAACTACATACAGTACAGAGACTCAGCACTTGTATTTAGGAAAATATATGCCTATATATATATATATATATATATATATATATATATATATGTGTGTGTGTGTGTGTGTGTGTGTGTGTGTGTGTGTGTGTGTGTGTGTGTGAATATATGAATGTCACAAAAATTATCAAAAAAAGTAGGCCAAAAAAACTTTAAAAAGAATAGGCAAAAATTACAAGATGATTTCAAGAGTGCACAAAGAAAAACATATAGAATTTTATTGTAATATCAAAAATAAAATAAAAAAGTGAAAATATTCCAGACATTCTACAGTATTTCTCTCATTCAATTGTCAGTATGTCTCTTTAATTTTGATTTCTTTCTCATTCTATAACTTACTGATGATGTCTTTGTATGAGTTGTAAAAGTTTTCATCAGTTGCCATTACCAATGTTAAACAAAGGAAGGCATAAAAATTGATTCCACTTAGAAGAGAAGTTCTTTTTAATTATAACTTAATTTTTTATTTACTAAAATAATATAAAAATGGAACTATACCTAAAATATGAGAAGCATTAAACAATTACAGGTTTTTTTAAAATTTATTGTTAGGATAATAATTTATGTCATCCATGTTGTTATTTCAAAAAAATCAACATATACAATCTTCAATTGTTATCTTTTCTAGGTGTGATGCATTCATCAAAAATACATTGTTCAGGTTATTTTATTTTTTTCTTGGTGTATATTAGTTGTATAAATTGGTGAATTTAATTATATAAGTTTTTCATACCTGTGTGATATACTTTGGTCAGGCCAGGTTTATCTGCAGTTATTCTCTCTTCTTTTAACTTTTTGCTTTTCTTCTAAAATATATTCTTATCTATATCTGTGCTTTTCTATTAATTAAATTTCTCTCTTGCTACACACACACACACACACATACACACACACATACTCACAAATACATAGACTATATTTGTGTGTATATTCATCTATTGTAGGATGTCTAGGGAAATTCTGTCATTTGTCTTTTCTGAACTGTGCTGCAATAAGGATGAATTTATGGGCATTTCTTCTTTAATCTCCCTAATCTGTTGTAAGCAATGTTTCTCATGACTCCAATCATGTAGACATGTTTAACAGATGGAAATGATGATTACCTAGTTTGTAAGCGCAAGATTAGTTACATATGTATTGAAATTTCACACTGTTCTACAAAAATATATGCAATTATTCTATGCTAAATTAAAAGAAAAATAAAATAAACCTGTGTGTATAACAAAGGAATATTTAATAAATTCTTCCCTAACTTCAGAGAGGTAGAATAGACTGGACTTTCAGCCATTCCAAGTTATACATATCTTATGTATTGATAGCTTTGAATCACAATGCTTTTTCTGGGGAATTTTTCATGTATCTAATAATATATGTACTTTCAAATAATGTCAAACAGATGATACTGATTTTAATAGTGTTTAATTAGTGTTCATTTACTTGACTAAAGCCAGCACTTTGTGGATTATGAACATCTGTAAAGAAATGACTTTGGAATCAGGAAATATTCCTTCTAAGCAGGAAACGTACATATTAAGTAATATCTGCTAAGGAGATAGAAAACACATCATCTTCTATAACTTTAGAAAACACTAAAATAAAACATAGAAATTCACAAACATACTATTCTTTCTCTAAAATGTACACATTTTAATAATAAAACCAAATATTATCTGATATTTTAGAATTCTAGAGTCTGGGACAGGTTTTATGGAAGAAAATCAAGATATCTTTTATATCAACAATATATCCAACCAGTATTTTTGTTTTGTGGCTGCAAAACTTAACTACTGCTTTTTTGTGGATTTGATCCTTCTCTTTCTATCTTATAAAAACTTCTGATTAAACTGGTTCCACCTATGTAATCTGAAATTCTTTGTATTGTGAGATGGTTAAGCACATCAGTAAATCAATTTTGGCCATGGAAGGTAAAGTTATATACAGGTTAATATATATATATATATATATATATATATATATATATATATATATATACAGTTGTGACAGTGGAAGCAAAACACATTTATGCTGAAAATGTTTCATCAATTGATGTTGAGAATGTTCAAATATGCATAGCATACAATAGAAGAATAATCATGTTCAATTTAATGTATTGTAGTCCAGTGTCATAGGTTAATAATAAAATGCATTGTAAACAAAAGAGTTAAAATGAACAATTGAATTACCCCAGAGAAATAATTTGCATAATGATGAAGATGAACTTGACAAAATTAATCTACGAATATTCAATAGCACCATAATGAATTAAGGTCCTTGTCATTAATAAGATAAAATATAATTAAGAATAAAATATGACATTGAATAAAACTATCTTTTTGCCTATTCTATACTGATTGTTCTATTTAAGTAACTGCATTTTTATCCCAAAAATAGTAATAATTTGAAATGTTTTCTTTAAATTGGTTGTCATAGATATTCAATTTCTTCATTGTATTTTCAGTGTATATTTGTTTGTATATGCCTGTCACACTCCTATTTTTTACTAGTGACACATAATATATATGTGTATATTTGTTCATTTATCCTAAGAGAAGTTTGTAATTTATAGTCTACTTTCCAATAAAACAAAATAAGTATTATTTGCATTAATTAAACTCTTCTAAAACATTACTTAAATTGTCAATAATTTTTTTTTATATTTATAATGTCCAGAGTTTGCTTGTTTTCACTTTCTGAAGAGCTATATACTTAATAAAGTAATTTTACTTCACAGGTCTGGACAATAACTTGAAAAAGCATGGTTATGTTTACTGGTGATGGATTTCATCACTAACAGAGTCCACAGCCTGAGAAATATTCTTCAGAACATTTATAGGAAGTATTTTTTTCCAGCTTGATGGGAGAGCCTTTGGGAAGTTGTTAATTGATCCCCAGAACCACCAGCAAACTAATTAATTATTTTTAAATCAATATATTTATATTCTAATGTGGGGACGAAATCTCGCCGGAGGGGGAAAGAGGGAGTCCAGCAGCTGGGTCCCATGGTGGTCTGGCATCAGGGTCCCGGGCGGGCTTCCCACACCGCCAGCGGAAGGTCTCACACTGGTACAGCCTCTGCAGGCTGGCGGTGGTAGGCTCAAGTTTCCAAAGGCAGGGAACCTGGTGGTGGCAGATCAGGCCGTGGAGTCCGGTTTTCCAAAGCTTTTATTGTTCATGACATGGTGAATGGATGTAGGTGGTACATGCTTCCCCACCCCCCCAAGGCCAGGGGAGCCTAATTTTATAGGGAGGGGAAAAGGGGAGGGAATAACTTAATTAGCTACGCCCCTGGCCTTTAGATAACTCATTAATATTTAAATCTCTGGAGGTGGAGACTTGTTAATCATGCCCTCTACCTGTGTGTTACATGACTGAAGGTGGCTGGTTAAATGGAGTTACCTCATCCAAGGCCCAACATTCTAATATAAATAGTTTAACAACAAAATTTGCTAATAGTCAAAGTAATAAAAAATATTATGATGGATCATAAGTAAAAGGTTTTCTAGAAAAAATGTGTATTTTTACATATTTTTATTTTATTAAAGTAGACTCTTTTCTTGTAAAATATAATCTGAATACTATTATCCCTTCCCATACTCCTCCAAGTTCTTCTTCATTTCCTCTCTTATCCAGATTCACTCCTTTTCTGTCTGTCATTAGAAATGAACAGCCTGCTGCATACCTCCCTATTCTTAGGGCCAGCAGTCCCTAGGCTTATTGGGCACAGGAGGTGTTTCTACAGCCTACAGGAAATACATTGGAAAGATGGAGGAATGGAGCATCATGTGCACTGTGGAAACAGACATAGATTTTTGACAGCAGTGACAGGTGTGAGACAAGGCTGATGAGGGCAGGATAGCATGTTGTTGCCAAGTAAGGCAGGAGGTTGTCCAGCAGCAACCTCAGCCTTGTGTAGGCTCTGTCCATGAACATGGTACCTATTGTGTATAGCCCTGGCCTTGTACTTTGATACTAATTCCCCTTTTCTGTGAAAGGTTGCAGAGGAGGTGTGAGTCATTACACAGGTGATTTCTAGTGAACCTTTTGCCCATCATAATTTTTAAAATAAAGGCTGGGGCTAGTGATTGGGCAGAGGAAGGGAGGTGGATATATAAAGGTTGGTGGGAAGAGAGCAGGGAGGAGGACGACTAGAGGATGACTGGAGGAAGACAATGAAGGAGGAAGATGACAGAGATGACAGAGAAGATGACTGGAGATAAAAGAGAGAGAGGACAACTGGGAAGAAGAGGAGAGAAAATATGATGGAGGACAATGGAGGAGGACAACTGGGAAGCATGAGGTAGAAGGACAAATGCAGGGTCTGGAAAGCCTTCAAGTTATAAAGGTCTCATAGCTGGGGAACAGAGTAGTATAGGGGTATCTGCCAAATCTAGGCTTATAGAATATATTTATAATTACTGAGGTTTTTTTTTTTTTTTTGGACTGGTCCTATTTGGGTTGGAGATTTCTCACAACAGGTACCCAGATGCAAGACTGTCCTGTCTCTGAGCAAAGACAGTATATCTGAGATGAAGAATGGTTCATTTTCTGGATAGGAATCCTTGACAGCCCTCCAGGGTCCTTACTGCCCCTGGAGACCATATTGCTATTTGTGATCCCTGCTATAGCCACAGGATGTCCTGGTATCTGTGGTCTGTGCTGCTGTCCCATGCTGTATTCATCCCTGAAATCCATGTGGATGTTCAAGGTTTATCGGGCTACTGGGGGGGTCTATATAGATGTCTGTGGCCCATGCTACCCTTGAAGTCCAGTTATATATTAATGTCTGTACTATTAGAGTAATGCTTATTCACCAGAAGTAATTGTTGTCTCAGAGGCTTTCTGTCTCCATCTGCAAACTATGTCCTAGTTCTGAAAGCTTATATTCTCTACACAGTCTAATCTATGCCTAAACAACTTTGAGGCAATGATACTTCTGAAAAAGCTCTACCATTCTAGCTCTTTTTGAACTCTGGCTAACTGGTTCAAAATAGCTCATCTGACCCAAACTTCTCTCCAAGATACTGATTCAAACTGGATTTTCTCAGCTTCTGGCTGAATTGTTCTGCTTGGCCTCAAACTACTGGCTACTAATTCATTCTCTCTCTCTCTCTCTCTCTCTCTCTCTCTCTCTCTCTCTCTCTCTCTCTCTCTCTCTCTTTCTCCACTGTTCTCTTAAGTCCTGCTCTTTCCTGTCTATTCTCTTAGTAACATCTCTTTTGCTGGTCTCATGAGAGTTGAATATATCCTATCTCTGACTTGTTCTGTCAAATCTTTCTCTGATTCATCACTTTGTCCCAATATTAGACATTATTTTTTTAAGATTTTATTTTATATGAGTACACTGTAGCTGTCTTCAGATCCCATTACAGATGGTTGTGAGCCACCATGTGGTTGCTGGGAATTGAAATCAGGACCTCTGGAAGAGCAGTCAGTGCTCTTAACTGTTGAGCCATCTCTCTAGCTCCTAGACATCACTTTCAAATATGGCTGCTTTTTTTTCCTGCAAGCTATCTTTACTTTTATTTTTTGGGTGAGTACTAAGGACATGCCTATATTCAAGCTAAATCAAATAAATCTTGATAGTCTTTGGATATGATGCATTGTTGGAACAGCCATGTTGCTGGATCAAAATTTCTCTACAGTTCTTAAGCTTAAATAAGAATAAAAGCACAACATTCCTAAAACTGTAGTGTAAAATAAAAGCACAAAACACTTTGAAAAAACCAGTATACCCTAATGACAAAGTCCACAAAGAATAGAAATGAAAGATTTGTATCCCACTATTAGGCAAGCTATACTAAGACACAAGTTTAGAGGTTTAAGTGTATACATTTAATAAAGCAATCAAATAAGTTAATAGTGCACATTATTTTCTTGCACAAATAAGAACAAACCAAATCCAAACACAGCTATTAAAAAACCTTAATATCCAAACATAAATAAATGGAATAAAAAATGAAACAACAGAAAGATCTATCAAATGGTTTCTTGAAAACATAAATAAATTACAACTGGTTGTTACTAAACTTATTAAAGGAGAAGAACAGATGATCTACATTATTAAAATAAGTAAAATGTGAGAATTGTTAGAAATATCAACAACATTCAAAAAATTATAAGGATGCATCTTTAAAAATTTACAGTCTGGAAAAATTTTAAGATTTAATAATTCTGATTCCCTTCACCCCTCCTCCTTGCATCTCCCACCCAGGTCCCTTCATCCCTCTGCCTCTCATGATTATAATGTTCCTTATTCTAAGTGGTATTGAAGAATCTTCACTTGAGCTTTCCTTCTCATTTAACTTCTTTGAGTCTGTGGGGTATATCATGGGTATTCTTTACTTTTTGGCTAATATCCACTTATCCATGAGTACATAATAGACCAGTCCTTTTGGGTCTGGGTTACCATGCTTATGATGACATTTTTTTAGGTTCAGCCATTTGCCTGCAAAATTCATGATGCCCTTATTTTAATAGCTGAATAATATTTCATTGTATAAATGAACCACATTTTGTGTATCCATTCTTGGGTTGATGGGCATCTAGGTTGCTTCCAGTTTCTGGCTATTATGATACCAATAGGGCTGCTATGAACAAGGAATTAGAAGAGAAGCTCAGAGGAAAATGAAAAGATAAGGGGGAAGTAAGCCTGTTTAAAATGCTTCTTTGGAGCAAATTTTATCTGTGTTTTCTTCCATGGGTCTTGTCTCAACACATACCTTGTGTCAATACATGAGTCTGTCTTAACTGATATCTCTCTACAAATCAGCCCAAGTTCACAAAAATGTCAAAAATTTATAATACACCAACAAACATTTTTAATAAGTTTCTCTACATGATGTCCCAACAAAGAAAGCTCAAATACACAATAAAAGGCAAACCAACATATCTATGTCATTAACAAAACATTCTTCATCACATGCCCTTTCACAGGTTTGTCTTAACAAAACATCCTTTCATGTGTGTTTATGTCAGCCAAACATTCCTTCACAAGTCTGTCTTAGCCTTTTACCTATGTCTACTTTAATTACACTTTCCTTCATATGTTTGCCCCAACAAAACACCATCCAACTGACTAATTTTCAAAAAATAAATCCCATAAATTTCCCCTTTCAATGTTTTGCTTATAGACAGGACCCTCTTGTGGCTGTTCTCTGAGTGATTCTACCAGCATCTGACTGAGAAAGCTACAGATACATAGAGCCAACAATTAGACTGTGGTTGGAGACCCCTCTGGAAGAGCTAGGTAAAGGATTTAAGGAGCTGTAGGTGATGACAATCCCATAGAAAGATCAACAGTGTCAACTCACTTAGATCTCTGTGAAGTCCCAGAGACTAAGCCACCAACCAAAGAGCACACATAGGCTAGTTTGAGGCTTCTGGCATATATGTAGCACAGGACTGCCTTATCTAGCTGTAGTGGAAGACAGTGTGCCTAAACATATAGAGACTTGATGCCCCAGGGAAGAGGGATGGGAGGAGAGGAAGGGAGCACCCTCTCAGAGTCAATGGGGTAGGAGAATGTGATGAGAATCTCTAGGAGGGAGGATTTGGAAGGGGAAAAGAATCATCAAAGATGTAAATAAATAAAATAATTAATTAAAAATGCATTTATAAGGTAACATAAACAAAGATACGACTTTTTACATGGAATTGACCTAAGTAATTTTAGGCTAGATAAGACCAAAAAAAAGTAAGAAACAACAACAAAAAAAAACAAACAAACAAAGAAAAAGAAGGTTTAAGGCCCAATAAAAAACAATGGTATTGTATCAGTAATTATCATCATCATCATCATCTCAACTCAAACCTATTTGTGCACAGATGGGTTCACTGAGGAATTCTACCAGACCTTTTTTTTTTTTTTTTTTTATTAGATCTTTCATTTACACTTCAGATACCATCCCGTTTCCCCATTCCCCCCCCCTTAGAAAACCCCTATCCCATGCCCCCTTTTCCTTTTTGCATTTATACATTTTTTTAAGAAATGTTAATCATAGGCTTTATAAGTTTGGTATTGTTCAATCAGAGGTGTAACCCACTACCCAACCTAGATATATCATCTATCTTTGACTGGTGGAGATACATGAACATCTGCTTCCCTGTCTCCCCCCTCTATCTCTCTTTCATCACCTAGCTTCTCCTCTCCTTCTTCTTCTCCTCTTCTTACTCCTTTTCTTCCTCTCAGTACTCCTCCCACCTTAGCTCCTCCTACACATCACCCTTCCTGTTAAAAGGAAACTTTTCTCTCAAAATACAATTAGAGCATAATTATGCCTATTTGTACCAGTGAGGTACAAGATAGTCCTAATACCCAGTCCATCCTTTTGTTGACTAACCAGCACCTCTGTCATCTATCCTAACTAAAACACTTAGTTCTGAACCTGGCTTTTTCCTTGGCTTTAGGATGAATGTCAGCTGATGACCATACACTCAGATCTTTTCTCTCAAAGTAAATAGCTATAAGTTTTCAACCCCATCAGAAATCCAGAATGACTGAGTTGACTATAGTTGTGGGAAGCACAAAGCATAGCTTCTAAAACTTAGCCAATTTATAGAGACCTCTGAACACCTGGACACTCGCTCTACTTCAAAACGTTGGAGCATCTGTTCTTCTGCCTTCTGGCCCAGGATCATCTGACAGACCTTAGTGCTGCAGAAATATTAAGGGCTGATTACTCTGTCTAGGCAGATATAATCAGTCGACTATTCTGCAAGTGTGTCCTTTTCTGGACAGTAATTTGTCTGTAGAAGGAAAGTGGCAATTCTTGCCTAGTAGCTGTCTCACCACAACTGGAGTAACTCCAAGGATGCTCAATTTCTTCTTAGAATTTAACATAGGAAGCTGTCCGGAGCAGACAGGTCTCTAATGAAAATGAACATTAATACTGAAATGTTTGTCATGTCAATTCTAAGGATTTCTGATGTTTTGAAAACCAGCTATACCTGTAAGGTAATCTGGACTGTTGCCTGTTAACTCCACTCAGCTATTTCTAAATAAAACATAGAGAACACCCTTATAATAAACTCCAAGTCATGAATTTGCTATAGTCCCTTAACTCACAGGCTGACCATCTCAAATCAGTTAAAAAAGTTAAAGAAGGACTGGGTCTAAGCTTTGTATTCCTAAGTGTGTTATACTGGTATAATGCCTATGAGAGTAACAATATTCATCTCACTCTTATATCACTAAGAAGCTCATGCCAATGAAAACCTTAAAATTTGTAAACAAAGTAAATTGGTGCCATTTAAGAATTTATATCTTCATCTTGATATTAATTATACAGATTTCTACTAATAGGTTATGGCTATGCAATAAACCCTAGCTAATCCTCTCTATTCCGACAAAACCACTACTTTTCCCTAGGGAGACAGCCCAACATTTACCACCTTAGTCCCTATGCCCAGGGAATAGGGGCGCTGACTCATCATTAGCTTCTTCAAGCTAATTATGGGCGTTGAGATATTAGAAGAGGAGTGGGGGGGAGAGCAAGTTGACAATCCTCTGATGCTGTGTCTTCGCTGCCTCCAGATGGAATTCACGGACCTCAGAGGTTTGAGCAGGTCTGCCCAGCTTGCTTGTTGAGTAGATACACCAAGGCTGATCATTCTGCAATATACAATTCTCAAAACAAATTTTAGTATCAAGATAGTTTTTCTTTTTTTAAAGAGGGCTGACATTTTATTAAGAGTGTTGGTTCTAATCGCTTTTCTATTTTTCCCCTCTTTTATTGGATATAATATTTACATTTCAAATTTTATCCCCTTACCATATTTCCCCCACCACCCAGGAACCCCTTATCCCATCCCCCCTCCTCCTGCCTCTATGAAGGTGTTTACCCACCTACCCCCAGCCTCCCTCCCCACCCTCAGATTTCCCCCCCCTCAGTGCTCAGCCTTCAGGGTACCAATGATCTTGTCTCCCACCTATGCCCAACAGGGCCATCCTCCCCTACATATACAGCTGGAGTCATGTGTCTCTCCCTATGTGCTCCTGGGCTGGTGGTTTAGACCCTGGGGAGCTCTGGCTGGTTGGTATTCTTGCTCTCCTCACAGGGCCACCAGCCCTTATGGTTCACGGTTCCTTCAATTTACTCTCTAACTCCTCCATTGGGAACTTTGATCAGATTAATGGATAGCTGTGGGTATCTGTCTCTGGGTATGTCCGACTCTGAGAGACCTCTAAGGAGCCAGCCTTATCAGGCTGCTGTCAGCTTTCCCATCCTGACATCCCTATCAGCGTCTATTTTTGGTGACTGCCTATGGAATGAATACCCAGACACAATAGTCTCCCTACAACCCCCCCTTCGGATTCTGACCCACACTTTGTCTCCATATTTGCTCCCTTGGTTATTTAGTTACTCCTTCTAAGAAAGACCTAGGCACCCTCCTGCAGTCTGAGGCCTGCGGGTAAGTGCACCCAGGAGCCCCCCAGACACATTCTCGGGGATCCATAGAACCCATAGCCAGTGCTAGCACGCCCCTTCCGCTGCTCGCCCCTCCTGCAGTCTGAGGCCTGCGAGTGAGTGCACCTAGGAGCCCCCCAGACACATTCTGGGGGATCCATAGAACCCATAGCCAGCGCTAGCACGCTCCTTCTGCTGCTCGCCCCCCCTCCGGTCTGAGGCCTGCAGGGTCTGAGTCCCAGACCAGACCTCTACCAGGTCTGCAGTTGTGTGGACCCCGGATTCCACCTGAGACATACTGGAAGGTCCGCTCAACCCAGAACCACAGAGGAACAACTGAACTCAGAGTGTCAGACAACATACCCTGAGATATCCAAGAGGAGACACTGCACCCAGAACAGCAGACATCTAGCTGGACTGCTACCTTGGAGGCACCATATCCTGAGGCATCCTAGAGATACCACTGTAATCAGGGCAGCTGGAAAAAATCTACCAGACTTTTAAAGCAAATCTAATCCATATTGTTCTCAAACTGTCACACAAAATGGAAAAGTAGAAATTCTTTCAAAGTCATTTTATATAGCTGGTATTACACTGAATTAAAAAATCAAATGAAAACACAATATAAAATTAATGATCGTTTGCCATGGTGAACATAGACAAAAATATTATTAGTAAAATCTTTTCGAACTACAAACAGACAAAAAGCTTCAATTGTCATAATCACGTTGACTTCATTTTAGAAACGCAGAGATGTCAAAATATATGTAAATCAATAAATGTGATATATCTTTCAAGGAATGAAATTACAAGATTATTATTTCAATGGAAACATTTTGATAAAACTTAACATACTCTTATGACAAAAGCCATGAAGAGAGTATCATTGGTAGTTAACATATCAATATAATGTGAACAATTTATGACCAATTGACATCTAATTTCATGTTCAATAAAGAAAAACTAAAAGCATTTATATTAAGCATAGAAATAAAATACAGGTGTCTACTCTCATCACTCTAATTTAATATACTGGTTGAATGTTTTTTTAATTTTATTTATTTTTTGGATATTTTATCTATATTTCAGATGCCATCCCCTTTCCCCATCCCCCCGCCCATGAAAACTCCTATCCCATGCACCCTTTTTCTTTGTGCTTTTATACACTTTTTAAAAATGTTAATCAAAGGCTTTATAAGTTTGGTAATGCCCAATCAGAAGTGTAACCTAATACCCAGCCTAGATATATCAACTATCTTTGACTGGTGGAGACACGTGAACAAATGCCTCCATATCCCCCCTCTCTTTCTCTCTCTTTCTCTCTCTTATCACCAGGCTTCTCCTCTCCTGCTTCTCCTCCTCTCTTTACTCCTCCTCTTCCTCTCAGTACCCCTTCCACCTTAGCTCCTCCTACATATCACACTTCCGGTTTAAAAAAATTTTTTCTCAAAATACAATTAGAGCATAGTTATGCCAATTTGTACCAGTGAGGTACAAGGTAGTCCTAATACCCAGTCCATCATTTTGTTGACTAACCAGAACCTCTGTCATCTCTCCTAACTAAAACACTTAGTTCTAAACCTGGCTTTTTTCTTGGGTTTAGAATGAATGTCACCTAAAATCCATCCACTCAAATCTTTTCCCTCAAAGTAAATAGCCAGTATTGGCTATGAGACTATAGGTTTTCAACCCTGTCAGAAATCCAGAATGACTGAGTTAACTGAAATTATGGGAAGCACAAAGTATAGCTTCTAAAACTTAGCCAATTTATAGAGACTGCTGAACACCTGGACACTCCCTATACTACAAATCATTGGAGCATCTGATCTTCAGCCTTCTGGCCCAGGATCATCTGACAGACATTAATGCTGCAGAATTATTAAGGGCTGATTACTCTGTCTAGGCAGATATAATCAGTCGACTATTCTGCAACTGTGTACTTTTCTGGACAGTAATTTGTCTTTAGATGGAAAGAGGCAATTCTTGCATAGTGGCTGTCTCACCACAACTGGAGTAACTCCAAATATGCTCAATTTCTTAGAATCCAAGACAGGAAGCTGTCAGGAGCAGACAGGTCTCTAATCAAAATGAACATTAATACAGAAATGTTTGTAATGTCAATTCTGTGGACTTCTGATGTTTTGAAAACCAACTATCCATGTAAGGTAATCTGTATAGTTATCTTTTAACTCCTCTCAGCTATTTCTAAATAAAATGTAGAAAACACCCTAACAATAAACTCCAGGCCATGAATTTACTATAGTCCCTTAACTCACAGGCTAACCATCTCAAACCAATTGAAAAAGTTAAAGAAGGACTGGGTCTAGCCCTTGTATTCCTAAATGTGTTATACAGGCACAATGCCTATGAGAGTAACAATATTCATCTCACTTTTAGGTCAATAAGAAGCTCATACCAAAGAAATCATTAAATTTGAAATCAAAGTAAATTTTGTACCATTTAATAAATTATAAATTCATCTTGATAATATTTATACAGATTTCTACCAATAGGTTATGGCTATGCAATAAATCCTAGATAATCCTCCCTGTTCCAACAAAACCACTACTTTCCCCTAGAAAGACAGCCCAATATTAACTACTTTATTCCCCAAGCCCAGGGAACAGGGGCACTGCCTCTTCATTAGCTTCTTCAAGCTGATTATGGGTGTTGAGATATTAGAAGATGGGTTGGGGGAGGAATATATTGATAAGCCTCTGAAGCTGTGTCCCCACTGCATCCATTTAGAATTCCAGGACCTCAGTGGTTTGAGCTGGTATGGTCAGCTTGCTTGATGAGTAGATACACCAAGGCTGTGTATTCTGCAATATGCAATTCTCATAACAAATTTTAGTATCAAAATAATTTTTAGAGGGCTGATATTTTATTAAAGATGTTGGTTCTAACAGCTTATCTTCTTCCCCCACCTTTTTGGATATAATATTTACATTTAGAATTTTATCCCCTTACCCAATTCCCCACCACCACCCAGGAACCCCATAACCCATCCCCCCTCCTCCTGCTTCTATGAGGTTATGCCCCCACATGCCCCCACTCCCACTTGACCACCCTCAGATTCCCCCCTACTCAGTGTTCAGCCTTCATGGGACCAAAGATCTCCCCTCCCACCTATGCCCAACAAGGCCAACCTCCCCTACATATACAGTTGGAGTCATGGGTCCCTCCCTATGTGCTCCTAGGCTTGTGGTTTAGACCCTGGAGGTCTCTGGTTGGTTGGTATTGTTGCTCTCCTCGTGGGGCCATCAACCCTTTAGGCTTCTTCAGTCTTCTCTTTAACTTATCCAATGGGAACCCTTGATCAGATTAATGGTTAGCGGTGAGTAGCTGCCTCTGGGTATGTCAGACTCTGATGGACCTCTAAGGAGATAGCCTTATCAGGCTGCTGTCAGCATGCAGTTTCTGTCATCCATATCAGTCTCTATTTTTGGTGACTGCACATGGGATGAATACCCATGTGGAATGGTCTCCATATAACCTCTCCTTCAGGTTCTGTCCCACAGTTTGTCTCCATATTTGCTCCCTTGGGTATTATGTTACTCCTTCTAAGTAAGACCTAGGCATCCATACTTGTTCTTCCTTCTTCATGAGCTTTATGTGACTTGTTAGTTGAATCTTTTTTGTTTCAAACTTTTGGGCTAATATATGCTTATCAGTGAGTAAATACCATGTGTGATGTTTTGTGATTGGGTTACCTCACTCAGGATGATATTTTCTAGTTCCATCCATTTGCCTAAGAATTTCTCAAATTCATTATTTTTAATAGCTGAGTAATATTCCATTGTGTAAATGTACCACATTTTTTGTATCCATTCCTCTGTTGAAGGACATTTGTGTTCTTTCCAGCTTCTGGCTATTATAAATAAAGATCCTATGAACATAGTGGAGCATATGTCCTTGTTATATGTTGCATCATTTTCTGGATCTGCCCAGGAGTGGTATAGCTGGGTCCTCAGGTAGTGCTATGTCCAATTTTCTGAGGAACTGCCAGACTGACTTCCAGAGTGGTTGTACCAGCTTGCAACCCCACCAACAATGGAGGAGTGTCCCTCTTTCTCTACATCCTTGTCAGCATCAACTATCACCTGAATTTTTTATCTTAGCCATTCTGACTGGTATAAGGTTGTATCTCAGGGTTGTTTTGATTTGCATTTCCCTTATGACTAAGGATGTTGAGCATTTCATAAGGTGCTTCTCAGCCATTCGATTTTCCTCATTTGAGAATTCTTTGTTTAACTGTGTAACCCATTTTTTAGGGTTATTTTGTTGTCTTGCGTCTAATTTCTTGAGTTCTTTGTATATATTTGATATTAGCCCTCTATTGGATGTAGGATTGGTAATGATCTTTTCCCAATCTGTTGGTTGCCTTTTTGTCTTATTGACAGTGTCCTTTGCCTTACAGAAGCTTTGCAATTTGATGAGGTCCCATTGTCGATTCTTGATCTTAGAGCATAAGCCATTGTTGTACTGTTCATGAACTTTCCCCCTGTTCCTAGTTCTATTAGTTTCAGTGTATCTGGTTTAATGTGAAGGTCCTTTATCCACTTGGACTTGAGTTTTGTACAAGGAGATAAAAATGGATTAATTTGCATTCTTCTACATGATGACCTCCAGTTGAGCCAGCACCATTTGTTGAAAATGCGGACCTTTTTCCACTTGATGGTATTAGCTTTTTTGTCAAACATCAAGTGACCATACATGTGTGGGTTCATTTCTGGATTTTCAATTCCATTTCACTGATCTTCCTGTCTGTCTCTGTACCAATACCGTGCAGTTTTTATCACTACTGCTCTGTAGTACAGTTTGAGGTCAGGGATGGTGATTCCACCAGTAGTTCTTTTATTGTCCAGAATAGTTCTTGCTATCCTGGGTTTTTTGTTATTCCAAATGAGTTTGCAACTTGCTCTTTCTATTTATATGAAGAATTGATTTGGAATTTTGATGGTTATTGTGCTGAATCTGTAGATTGCTTTTTGCAAAATGGACATTTTTACTAAGTTAATCCTGCAAATCCAGGAGCATGAGAAATCTTTCCATCTTCTGAGATCTTCTTCTATTTCTTTCTTCAGATACTTGAAGTTTTTGTCATACAGATCTTTCACTTGCTTGGTTAGATTCACTCCAAGATATTTTATATTATTTGTGGCTATTGTGAAGGGTATCATTTCCCTAATTACTTTCTCAGCCTGTTTATCCTTTGAATACAGGAAGGCTAATTATTTGTTCGAGTTGATTTTATATCCAGCCACTTTGCTGAAGTCTTTTATCAGGTTGAGGAGTTCTCTGGTGGAAGCTTTAGGGTCACTTAAGTATACTATCATATCATCTGCAAATAGTGAAATTTTGACTTCTTCCTTTCCTATTTGTATCCCTTTTACTTCATTTTGTTGTCTAATCACTCTAGCTAGGAATTCTAACACTATATTAAATAGGAAAAGTGAGAGTGGGCAGCCTTGTCTAGTCCCTGATCTTAGTGGAATTGGTTCAAGTTTCTCTCCATTTAGTTTGATGTCTGCTGGCTTGCTGTATATTACTTTTACTATGTTTAGGTATGGGCCTTGAATTCCTGATCTTTCCAAGACTTTTAACATGAAGGGATGTTGAATTTTGTCAAACGCTTTCTCAGCCTCTAGTGAGATGACCATGTGGTTTTTTTCTTTGAGTTTATTTATATAGTGGATTACATTGATGGATTTCCGAATATTGAACCATCCCTGCATTTCTGGGATAAAGCCTACTTGATCTTGATGGATAATTGTTTTGATGTGCTGTTGGATTCGCTTTGCGAGAATTTTATTGAGTATTTTTGCATCAATATTCATAAGAGAGATTGGTCTGTAGTTCTTTTTCTTTATTGGGTCTTTCTGTGGTTTAGGTATGAGTGTAATGGTAGCTTCATAGAACAAATTGGGTAGTGTTCCTTCTGTTTCTATTCAATGGAATAGCTTGAAGAGAATTTGAATTAGGTCTTCCTTGAAGGTCTGATAGAATTCGGCATTAAAACCATGTGGTCTTGGACATTTTTGGTGGGGAGACTTTTAATGAATTCTTCTATTTCTTTAGGGTTTATAGGACTGTTTAAATGGTTTATTTGCTTCTGATTTAAGTTTGGTATCTGGTACTTGTCTAGAATATTGTCCATTTCTTTTAGATTTTCCAATTTTGTTGAGTATAGGCCTTTGTAGTAGGATCTGATGATTTTTTTTAATTTTCTCATTTTATGTTGTTATGTCTCCCTTTTCAGTTCTGATTTTATTAATTTTGATACTGTCTCTGTGCCCTTTTTAGTCTGGCTAAGGGTTTATTTATCTTGCTGATTTTCTCAAAGAACCAGCTCCTGGTTCTGTTGATTCTATAGATTTTTTTTTGTTTCTACTTGGTTGATTTCAGCTCTGAGTTTGATTATTTCCTGCCTCTTAGGTATGTTTGCTTCTTTTTGTTCTAATACTTTCAAGTGTGCTGTCAAGTTGTTAATGTATGCTCTCTCTAGTTTCTTTTTGTACGTACTTAGAGCTATGAGTTTTTCTCTTAGTACTGCTTTCGTTTAGTCCCACAAGTTTTGGTATTATGTTTCCTCCTTTTCATTAAATTATAAAAAGTCTTTAATTTCTTTCTTTATTTCTTCCTTGACCAAGTCATCCTTCAGGAGAGCGTTGTTCAGTTTTCATGTGTATGTGGGCTTTCCATTGTTTTTGTCATAATTAAAGACCATCCTTAGTCCACAGTTCTCTGATAGGGTGCAAGGAATTATTTCAATCTTTTTGTATCTGTTGAGGCCTGATTTGTGACCAATTATATGTTGTATTTTGGAGAAGGTACCATGAGGTGCTGAAAAAAAATTATATTCTTTTGTTTTAGGGTGAAATGTTTTTTATATATATCAGTTAAATCCATTTGGTTCATAACTTCTGTTAGTTTCATTATATCTCTAATAGTTTCTGTTTCCATGATTTGTCCATTGCTGAGAGTGGGGTATTGAAGTCCCCCACTATTATTGTGTGAGGTGTGATATATGCTTTGAGTTTTAGCAAAGTTTCTTTTATGTATGTGGGTGTCCTTGCATTTGGGGCATAGATATTCAGAATTGAGAGTTCATTTTGGTACAATTTTATCTTTGATGAGTATAAAGTGTCCTTTCTTAACTTTTTTGATTAGGTTTGGTTGAAAATCAATTTTATTTGATATTAGAATTGCTACTCCACCTTGTTTCTTCGGACCATTTGCTTGGAAGATTGTTTTCCATCCTTTTACTCTGAGGTAGTGTCTGTTTTTGTCACAGAGGTGTGTTTTCTGTATGCAGCAAAATTCTGGGTCTTGCTTATGTATCTGGTCTGCTAACCTATGTCTTCTTATTGGAGAGTTGAGTTTATTGATATTAAGAGATATTAAGGAAAAATGATTGTTGCTTCCTGTCACTTTTGTTGTTGGAGGTAGAATTATGTTTGTGTAACTTTCTTTTTGGGGGTTGTTGGGAGATTACTTTCTTGATTTTTCTATGTTGTATTTTCCCTCCTTGTGTTGGAATTTTTCATCCATTATCATAGTTTTAATGACTTGATTTGTGGTAAGATATTGTATAAATTTGCTTTTGTCATGGAATATCTTAGTTTCTCCATCAGTATTTATTGAGAGTTTTGCTGGGTCTTGTAGTCTGGGCTGGCATTTGTGTTCTCTATTGTCTGTATGATATCAGTCCAGAATCTTCTGGGTTTTATAGTCTCTGGTGAGAATTCTGGTGTAATTCTTATAGGTCTGCCTGTATACGTTATTTTACGTTTTTCCCTTACTGCTTTTAGTATTTTTTTTCTTTCTTTTGTATATTTGATATTTTGATTATTATGTGACAGGAGGTATTTCTTTTCTGGTCTAGTCTATTTGCGGTTCTGTAGGGTTCTTATATATTTAAGGACATCTCTTTCTTTAAGTTAGGGAAGTTTTCCTCTATAATTCTGTTGAAGATATTTACTGGCCCATTAACTTCTTCACCCTCATCTATACATATTATCCTTAGGTTTGGCCTTCTCCTTGTGTCCTAAATTTCCTACATGTTTTTGGTTAGGAGCTTTTTGCATTTCACATTTTCTTTGACATTTGTGTCAATGTTTTCCATGGTATCTTCTGCACATGAGATTCTCTCTTCTATCTCTTATATTCTCTTGGTGATGTTTGTATCTATGACCCTTGGTCTTTTTCTTAGGTTTTCTATCTCCAGGGTAGTCTCACTTTGAGATTTCTTTATTGTTTCTATTTCCATTTTTAGATCCTGGATGGTTTTGTTTAATTCCTTTACTTGTTTGGTTGTGTTTTCTTGCAATTCTTTAAGGGATTTTTGTGTTTCCTCTTTAAGAGTTTCTATCTTTTTACCTGTGTTCTCAAATTCTTTGAGAGTGTTATTTATGACCTTCTTAAAGTCCTCTAACATCATCATGAGAAGTGGTTTTAATTCTGTGTCCTTCTCTTCCTGTGTCATGTGGTGTTCAGGGCTTGCTATGGTGGGAGAACTGGGTTCTAGTGATGCCAAGTAACTTTGGTTTCTGTTGTTTAAGTTCTTGTGCTTGCCTTTCGCCATTTGGTTAATTAACTCTAGTGCTACCCTTTCTCACTGGTTCTGACTAGGGACTGTCTTTCCAGTTATCTTGCTTGTGTCAGAGCTCCTCAGGGTCCAGGTGTCTCTGTGATCCTGTGATCCTGATCTACAGCTATTCTGAGTATAGTGTCTCTTCTAGGATGTCTCTGGGTAAGGTGTCTTCTTGAGAGCAGACCAGCTAGGTGTTCGCTGCTCTGAGTGCAGTGCTTCCTCTAGAATGTCTCAAGATAAGGTTTCTGCTACTTTTGGTTCTGTGGCTCCTCTAGGATGACTATGGGTATGGTGTCCCCTGCTCTGATGTTGGTGGCCTCTCTAGGATGTCTCAGGATACGGTTTCCACAAGGGTGCAGACCCTCTGGGTGTCTGCTCCCACCATTGGGATCAGGAGAGGGGCAGAAGAGGAGTGAAATTACACAAGGGCAGGGTTTTGTTACCTTGGGGGGGGGGTGTTCCCGTGAGCTTCCTACTCTCAGTTGTGGCTCTGGTGCATAGGGCAGTGTGCAACTGGCCCTACCTGCCTCCCTGAGGACACTGGCCTCTCAGGCATGTCTCAGTATACATTTTCCACAAGGGTGCAGACGCCCTGGTTGTCTGCCTCCCTGGGGACCTGGGACTCTCAGGGATACCTCAGGATACAGTTTCCACAAGGGTACAGACCCTGGTGGGTGCCTGCTCCCACTACTGCGATCTGGAGAGGGGCAGAAGGGGAGTGGAGTTCTGCAGGGGCAGGGTTTGGGTACTTGTGAGGGGGGTCCTGCGAGCTTCCTACTCCCAGCGGTGGCTCTGGTGTTTAGGGTGGTGCACAACTGGCCTTACCTGCCTCCCTGAGGACACTGGCTTCTCAGGGATGTCTCAGGATACAGTCTCCACAAGGGTGTAGACCTGCTGAGTGTCTGCTCCCTCTACTGGGATCTGGAGAGGGCTATTGGTTGAATTGTTAAAGAAAGTATTAAGATAAGCAGAAAATAAAATTGACCTAAATATAAAGAAATCAAAATATCCTTTTGAAAATGTTGATGTAAAATTAGAAAAAAAAAAATGATTTTTGATAGGTACATCAATAAGGACTTTGTCGATAGTACTAATTTATTAGTACTAATAATATCTTTAAAAAGACCAATAATTGACAATAAGACTTCATGAAATAAACTCTCTACCTCTTGTGAGTATTTTGTTTCCTCTACTAAGAAGGACTGAAGAAAGAAAAAGGAAGAAGGAGAAAGACCACACTTTGGCCTTTCTTCTTGAGCTTCATATGGTCTGTGAATTGTATCTTGGGTATTCCGAGCTTTGGAGCTAATATCCACTTATCAGTGAATGCATACCATGTGCATTATTTTGTGACTGTGTTACTTCATTCAGGATATTTCCTAGTTCTGTTCATTTGCCTGCAAATTTCATGAAATCATTGTTTTTAGTAGCTGAGTAGTACTCTATTGTATGAATGTACGACATTTTTTTTATATCCATTCCTCTATACTGCAGACTTAAGCATCACTAACAGAGTACATGAGATGCCAAAGAAAATATCACATGTAGAAGATACAATAGAAGGAATCAATATATCCAGCAAAGAAAATGCAAAAAATAAAAAAAAGTTCATGTTGCAAAACATCCAGTAAATCTGGGACACTTTGAAAAGACTAAACCTAAGAAAAATAAAGATAGAAGTAGATTCTCAGTTTAAAAGCCCAGAAAATATCTTTAGCAAACTCATAGAAGAAAATTTCCTTAACCTATGAAAAGACTTGTATATAAAGGTACAAGAAGCTTACAGATCACCAAACAGAGTGGACCAAAAAAGAAAATCCTCCCATCTTATAATAATCAAAATACTAAATATACAGAACAAAGAATGAATTTTAAAAGCAGCAAGGAAAAAAGGCCAATGTGATGGCTTGTATATGCTTGGCCCAGAGAGTGGCACTATTAGGAAGTGTGACTTTGTTGGAGTAGATATGTCACTGTGAGTATGGGAAGAAGACCCAAATCTTAGCTGCCTGGAAGTCAGTATTCCACTAGGAGCCTTCAGAGGAAGATGTAAAATCATCAGCACTGCCTATCCTGTGCTTGCCTGGATGCTACCATGTTCCACTTTGATAATAATGGAAAGAACCTCTGAACCTGTTAGCCAGCCACAATTCAATGTTGTCCTTGTAAGAGTTTCCTTGGTCATGGTGCCTCTTCACTGCAGTAAAACCCTAAGACAGAAGTTGGTACCAGAGACTGGGGTATTGCTGTGATAAGGCTAACCATGCTTTTGTTTGGAAGAATGTGAAATTTCTGGCACTTGATGTGAAATGCCATGGACTTTTTTAAGTGAGACATAATGAACTATACTAGCAGGAATATGGAAGACTTTGTTGAGAGTAATTTGAATGGTGCAGACCTGACCCAAGTGGTTTAAAAGGAGAAGAATTTTAGTATGTGGCTTAGACTGTTTCTGTGGTATTTTGGTGAAGATTGTCAATGACTTTTGTCCTTTTTTGAGGAGTCTACCTGAGGCTAAAGTAAAGAGATTTATATTAATTGCATTGACAAAGGAAGTCTCAAAAATCCCAGCAGAGACTTTTTTCTTTGGTTAAGTTTCATGAAGAGCATTTTGAATAACCATAGCAAGCTTAGAAAGGGAAAATATAAAATATATGATTCAAGTATTAAAGGAGCACCAGGAAGTAAAATTGAGCTGAAATTGTGTTCTAGAAGATAACAGATTAAAGGAGTAGGATTTTGGGACAAGATCCTGCCAAGCTAAATTTATATCCAGGCTTGGTGGTGCACACCTTTAAGAAGACAGGAATACAGATCTCTGAGTTGAAGGTCAATCTACAGAGCAAGATCCAGGAAAGCTAAGCCTAGGCAGTGAAAGAGTTGGAAAGAGATAGCTAGTGATAATGTAATAGAAAAAGCAGGCCATGTTCAAGATCTTGCAAGCAGGAGAACTTGGCAGCTTTGGCCATGTGGCTTTCAATTTAGAGTCCAGAATAAAGGGACTATTGATGCTGGTTCACTGACATTAAGAAATTACTGGTTATTAAGAGGAGACCAGCATCAGTGACATGAAATCTTCTGAGAAGTGTTTTCTGAGAGTACAAAGAAGCTATGTTCCAGAGATAACCAAGACTGTAGTTTGTACTGCATCTGTACTTGGTAATGTATAAGAGTGACCCAGATGGTACTTGTTTTGAAGGCATGAAGGGGTCATGAAGAACCACAGAACCTTGGCACTGTAGAGACCATGGAAGGTCATTGAGGAAGGTACAGCCTCAGTTGCATTTGATGGCCCAGGACTGAAGGGGTCACATAAAGGAAATGAGGTTTGACACTGTGAAGAGAGCCTATCAGAGGCTATTGGTGAAACCTAGTTGGAGTGGACATCCCTAGTGTGTTGGAGATGCAAGTAACATGGGATGATTGCCAAGAACAGTAGCAGCAGTGGATTGTATCAACCTGAGCTTAGAGTGCTACAGAGAACAGAGCTAGAGAGGTGACATCAGAGATCTGGAGGAGCTCAGAATATCATATATGGTTTTTAGACATTGAAACAAGAAACTGTAACATTAAATTTGCCTTGGAGAACCCCAGATGTTGGAAATTCCAGAGTCGAGGGCTATCTGCTGAGGAAAGCTGCTAACAGGGTATCCCTGGAGAAAAAAGTTTGTTGCAGTCAAAAAAAAAAAAAAAAAAAAAGAAAAAGAAGTAGGATATCTGAAGTCCACTTTGATATCAGACATGGAGACGCAGAGTTTGGAGTTTGCCCAGGTGGTTTTCTGTCTTGCTTGGGGTATTACAGTTAAGTGATTAGATGAATCTTAGAAGGAACCTTGAATTTTGGACTTTAAACATTATTGAGACTGCTATAGACATAAGGGACCCTTGAAGCTGGACCAAATGTATTTTTTATTATGCTATAGCTTTCATAGTATAACTTTCATAGACACATGTGTTTGAACAGCCAATGGGGTCCAGAGAGTGGAATGTGATGGTTTGTATATGTTTTAACCAAGGAGTGCATTATTAGGAAATGTGGCCTTGTTGGAATAGGTGTGTTAATTGTGGGTGTGGGCTTTGAGACCCCCATCATAGCTGCCTGAAATTCAGTATTCTGCTAGCCACCTTCAGAAAAAGATGTAGAACTTTCAGCTCTGCTTGTACCGTGCCTGCCTGAATGCTGCCATTCTCCTGCCTTGATGATAATGGACAGAACTTCTGAACCTCTAAATCAGCCTCAATTAAATGTGGTTCTTATAAAAATTGCAGTGGTCATGGTGTCTGTTCATAGCAGTAAAACTCTGACTAAGACAGACAAGTAATTTGTGAAGACAGACTTATCAGAATTGCACCCAATCTCTCATCTGAGAGTCTAAAAGCAAGAAGGGCCTGGGCAAAGGTCTTGCAGATTCTAAGACAGTGGTCATCCCAGACTACTATCCTCAGCAAAACTTTCAATCACCATAGGTGGAGAAACCAAGATATTTCATGACAAAACCAAGTACAAACAATACCTTGCCACTAAACCAGACATACAGAAGATACTAGAAGGAAAACTCAAACCCAATAAAGCTATCAATACTCAAGAAAACACACAAAAATTAATTTCATACCATTAAAATCAATAGAAAACAAACATATACTCATGCACAATCAAATGTGCTCATAATCATATGTGTGCACGTGCAAGCAGATACACACTATAAACATCAATATAACAAGAAAAAAAACAATCATTGGTCATTTATATCTTTCAATATCAATGTTCTCAATTTCCCAGTAAAAAGATGCATGCTAAAAGAATGGATTTGTAAACAGAACCCATCATTCTGGTATATACAAGAAACAAGGTAAAGAGAATATACAGCAAGTCAATAGCCATCAAGACATGAAATGGAAAGAAACTTAAAGCATTTCCTTGAAAATTGGGGGCAAGACAAGGCTGTCTACTCTCCCCATATCTCTTTAACATAATACTTAAAGTTCTGCTAGACCCATAAGAAAACTAAAGGATATCAAGGGAATACAAATTGGGAAAGAAGAACTCAAGGTATCACTATTCACAGATGCTATGATAATACACACAAGTGATACCAAAAATTCTAACAGAGAACTCCTACAGCAAATAAACACCTTCAGCAAAGTGGCATCCATATTTATCACCTGGCACAAAACTCAAATCCAAATGGATCATAGACCTCAACATAAAACTAGACACACTAAATCTAATAGAAGAGAAAGTGGAAAACATTGTTGAACACATTGGGACAGGTGAAAATTTCTTGAACACAACACCAACAGCTCAGGCATTAGGATCAAGAATTAATAAATCAGACCTCATGAAATTGAAAAGGTTCTGTAAAGCAAAGTACATTTTCAATAGGACAAAAGGGAAGCCTATAGATTGGAAAAAGACCTTAACTAACCCTTCATCAGAAAGAGGGCTAATATACAAAATATATAAAGGTCTCAGTAGTGGGGGGTATTAGAAAAGAATTGTCTGCCTGGCTCCCGCCTTAGTCACCATGTTCCCGCATTAAAAGCAGCACCAGCTGGCCACCTGGCCAAATCCGGGTATCCTCATCTTGTCAGGCTCTCCTGAGGGGCCAGAGCTCCAGAAGTCCCTTCGCAGGCACGCCAGCCCCATGCAAGGACCTTATACTTTGTGATCACCACCACAATACCCATCATCCATCACCCAATAAATTCAAAACGTTTTTTGATGCTTATAGTTAACCAAGCAGATTTATATATCATCAAATACTTAAATCCCAAGATGCCCACACAATAATTTCAAAGCCAATAGATAATGGTAAGATGCCAACACAGATTAGACAGTATATCCCAAATATCCTAACTTTTTAATTTCTTCTCTGCCTAAGACTGGTTAAAGCCATGCTGGTAAATGTCAGCTTTCAACTTCTGCTCTCCTCTCTCTCCTGCATTTTTTCCCTGGCTCCCTGTCTCTGTCACCCTTAGCTCTGCCTCCCTTTTTTCTATCCAATCACAGGCCTCTCACTGCAAATAGCTCTGACTGGGAAATTTCTGACACAGAACTCAAAAAGTTAGACTCCAAAAACCAAAAACCAAAACAAAACAAAACAAACTAAACTGAATAAACAAAAACCAAGTAACCCAATCAAAAAATGGAGTATAGAACTAAATCGATAATTGTTAGGGGCAGCTTTGGTTATACACTGAAGGCCTGAAATCAGCCATAGGCCTAAAGTCAGACTGCTAACACAAAGTCTTGGAACTCTGTGGAAAAACACTGAAACAGATGGCTAGAAGCTACTGTAAACAAGCATCTTTGGTGGAAGCCTGAGTAGTCATAGACCTTGGGTAGCCTTGGTGGATAGTACCAACTTAGATAAGGACAAGTGAATCATAGGCAGAGTCATGGTGTCCTGTCCCCTGAACCTTCATCCAGTTGACACACTGTTCTAGAAGATATCTGTACTCTCCCTGAATACCTATGCTCCCACATCATCCCCTTCCCCACATCCTGCCTTTTTGTGTATATAACCCCTGTGTGAAAAAGTAAAACTTATGGTTTGATCAGCCTATAGACAAGTGGTGTTTCTTTGTGTCTTTGCCTGCTTACCCCCACTCTCTTAGGTGATTTCCCAGGACCTCTGTTTAATGTCCTGCTGGACAGGACAGATAATTCTCAACAGAGAAGTCTTGAATGGTCTAGAATCACTTAAATAAATGTTCAATATTTTTAGTCTTCAAGAAAATGCAAATAAAACAACACTGAGATTCCTCCTGTACCAATCAGAATGGCTAAGATCCAAAGCTCAAGGGACAGCACATGCTGGCAAGGATATGGAGCAAGGGGAACGTTTCTTCATGGCTGTTGGGATTGCAAAATTGTAAAATGACTCTGGAAATTTATCTGGTTGTTTCTCAGAAAATTGGAAATGGTTCTAGCTAAAGACTAAGCTATACCACTCCTTGTATAGATACTCCACCAACCACCAAGGAAACATGCCCCACTATGTGCATAACAGCTTTATTTGTAAAATCCAGAAACAGGAAGCAATCCAAATCTCTCATCTAATTATGGATACAGAAAATGTGGTTTATTTGTATAATGGAATACTATTCATCTATTAAAAACAAGAACATCATGAATTTTGCAGATAAATGCATGGGACGAGAATGAGGTAACTCAGACCCAAAAGACATGCATGGTATGCATTCACTAATAAGTGAATATTAACCAAAAAGTTCAGAATACCCATGAAGCACCAAACAGAAAGAAGGTCGAAGTGAGGATGTTTAAATCCCACATAGAAGCAGGAATGAAATAGGCATGGGAGACAGAGGGAAGGAGGGACTTGAGTGGGAGAAGGGAGGATGAAAGGAATATGGGGGCCAGATCAGGCATGTGGAGACACGGGTGTGGGATTTGTGTGTCAGGTACAGTCACATGCATTGATTCCTGGAAACCTTCTTCAACCTGGGTTTCTGCGGGAAGATTGATCTTCTTTGGCAGCAGATCAGTCCTGTAGCAAATATGAAATAAGATTCAGCAGCTGCAGACTAGTCCTCTAGGAAGGCAGACAAAACACATGTACCAGCAGCTATAGTCCAGTCTTTTCAGCAAGCAGACAACCAGGCAGCTGCAATTCAATCTTGCTGAAGCTGTCAGGCTTGTCCACAGGCCTGAGGTGAGGTCAAAGAAGCTGCAGGTTGCTACAGGAAGCTCATGAGCAGTTCTTACATGACTTTCTCTCAATGATAGCATTACCACAAGTTGAACTCAACAATGCTATGTAATACGAACTAATACTTGTGTGTTCTTTGTGAAGTATAGTGAGGCTGACCAAGCCAGTGCTCATTTCCCACTGTCTGTGTTGTCATATTTTTTTCTCCTTCATTACAGGCCCTTCCATGTGTTTGCTATATCAAAACATCCTTTCACCTATGTCTGCTTGAGGAAAACAGCTTTTTACATGTTTGCTTTATCAAGACATTCTTTCACCTCTATGCCCCAGCAAAACATCATTTGACATAACTAACTTTCCAAAGAACTAGACATTTCTACTTCAGAAACTGAAGCAGGAATTGGATGCATGTATGGGAGCAGAGACCACAGAGGATTCTGATCACTGGTTTATGTTTCTAGCTTACTCAACTGTTTTTTTCTTATATATCTCCTTAGGGATATTCACAGAGGGCTATTCCCTCCTGCATCAACTATCAATTAAAAAAATGCTCACAGATATAACCACTGGACCAAGTATCCTGGGTACTAGTTCATCTGAGATTTCCTCTTCCCAAGTGACTCTAGTTTGTGTCAAATTGACAAAACCAAAAGAGCTCACAGGGTAATTAAATAAGAAATCAAATTTGTTTTTCAGAACTCTAGAAGCTGAGTAGTCCAGTATCACCATGGCATCAATTTGGGAGAAGAATCTTGATATGGTATTATTTGGTGGAGGACAGTGCATGGAGAAATAATGTATAAGCAAGATTGTGTCTGGCACCAGATGGGCATGTATGAGAGAGGGAGAGAGAATAATATTTATAACAAAGTTCTCAAATGAATCTACTGTAGTAATAATGTCATTAAGACATTCACCAGTTTGAATAAGACATTTGGAGACATTTTCTATAAAACTTACCTGCTTTATACCAACTTTTGTCTCCTTTAGACAATACTGATAAACTACATTTGGAGGAGTAATTTTAAGTCTCCACATTTGAATGCAAGCAAGCTTTGTAAATACTTAACCACTCATTTTATTTTTAGAATTTTAAAAGTGTTGAGAGTTTTTGTCAACACAAAATGAGTATTATCAAACTAAATGCTGGTGCTTGTAAACGTTAAACAGTGAAATTCCAAATAAAAAAGCAATATCATTATATAACATACTCCAGATACACAAGTAAAATACAATTATGGAATTTTATGCCAAAGCATAATATAATATTCTTTCTCCATTCTTTCTAAAAATAGATTCTCTAATGGCTATGCTTTATCCAGGAACCTGCTGTTATATTTCGAAAGTCATTATCTTTAAAAAGCTATAATCCAGCTTGTGTACAATATTTCCAGTGTGGAAACATTTCACTACAGAAGTTTACAATGATAAAATAATAGATCAAAGCTAACATTCTTGTAACTTTCAAACCACCACAGACACTAAAATTGGAATAAATTTAATTATTAAAGATTTAGGCAAAAAACAATGTTGACATTATGGGTACAAATTCTTAAAGTTTGAGAAATAATCAGCAATATATTCTTAAAATTAAATAATCTTTTTATGTTGTTTAAAAGGAACTGTTTTGTATCACTGTGATTTCTTTCAATTGGTCTTGCCATTTAATCAGTTTCAAAATAAAAAATGTTCATCTGTACTAATGTTTTAGTAACAATACAGTTACATCTCTAAACATTCCAGTTGTATTATAATTATAATATTCTATAAGAAAAGTATAATGGAACTGGTTGAGGCCAGCTATAAAATATGACTCTATTCATGGCAACATATGTTGATGATTTCCAATAAGTGCTTCGTAAACTTCAATATGAGAAGCTTCCTTAGATTATATCAAGGATATCTACAGGTATTTTCAGACAGAGTTATTGGTATATATCATGGCTATTCCAAAGCTTTTTCAAACATTCTCAGTACTAGCATAATTAAAAGTAGTGCCTTTAAAGAGAAAGTCAGAAAAGATGTCTGTTTCTTGACTCTTATGTAATCAAACCATTTGTTGTTTTTCTGTTGTTTAAGGTAGGATCTTTTAAGGTCAGGCTTTTCCTTTCCGAACAATATCCTTAAAGATAGAGACTTGTCTCAAAGACTCAGATCACCTCAATGAGTGAAAGACAGTGTGTTGCACCCAGTAAGGACCATTTTTTTTCCTATAAAGGAAAGTTAACTACAAAACAGAATCTCATTTTTCTTGCCCTGCCATGCTTCATGATGTAAGGAAAAGAAGAAATGCATATGTGATAGGTTGTAAAGGTGGGAAACATGATATTATTCAATGTCATGATTGGTGCTGTGGTACCTAATAATCCCTACTATCCTCCTATACATGGCCTTAGTAGCAAGCCTTTATTAGTGATAATTCAAAAAGACTTCCCTGACCCAATCTATGTTCAAATTCCCCAGTTTTATACACCAAGAAGCAGTATAGCTGGGTCACCAGGTAAAACTATTTCCAGTTTTCTGAGAAACCTCCAGATTGTTTTTCAGAGTGATTGTACAAGTTTGCAATACCACCAGCAACAGAGAAGTGTTTTCCTTTCTTCTCCACATCTTTGCCAGCACGGAATGTTCCTTGAGTTTTTTATCTTAGTCATTCTGATTGTTGTAGGGTGGAACCTCCTTTCATAGGAGAAGAAAAAAGAAACAGGGAAGGTTCATTTTAAGGGGGTACAAGGGGCAGTATTTGATGTAAATAAATAAAAAACAAAAACCAAACAAAGAATGAAAAAAAATATCAATTTTTTCATTTTAACCCAAGAAGGAAATTCCTCACCTGTTCATGGTTCACCTTGTCTAGCCAGGTATACATTCTGAATTTTTATTTTCTTTGAACACCACGCTTCTTTATTGCGTTAGTCAACCTGTAGAAAGCAAAGCAAAAAAAAAAAAAAAAAAAAAAAAAAAAACACAATCTTTTTGAATTTCTTAACAGGATTCCCAATGTCTACTGTCCTCAGGTCTATGTATTGATGTGGCTATGTACTTGCCATATTCTAAGCCTCATTGTAGTGAGGAACCACAAGATTCTTGCGAGTATCATTCTCATCATTCTCATATAGATCATCTTAAAGGTAGTCCTTCTATTTTATTCTTACCGATATTTAAAGGATACTTCTTTGCTTGCTTTGATATAAATAATTCTTTCAGTTCCCTTTCTATTAGATGCCATTAACAAGGACCAGATGAGTGGTTAGATTCACTGATTCCAGAGGCAGGAGCCTTATTCTACCTTATCTTTGGCTACCTACTTATGTTTATTTGACTTCAGGAATCCTCTGTCAAACTCTTTCATGTCTGAGTGATACATTTTACACACTAAAATCTTTTAAAGATAAGATGAAAACAGGTTATTTATGAAAATCACCTGTTGACAATTTAAAACATGTTCTGTGTGTCAAACTTGTACATGTTGGCCAAAAAAGAAGTGATAACTTTGTGACCATGTCTACCTGCATTGTCACTGCATTTACTTGAAGGAAGTGGCACAGATATCTGGGTAACAATATTTTCCTTTCTATCTATAAAGACCTTGGCTAGGACCAAGTACATGTTCATAAATGAGAAACAGGTATTTTAGGATGGAATATTGTTATATCTTATAACATATATTTAAATTTTTATAGTTGTTTCAAAAGAAATTCTTGATATTTCTTGTTGCTTTTGACATCTCTTTAAGGATTATGCTTAGATTCCAATACTTGTGATTGGTATTGAATAATTCAGAAATATATGTGCATCATATCCATTACTATTCTTTTGGGAGACAAGACACTATGACAAAGACAAGTTTATAGAAGAGAGAGTTTGAGTTCATGATTTCAGAGGAATAAGAGTCTGCCAAGGCAGGTAAGCTTATCAGCAAGTGGCAAACATGGCTATAGAAAAAAAGAGTTGAAAATTCACATCTTCAAATGCAGACACAAAGCAGAGAGAGAAAACTAGAAATTTTACAAAACTATATGAGTGCAAAGCCCATCCTCAGTGATATACTTCCTCAAGCAACGTAGTACCACTTTAATCTTCACAAACAACATAAACTAGGAACCAATTATTCTAATACTACAGTCTGCTGAGTTACATTTCCAGTTTCAGTCACCATATGCAGTAAACACTCTGGAGAAGAGGAAAAAACCTAAAATCCAAAGACCCAAAACAGAAGAAGAGCCAAAATGGTAGAAAGTTTTAAATTTCATTTCTAAAAGTTAAAGAAACTTTGATATGTAAGGAACCTTTGGAAATCAACAAGTAAAATATGTATACCCCAACAGAATTTTTAATGACTAAATACATGACCACTAATATTTGGAGAAAATGCATAGTGTAATAAAAAAAAACAATTTAAAAATTGTATTGTTTGTATTCTGTTAACAAAAGAGGAAACATAGATCATACTGTTGAAAACAGGTAGCATTTACTTCAAAGGTGAATACTCCTGGGAGAGAAGAGTAGAAAATGGTAAAAATGAAACATTGTATAAAGTACATGTTAAAGAGATAGGAATTTTCTTTCTTTTTTTATTAGACATTTTATTTACATTTTAGATGCCATCCCCTTTCCCAATTTTCCCTCCCTAGAAACTCCTATCCCATGCCCCCTATTCCTTTTTGCTTTTAAACAATTTTTTAAAAATGTTAATCAAAGGCTTTATAAGTTTGGTAATGCTCAATAGAAGTGTAACCCAATACCCAACATAGATATATCAACTATCTTTGAATGGTGGAGACACGTGAACATCTGCCTCCATGTACCCCCTCTTTCCCTCTCTTTCTCTCTCTCATCACCTAGCTTCTCCTCTCCTTCTCCACTTCTCTTTATTCCTTTTCTTCCTCTTAGTACTCCTCCCACCTTAGCTCCTCCTACATATCACACTTCCAGTTTAAAAAAATTCTCTCAAAATACAATTAAAGCATAATTATGCCAATTTGTACCAGTGAGGTACAAGATAGTCCTAATACCCAGTTCATCATTTTGTTGACTAACCAGAACCTCTGTCATCTCTCCTAACTAAAACACTTAGTTCTGAACCTGCTTTTTTCTTGGCTTTAGAATGAATGTCACCTAAAATCCATCTACTCAAATCTTTTCTCTCAAAGTAAATAGCCAGGATTGGCTATGAGACTATAGGTTTTCAACCCCATCAGAAATCCAGAATGACTGAGTTAACTATAATTGTGGGAAGCACAAAGCATAGCTTCTAAAACTTAGCCAATTTATAGAGACCACTGAACACCTGGACACTCCCTCTACTACAAAACATTGGAGCATCTGATCTTTAGCCTTCTGGCCCAGGATCATCTGACCTTAGTGCTGCAGAATTTCTAAGGGCTGATTTATTACTCTGTCTAGGCAGATATAAACAGTCGACTATTCTGCAATTGTGTCCTCTTCTGGACAGTAATTTGTCTGTAGATGGAAAGAGGCAATTCTTGCCTAGTGGCTGATATTATCTGTTTCTATCCATTTACCTAAGAATTTCTCGAATTCATTATTTTTAATAGCTGAGTAATATTCAATTGTGAAAATGTACCACATTTTTTTTTTATCCATTTCTCTGTTGAAGGACATTTGGGTTCTTTCCAGCTTCTGGCTATTATAAAGAAGGCTGCTATGAACATAGTGGAGCGTATATCCTTGTTATATGTTGCAGCATTTTCTGGGTATATGCCCAGGAGTGGAATAGATGAGTCCTCATGTAGTGCTATGTCCAATTTTCTGAGAAACTGCCAGACTGATTGCCAGAGTGGTTGGACCAGCTTGCAATCTCAGCACCAGTGGAGCAGTGTTCCTCTTTCTCCACATCCTTGACAGCATCTACTATCCCCTGAGGTTTTGATCTTAGCCATTCTGATTGGTGTGAGGTGGTATCTCAGGGATGTTTTTAGTTTGCATTTCCCTGATGACTAAGGATGTTGAGTATTTCTTAAGGTGCTTCTCGGCCATTTGAGTTTTCTCTTTTGAGAATTCTCTGTACCTCATTTTTAAATGGGGATATTTTGTTGTCTGCTGTCTAATTTCTTGAGTTCTTTGTATATATTCGATATTAGCCCTCTATCAGATGTAAGATTGGTAATGGTCTTTTCCCAATCTGTTGGTTGCCTTTTTGTCTTATTGACAGTATCCTTTGTCTAACAGAAACTTTGCAATTTGATGAGGTCCCATTTGTCAATTCTTGATCTTAGAGCATAAGCCATTGGTGTTCTGTTCAGAAACTTTCCCCTGTGCCTAGGTATTCAAGGGTCTTCCCCAACTTCTCTTCTATTAGTTTCACTGTATTTCCTTTTATGTGAAGGTCCTTTATCCACTTGGACTTGAGCTTTGTACAAGAAGATAAGAATGGATTAATTTGCATTCTTCTACATGTTGACCTCCAGTTGAGCCAGCACCATTGTTGAAAATGCTGACCTTTTTCCACTGGATGGTTTTAGCTCCTTTGTCAAAGATCAAGTGACCATAGTTGTGCAGGTTGATTTCTGGATCTTCAGTTCTATTCCACTGATCTTCCTGCATGTCTTTGTACCAATACCATGAAGTTTTTATCAGTACTTCTCTGTAGTACAGTTTGTGGTCAGGGATGGTTATTCCCCAAGAAGTTCTTTTATTGTTGACAATAGTTCTTGCTATCCTGGGTTTTTTGTTATTCCACATGAATTTGAAAATTGTTCTTTCTATCTCTATGAAGAATTGATTTGGAATTTTGATGGGGATTGCATTGAATCTATAGATTACTTTTGGCAAGATGGCCATTTTTACTAAGTTAATCCTGCCAATCCAGGAGCATGGGAGATCTTTCCATCTTCTGAGATCTTCTTCTATTTCTTTCTTCAGAGACTTGAAGTTCTTGTTATACAGATCTTTCACTTGCTTGGTTAGATTCACTCCAAGATATTTTATATTGTTTGTAACTATTGTGAAGAGTGTCATTTCCCTAATTTCTTTCTCAACCTGTTTATCATTTAAGTATAGGAAGGCTATTGATTTGTATCCAGTCTGATAGTCTATGTCTTTTTATTGAAGAATTGAGTCTATTGATATTAAGAGATAGTAAGGAAAAATAAATGCTATTTTCTTTTATTTTGTTATTGGCAGTGGAGATATGTTTTTATTGCAACCTTCTTTTAGGGTTTTTGGAAGATTACTTTCTTGCTTTTTCTAGGTTGTAGTTTCCCTCCTTGTGTTAGAATTTTCCACTAATTATTTTTGAAGAGCTGTGTTTATGGTAAGATATTGTGTAAATTGTAAATTTGGATTTGTCATGGAATAGTTTGGTTTCTCCATCAATATTGATTTAGAGTTTTGCTGGGTATAGTAGTCTGGGCTAGAATTTGTGTTCTCTTAGGGTCTGTATTATATCAGTCTGGGATCTTCTGGCTTTTATGGTCTCTGGTGAGAAATCTGGTGTAATTCTTATAGGTCTGCCTTTATATGTTACTTTGCCTTTTTCCCTTACTGCTTTTAGTATTTTTCTTTGTCTTGTACATTTGATGTTTTGATTATTATGTGGCGGGAAGTATTTCTTTTCTGGTCTAAACTATTTGGAGTTCTGTAAGCTTGTATATTTATGGACATCTCTTTCTTTAGGTTAGGGAAGTTTTTCTTTATAATTTTGTTGAGGATATTTACTGGTCCTTTAATTTGGGCGTCCTCCCCCTCATCTATACCTATTATCCTTAGGTTTGGCCTTCTCATTGAATCTTGGGTTTTCTGTATGTTTTTGGTTAGTAGCTTTTTGTATTTTGCATTTTCTTTGACAGTTGTGTCAATGTTTTCCATGGTATCTTCTGCACATGAGATTCTTCTATCTCTTGTATTCTGTTGGTGATACTTGTGTCTATGACTCCTGATCTTATTTTAGGTTTTCTATCTCCAAGGTAGTCTCCCTTTGTGATTTACTTATTGTTTCTACTTCCAATTTTAGATCTTGGATGGTTTTGTTTAATTCCTTCTCCTGTTTGGTTGTGTTTTCTTGCACTATCTTAAGGTATTTTTGTGTTTCCTCTTTAAGGGCTTCTATCTGTCTACCAGTGTTCTTTTTAAATTCTTTGAGCGTGTTATTTATGTCTTCCTTAAAGTCCTCTATCATTGTCATGAGAAGTGATTTAATTCTGATTCCTGCCTTTCTGGTGTGATGGTGTGTTCAGGACTTGCTATGATGAGGGAACTGGGTTCTGATGATGCCGTGTAACTTTGGATTCTGTTGCTTACATTCTTGTGCTTGCCTTTTGCCATCTGGTTAACTCTACTGCTGCCTGTACTTTCTGTCTCTGACTGAAGTCTGCCTTTCCAGTTATCTTGCTTGTGTCTCATGTCCTTGGGTTCCAGATGTCTCTGTGATCTTCTCCAGCTGCTTTGAGTACAGTGGTACCTCTAGGATGCCTCAGGATGTGAGGTCTCCAAGGTAGCAAACCAGCTAGGTGTTTGCTGTTCTGGGTGCAGTGTCTCCTCTAGGATGTCTCAAAATAAGGCGTCCACTGCTCTGAGTGCAGTGGTTCCTCTAGGATGTCTTGGGATATGTTGTCTGTCTGTTGCTCTGAGTTTGGCTGTTCCTTGCCACTCTGGGTTCAGTGGTACCTCTGCCACTCTGGGTTCAGAGGACACACTATCACTCTGGGTCCAGTGGATCCCCTAGGTTGTCTCTGGAGGAGTCCTGTGTTCACCCAGGAGCGGACCGGGTGCAGGTCTGCACCAGGCCTCAGATCTGGGAGAGAGGTGGAAGGGGAGATCCACTCCACAGGGGCGGGGGTGGGGGCTGGGTTTCTTCTGGAATCTGAGCTCTCCCTGCACTCAGCTATTGGCTTAGGGCACTGTGTGTATCTTCTTACCTACTGTTCTGGGTTCACTGAACCCTCTACGACGACTAGGGAGGAGTACAGTGTCCACCCAGGAGGAGACCAGGCACGGGTCTGCACCAGGCCTTATTTTCTGGTCTAGTCTATTTGGGGCTCTGTAGGCTTCTTGTATATTTAAGGACATCTCTTTTTTTAGGTTAGGGAAGTTTTCCTCTATAATTTTGTTGAAGATATTTACTGGCCCTTTAACTTAGGAGTCTTCACCCTCATCTATATCTATTATCTTAGGTTTGGCCTTCTCATTGTGTCCTGGATTTCCTGGATATTTTGGGTTAGGAGCTTTTTGCATTTCACCTTTTCTTTGACAGTTTTGTCAATATTTTCTATGGTATCTTCTGCACATGAGATTTTCTCTTCTATCTCTTGTATTCTGTTGTATCTGTGATGCTTGCATCTATGACTCCTGGTCTTTTTCTTAGGTTTTCTATCTCCAGGGTAGTCTCACTTTGAGATTTCTTTATTGTTTCTACTTCCATTTTTAGATCCTGGGTGATTTTGTGTCATTCCTTCATCTGTTTGGTTGTGTTTTCTTTCAATTCTTTAAGGGATTTTTGTGTTTCCTCTTTAAGGGTTTCTATTTGTTTACTTGTGTTCTCCTCAAATTCTTTGAGAGTGTTATTTATGACCTTCTTAAAGTCCTCTAACATAATAATGAGAAGTGATTTTAATTCTGTGTCTTTCTTTTCCAGTGTGATGTGGTGTTCAGGGCTTGCTATGGTGAGAGAACTGGGTTCTGGTAATGCCAAGTAACTTTGGTTTCTGTTGTTTAAGTTCCTGCGTGTGCCTTTTGCAATTTGGTTAACTCAAGTATTACCCTCTCTCACTGGTTCTGACTGATGACTGTCTTTCCAGTTATCTTGCTTGTGTCAGAACTCATCAGGGTCCAGATGTCTCTGTGATCCTGTGATCCTGAGCTCCAGCTGCTCTGAGTATAATGTCTCCTCTAGAATGTCTCAGGGTAAGGTGTCTTCTTGAGAGCAGACCAGCTTGGTGTTCACTGCTCTGAGTGCAGTGGTTCCTCTAGAATGTCTCAGGATATGGTGTCTGCTGTTCTGGGTTCCGTGGCTCCTCTAGGATGTCTCTGGGTATGGTGTCTCCTGCTCTGAGGTCGGTGGCCTCTCTAGCATGTCTCAGGATACGGTTTCCACAAGGCTGCAGACCTGCTGGGTGTCTGCCTCTTTGAGGACACTGGCCTTTTTGGGATGTCTCAAGATTCAGTTTCCACAAGTGTGCAGACCTACTGGATGTCTGCCTCTTTGAGGACACTGGCCTTTCTGGGATGTCTCAAGATAAGGTTTCCACAAGGGTGCAGACCTGCTGGGTGTCTGCTCTTGCCACTGTGATCCAGAGAGGGGCAGAAGGAGAGTAGAATTCTGCAGGGGCGGGGGGTTTGGGTACTTGGGAGGGTCCTGCAAACTTCCTACTCCTAGCTGTGGCTCTGGTGCATAGGGCGGTGTGCGACTGACCTTACCTGCCTCCCTGAGGACACTGGTCTCTCTAGGATGTTTCAGGATATGGTTTCCACAAGGGTGCAGCCCCACTGGGTGGCTGCTCCTGCTACTAGGATCTTGAGAGGGGCAGAAGGGGAGTCAAGAATTTTCAAAGGTCATTGCTTACCTCACTTTCTCAAGGGGTGATAGTAGACTAAAGGAAAGAGATCACTGTCCTTATTTACATTCTAGGAGGAATTTATTCTGGTTCTTAAGTCCCTAAAACAGGCAGCTATCATTAGGGAGATTTTCCTGTACAAGTGATTGATAGGCCCATCTGTATTCAATTTAAAAAAAACAAAACCAAAAAACCAAAAAAACAAAAACAATCAATCAATCAATCAATCAAACAAACAAACAACATGCACCTCAGTTTATCAGAGAGCTTCTGCTATTCAATAATCAAATAAGGTTAGGACTAATAGTAATATGCTTAGATAGTTATGAACTAATGTCCTCTAACTAGTTTATGATATCATGTTTCTTTTCTAAGGACCATATAGATAGGTCAGTCATCCCTCTAACCAGTACTTAAGGTGCAGCAGTTAGAATCCTTGGTTCTATAAATTCTTGATGATAAAGAAGAGGTCCAGCTCAGAAGTCTCCTAATTTTAGCAGTATTTGTTTAACTAACAATATAAGGAACCAAAAATGTATGTGGAATTAAAAAGAAATTCTCATTCTTTAAAATAAACACCATAATGCCACAGTAAACTGAGTACTGGAATGAAAGATAAAATACCTAACACATTCAACAAATTCAATTTTTTGTTTTTCATGTTTCTCAACTACATTATAGTGGTAAGGGAAGTTTTAGAGGTCTAATATCAGTAATTTTTTCATATTTTAACTTTTTCAATAAACATTATTTCACTTTAAAAGTTACTTTTTGAATATTAAATAATGATTTTTTTATTACGCATTTAGTGATTTTAAAAACTGTGTATCTAGAGGCAGGAGGAAGCGGATGGGATAAGAGGTTCCTGGGTGGTGGGGGTAATGGGGTAAGGGGATAAAATCTGAAATGTAAATATAATATCCAATAAAAAAATCCTGTGTATCTGTCAACAGTATTCCCCAAGAAGGGAGGCAAGCTTAGATATTTTGCTACACCTCAGCTATTGATGTATTTCATGCTTGTCTCTGTTGAACAATGCATAGAATTGTTAAGTATTGTTCAGGAAAGTTGAAAGTTGAATGAATTTCTTACTAACCAGGGCCCTGTATTCTACTTATAGCAGGTAAAATACCTATTCCTGATTTTTTTATCCCACCTCCCCTTTCCCTATGCTACTGCTTTTTCATAACATATGTTAAAAAAGAAGAAACAAACAAACAAAATTTTGATTTTTATGTTGCCTGCTAAGGATTTCCTATCCCATTCAAACTCATTCTTCTTGGATGAGGAGTAGAAAAGTCAACTGTAAGCAAAGAGATATTCATTGCTTTCTATACTTTCCATTTTCATTCTTTTCTATAAAAAATGTGTCAACTAATGTGTACCCTTGAGTCTCTCAGAGACTAAACCATTAAGCAAAGGGCAAACACTGGCTGGACCTAGCCTTTCACGTTTATATGTAGCTGATGTGCAGCTTGATTTTTACATGGTCCCCAAAGCCTTGAACATGGGTTATCCCAAAAGCTTTTGCCTGTATGTTCTTTGGGCAGGGCTGCCTTAATGGCCATCTAGCCTCAATGGGAGAGGATGTGCCTAGCCGTTCCTTGATGTGCCAGGTTGGGAAGATGGGTGGGTGGGGTGCTCCACCCTCTCAGAGGAGAAGGAGAGGGAAAATGGACTCTGGAAGTGAAAGACTGTGATAGGGTCAGCAGTCGGGATGTAAAGTGATAAAAAAAAAAAATAGGTGAAAATATAAGATACAATATGTATAAACGATAAGTCAGGAAACATTTTCAAAGTGAAATATTGCTTTTTCCTTGGACCTCTAAAGCGTTTGGTATCAGGTAGAATTCTGACATAAATCTTGTAGCAAATTAGGTTTGAAAGCCTTTGATTTGCTGTGGTTTAGACAGAATGAGGCCTTCCTTTGTATCTAATTCATTCAGTGTTTACAGTTTCTGAGATGACATCTATACAGGGTAGCATAAAAATGTCATAATCAATAATAAAATATTAACAAAAAAGTAGACATTTTAAAATGAAAGATTAGAAATACTGGGAAGAAGTAAAACTGTCAGAAATTCACACTCTGGATAATATTGTCTTAGATTTTTCTCTGAGTAAAGAAATAATCATTTCCTTTAAACCCTGTATTTCCTAATCATTAGTCTTTTATATGTTAAACTCTTGCTAGTATACTTTACTAATAAAACCTTTTACAAAGAGTGCTTGTCCAGGCTGCATTTTTAGCTTTACTCTGGCTATGAAATAATCTTTTGCAAAACAAATTTGAGAAACTTTTGAGGGGAATATAGTTTAATGTATTGTAGCATGAGATTATGACCTTTTGGCATTGCAACCTGATGTCATCATCTTTAGATGTATCGAGCCTTCTTCATAGCTATCCTAGAGGTATGTGGTTCATAAGCCCCAAGATTGACACGACTGGGAGAATTATTGTTTTTAAATACTCAAAACTTTATTTATAAGAATAGGCCTGCTGATTAATTAAAAATGACATTTTATTTTATTGAAATTATGGTATCACAAACAACTAAGGAATGATGAGACATAGAGAAATAGTCATGCCCCAGAGAAGAGGAAACCAATTGGTGGTTATCCAGTACAAATTACTTTTTACTACTTAGCTGAAGAAAACCTGACACTACCTTCACCTCTTACTTATTTGGAATTTGGAATATCTTAGTCTTTCTTTAGACAAAATTGTTCTCTAATTACATTATAGTAACTTAATATTTTCATTGTGTAGAAAAGCAGAAATTTCCCTTCTAGAATTTTTTCACTTCCAACTTAACAAAGTACTGAAATACTGTTAAATACTGTTGTTACATTTACCAATAACTTAACAAACACTATGATAGTGTGCTGGTTAGTTTTCTGTCAACTTAACACAAGCTATAGTCATCAAGAAAAAGACAGATTCAACTGGGGAAATGCCTCCATTTGATTGTCTGTAGGCAAATCTTTGAGGCATATTCTTGATTAATGATTGATGTGTGAAGGGTCACTTGTGGGCAAGTGGTTTTGGGTTAGTCAAGAAAGCAAGCTGAAGAAGCCATGGGGAGCAAGCCTATAAGCAACATATAATATCTATGTTTGCCCTTGCTTTGTCTTTGTGGCTGGGACAGACACCTAGCTGATCTGCTCCTGTGAAGATACTATATCCTGAGACATCCTAGAGGAGCTATTGCACTCAGAGCAGCTGGTAAAAACACTCCCTCAATACCCTATGCCCCAAAACTACAACTGGGAGCAGAGGGCACTCAGGACCCACCAGGAACCCAAACCCTGCCTCCACAGAATACCACTCCCCTTTTGCCTTTCACTTGGTTCTTGTGGTTGGGGAAGACACCTAGCTGGTCTGCTCTTGTGAAGACACCATATCCTGATACATCCTAGAGGAGCCACTGCACTCAGAGCAGCTGGAGCTCAGCATCACAGGAACACAGAGACATCTGGACCCTGAGGAGTTCTGACACAAGCAAGATAACTGGAAAGAGAGGCTCCAGTCAGAGACAGTGAGTGCAGGTAACACAAGAGTTAACCAGAGGGCAAAAGGCAAGTGCAAGAACGTAAGCAACAGAAACCAAATTTACTTGTCTAGAGGAGGAGCTAAGGTGGGAGGAGTACAAAGAGGAAGAGGAAGAGAAAAGAAGAGGAAGAGGAGAAGGAAGAGGAGGAGATAGTGGAGACTGAGCAGGAGAGACGTGGACATGGAGGCTTCTGTTTGCTTGTCTGTGGCAGTCAAAGGTAGTTGGTAATCTAGGTTGGGTATTGGGTTATACCTCTGATTGTAAGATTGTAAGAATATCTTGTTATTGATCATTGGATAATCTAAGCATTAGAATCTCATCTATACCGAGCCCATGTGGTTGGCAGGATGGTCCGGGCACTGCCCAGCCTTGCAGAGACAGCTTGGAAGATTAGCAGAGCAATCTCCCATGCTGGCATCTTGTGGGTGACAGGGCTGGTGTCTCTGGCTGGCCAGTTCTAGCTGCAGGATGCATGTGGCCTCTGGCCACTAAGCTGAGCTAGGCAGAGATGCCATAGCTTAGATAGTTGGTTTGTCTGGTGGCCACCTTTTAAATAATTACTACAACACTTGTCATCATCAGAACCCAGTTCTCCCATCATAGCAAGTCCTAGACATGCGATCACACTAGAAAATCTGGATTCAGAATTAAAATAACTTATCATGATGATGATAAGGGTGTTTAAGAAAGACATAAATAATACTCTCAAAGAATAAAGAGGAAACACAAAAATCCATTAAAGAATTACAAGAAAACAAAACCAAACAGGTGAAGGAATGACACAAAACCATCCAGGATCTGAAAATGGACATAGAAACAATAACAAAATCTCAAAGGGAGACTACCCTGGAGATAGAAAAACTAGGGAAGAGATCAGGAGTCATAGATTCAAGCATCAGCAGCAGAATACAAGAGATAGAAGAGAGAATCTCATGTGCAGAAGATACCATGAAAAACATTGACACAACTGTCAAAAAAAATGTGAAATGAAAAAAGCTCCTAAGCCAAAATCCAGGACACAATGAAAAGACCAAACCTAAGGATAATAAGTACAGATGAGAGTGAAGATTCCCAAATTAATGGGCCAGTAAATATCTTCAACAAAATTATAGAAAATTTATTATTAATTATTATAAACAAAAACAATGGAAAGCCTACATACACGTGGAAAACTGAACAATACTCTACTCAGTGATTGCTTGGTCAAAAAAGAAATAAAGAAAGAAATTAAAGACTTTTTTGGAATTGAATGAAAATGAGGATGCATTATATCAAAACTTGTGGGACTCCATGAAAGCAATACTAAGAGGAAAATGCATAGCTCTAAGTGCCTACAAAAAGAAACTGGAGAAATCATATACTAACAACTTGACAGCACATCTGAAAGCGTTAGAAAAAAATACAAATACACCCAAGAAGAGTAGACAGCAAAAAATAATCAAACTTAGGGCTGAAATCAACCAAGTAAAAACAGAAAGAACTATACAAAATATCAACAAAACCAGGAACTGGTTATTTGAGGAAATCAACAAGATAGATAAACCCTTAGCTATACTAAACAAAGGGCACAGAGACAGTATCCAAATTAATAAAATCAGAACTGAAAAGAGAGACATAACAATAGAAAATGAGGAAATATTGAAACAGAAACATGACAACAGAAAATAAGGAAATATTGAAAAATCATCTGATCTTACTACAAAGTCCCATACTCAACAAAATTGGAAAATCTGGATGAAATGGAGAATTCTCTAGACAGATACCAGGTACCAAAATTAAATCAGGAGCAGATAAACCACTAAACAGTCCCATAACCCCTAAAGAAACAGATGAAGTCATCAAAGTCTACCAACCAAAAAAAGTCCTGGACCAGATGGTTTTAGTACAGAATTCTATCAGACCTTCAAGGAAGACCTAATACCAATTCTCCTCAAAATATTCCACAAACTAGAAACAGAAAAAACACTACCCAATTCGTTCTATGAAGCTACAATTGCACTCATACCTAAACCTCACAAAGACCCAACAACGAAAGAGAACTTCAGACCAATCTTTCTTATGACTATTGATGCAAAAATACTCAATAAAGTTCTAACAAACCAAATTCAAGAACACATCAAAACAATCATCCATGATCAAATAGGCTATATCCCAGGAAAGCACGGATGGTTCAATATTTGGAAATCCATCAATGTAATCCACAATATAAACAAATTCAAAGAAAAAAACACATGATCATCTCACTAGATGCTGAGAAAGCATTTGACAAAATTCAACATCTTTTAATGTTAAAACTCTTGGAAAGATCAGGCATTTGAAGTCCATACATAAACATAGTAAAAGCAATATACAGCAAGCCAGTAGCCAACACCAAACTAAATGGAGAGAAACTTGAAGTAATCCCACTAAGATCAAGAACTAGACAAGGCTGCCTACTCTTACCCTACCTATTCAATATAGTACTGGAAATCCTAGCCAGATCAATTAGACAACAAAAGAAGTCAAAGGGATACAAATAGGAAAGGAAGAATTCAAAATTTTACTGTTTATAGATATTATATGATAGTATACTTAAGGAACCCTAAAACTTCAACCAAAGAAGTCCTAAACCTGATAAACAACTTCAGCAAAGTGGCTGGATATAGAGATATATTACTCCTGGGCATCTACACAGAAGATGCTCCAACATATAACAATAACATATGCTCCACTATGTTCATAGCAGTATTATTTATAATAGCCAGAAGCTGGAAAGAACCCAGATGTCCTTCAGCAGAGGAATGGATACAAAAAGTGTGGTAAATTTACACAATGGAATATTACTCAGCTATTAAATATAATGAACTTGAGAAATTCTTAGGTAAATGGATGGAACTAGAAAATATCATCCTGAGTGAAGTAACCCAATCACAAAAGAACACACATGGTATTTACTCAATGATATGTGGATATTAGCCCAAAAACTTGAAATAGCAAAAATTTAAACCACAGACCACATGAAACTCATGAAGAAGGAAGACCAAGTGTGGGTACCTCAATCCCACTTACAAGGAGTAACAAAATACTCCAGGGGTAAATATGGAGACAAAATGTGGGACAGAGACTGAAGGAGGGGCCATCTGGAGACCATACCACCTAGGTATCCATCCCTTGTGCAGTCACCAAAGGTAGACACTGATGTGGATGTCAGCAAGTGTGTGCTGACAAGAGCCTAATATAGCTGTCTCCTTAGATGTCTGTCAGAGTCTGACATATTCAGAGGCAGATGCTCACAGCTAACCTGATCAATCTGATCAAGGGGTTCCCAATGAAGGAGTTAGAGAGAAGACTGAAGGAGCTGAAGGGGTTTTGGCCCCATAAGGAGAGCAACAATACCAACCAACCAGAGCTCCCCAGGGTCTAAACCACCAGACTGGGAGCACATAGGGATGGACCCATGGCTCCAGCTATACATGTAGTGGAGGATGGCCTTGTTGGGCATACGTGGGAAAGGAGATCCTTGGTCCCTTAAAGGCTGGACACTGAGTGGAGGAGAATTCGAGGGTGGGGAGGTGGGAGTAGGGGTTAAGTGGGGGCACATCCTCATAGAAGCAGGAGGAGGTGTGATGGGATAGGGAGTTTCTGGGTGGGGGGTGTGGTGTAAGGGGATAAAATCTGAACTGTAAATATAATGTCCAATAAAAAAAAAGAAAAGCCCAGGGCTACATGGGATCCTGAACTTCAGTGTAGTCACCAGCCAGCTAATAAAGATTTTCTTTTGAGAAAGAAAGAAAGAAAGAAAGAAAGAAAGAAAGAAAGAAAGAAAGAAAGAAAGAAAGAGTGCACAAGTTACAAAAACAAGGAAGCAGAAGAAAGTACTGGTGAGTTCAGAACTGTGAATGCCAAACAGGGACCATAAACCCATGAATGATGACAATCAGATCTCAGGACTCAAACCTTATCTCCTATTGTCTAGAGAGACCCAAGTTGCCAGACACAGATCCTAATATATAACAGGTCAACACTGAAGCTTGAGCTCTGCTTTCTCAGTTCTTTGCAAATGATGAATTTTGTCCTTCCAGTCTAATCTTTCTCTACACTAAAGTGTCATGAGATTTGTACCTAATACTGATCTATGTGATTACACTTTTCTCCTAATATTGACCTGGTTTCATGATACTGGACATACTTCCAATTGATAAGGCTTATTTTCTGTGAAATAAAAAATGACTGTATAAGAAAAAAACAATAATATCTATGTTTGCGACTCGGTTACTGATTCTGTTACCATAACTTCCTTCTAAGACTGGTTGAGATTACAAACATGTAAGCCAAATAAGTATCTTCTCAAGTTGTTTTTCCATCATAGTCTCTTCCTCCCAGATCCCTTTCCCTCTTCTTTCCTAGATTAATTTATTTCCCCTTCTGAGTAGGAATCTTCATTCCACACATTGGTCTTCGCTCTTCTTGAGTTTCATATGGTCTGTGAGTTATAATGTTCATATTCTGAGATATCCACTTATCAGTGAGTACATACCATGTGTGTTCTTTTTGTGATGGGTTTGCCTCATTCAGGATGATATTTTCTAGTTCCATCCATTTGCCTAAGAATTTCATGAAGTCATTGATTTTAATAGCTGAGTAGTACTCCACAGTGTAAATGTACCACATTTTCAGTATCCATTCCTCTGTTGAAGGATGTCTGGATTGTTTCCAGGTTCTGGCTATGATAAATAAAGCTGCTATGAACATAGTGGAGCATGTGTCCTTGTTATATGTTGGAGCATTTTCTGGGTATATGCCCAGGAGTGGTATAGCTGGGTCCTCAGTAGAACTATTTCTGCTTTTCTGAGGAAACACCAGATTGATTTCCAGAGTGGTTGTACAATTTTGCAATCCTACCAGCAATGGAAGAATGTTCCTCTTTCTCCAGATCCTCTCCAGCATCTGCTGTCAACTGAGTTTTTGACCTTAGTCATTCTGACTGGTGTTAAGTGGAATCACAGGGTTGTTTTGAAATGCATTTTCCTGATGACTAAGGATGCTGAACATTTCTTTAGTTGTTTCTTGGCCATTCAATATTCCTCAGTTGAGAATACTTTGTTTAACTCTGTACCCCATTTTAGTAGGGTTATTAGATTCTCTGGAGTCTAATTTCTTGAGTTCTTTGTATAGATTGGATATTAACTCTCTATCAGATGTGGGATTGGTAAAGATCTTTTCCCCATCTGTTGGTTGTCATTTTGTCCTATTGAGAGTTTCCTTTGCCTTACAGAAGCTTTTCATTTTTATGAGGTTCCATTTGTTGATTTTTGATCTAAGAGCTAGAGCCTTTGGTGTTCTGTTCAGGAAATTTTCCTCCGTGCCAATGTGTTCAAGGCTCTTTCCCAGTTTCCCTTTCATTAGTTTCAGTGTGTCTGGATTAATGTGGTGATCTTTGATCCACTTGGACTTGAGCTTTGTACATAGACATAAGAATGGATCAATTTGCAAACTTCTACATGCCAACCACCAATTGAACCAGCACCATATGTTGAAAATGCTGTCTTTTTTTCAACTGTATGGTTTTGGCTTCTTTGTCAAAGATCAAGTGACCATAGATATGTGGGTTCATTTCTGGGTCTTCTATTCCATTGATTTTCCTGCCTGTCTCTGTACCAAACCATGCAGTTTTTTTTAATCACTATTATTTTTATTATACCTTGGGGTCAGAAATGATGATTTCCCCAGGAGTTCTTTTATTGTTAAGAATGATTTTGCTATCCTAATTCTTTTGTTGTTCCAGATAAATTTGAGAATTGTTCTTTCTATTTCTGTGAAGAATTGAGTTGGAAGATTGATGGGGATTACATTAAATCTGTAGATTGCTTTTGGTAAGATGACCATTTTTACTGTTAATCCTGCTGATCCATGAATATGGGAGATCTTTCCATCTTCTGAGATCTTCAATTTCTTTCTCCATAGACTTGAAATTCCTGTTGTAATGATTTTTCACTTCTTTGGTTAGAGTCATACCAAGATATGTTATTTTATTTATAAATGTTGTGTATTACATTGTTTCCTTGATTTTTTTCTAAGCCCATTTATCCTTTGAGTAGAGAAAAGCTACTGATTTGTTTGAGTTAATTTTATTTCCAGCCACTTTGCTGATGTTGTTTATCAGCTGTAGCAGTTTTCTTGTGAATTTTTTTTTGTGGTTGCTGATATATACTATCATATCATCCACAAGTAGTGATATCTTCATTTCCTCCTTTCCAATTTATATCTCTATATCTTTTTGTTGCCTAATTGCTCTGGGTAGAACATTGAGTACTATATTGAATAGATAGGGGAAGAGTGGGCAGCCTTGTTTTGACCCTGTTTTTAGTGGGATTCTGCCAAGTTTCTCTCCATTTAGTTTGATGTTGGTTATTGGTTTGCTGTATATTTCTTTTATTATGTTTAGATATGGATCTTGAATTTCTGATCTCTATAATACTTTTAACATGAGGAGGTGTTGTATTTTGTCCAAGACTTTTTCAGCATCTAATGAAATGATTATGTAGCCTTTTTCTTTGAGTTTGTTTATATGGTGGTTTATGTTGTTGAATTTCCATATATTGAACCCCTCACTGATTTTGATTGGTAAATAAAGGTGCCTGTGGCTAATGCTGGGGCAGAAAGACAGAGGCAGGACTTTTTGATTCCAAAGCAAGGAACTGAGGAAGGAGCAGTAAAGGAGATAGCCACCATGCCAGGAAATAAGTAGAAGCCATTCTTGATGTGTACAGGACAGAGAATATAGTTGCCATGTAGGTTCCATAGAACTGTGCCTCAGAGGGCTACAGGTCTGAGTCCTGGGTAGCCAAGATGAAATATAGGCTTTAGTAAGTAGTAACCCAGTAATATTAGAGGGGAGTGTGTTAATCACATGGAGGTTTGAAAGTAGCTCAGTCACTGAGGTGTTTAAGGCATATTAAAATATAAGTATGTGTGTCTTTCATTCAGGAACCCAGAACATTGGGGTGAGTAGAAAGGAGTGCTGCTACCACCACCAGGACAATTGCATAGAGTAAATTTGGTTCAGCAACAAGGTATATTTTTACAAACTGCATCATGATGACTATTGATTTTTTGTAAAGTGTTTCCTTTCAAAGTTCTCTGTTGCATGATATATGCCAACATAACTACTCCCTGTTAAAATTTTCTATCATGTTCACAAAATACTTTTACTTTGTTATGGACACAGAGTTTCGCACTAAGGTTCAGACTGCCTAGAATACACTATATAGTAAAAACCTATTTCCAACTCATGTCAGTCTTCTCACAGCAGGCTCCTGGAATTTTGGGATTAAGGAGATAGATCATCATATCCAGCTTTGATGTTGTTTTAAACATACTAAAAACTAATACAAGTACATTCATATAGAATTCCCAGGTCAGGTATACATAGTACTGGTGATCAAAGGTCAAAATCAATGGCTTTTATGCTCAGAATTATTCTTGAAGCGGTCAGCATCTTGAATTTTACAATAGTTTACTTTTAAAATAGTCAGATTATTCTATCAGGTGAATGTATTGCCAACACAGCCAATCAATAACAAATTATAAACAAATATTTGCATTGTTATCATAGTACATAACCAATTAATACTTTCTCTACATTTTTATTCCCCTTCTCTCATTTGTTCTTCCTAAACCATTTTACTTTTCCTATTTTGGTATGAGAACTCTTTATTTAAGTTTTTTGTCAGAGAAGTTTAAGAGATGCCACCAAACAATGTAGGCTACTGCTGTTATACTTGGCTAACTTCCAGAAGTTTAAGGCAAGTTCTTTTTGCTAAAGACACCACAAATTGGAGATGACCCAAAAGTTTCTTCACAGAACATTGGCTTTCACAGTACTAGAAAGGAAAGCTGCCAAGAGAGAAAAACAATCAGTAATCTTATCCACATGAGGCATGTATGAACCACAACAACAATCATCCTGGTAATATAACCTCATTGGCACAATAGTGCTACTTATATTCTGTAGTTTACCAACAGCCCTCTAGTTGGACATATGACCCATTCAACAGGAGGGTAATCATGCCTGGTACTTTATACCTAACTAATTACCCATGGTTAGATCTTACAGGGGAGCCTTCTATTGTTACTTTCTTTAGCCAATGTCATTTCTACCTGAATTCTAAATACTTATAACCACACATAAAGTAGCATCCCTCTTCAAAGAAGGTTCTTTTTATAGGAGGAGACCATTACAGAAAGTCACAACTGGCAAAATTGCAGACAAAAGCTGACTCCAGTATCCCAGCTTCAACTAAGGCATCTATAACATAACCACTACACCAAAAGTTCATGGAATAGCACATAAAAAGAGACAAAAAGACAGAAAGATCCAGAGGACCAGGAAGTCTACTGCACGATTTTATCGACAGAGAAGTCATACACATGAAATATCAACAATACGGCTACTTAAGCAAGACTTGAAAACAACTCTGATGTATCTGCCAAGATGTATAAATGGAATCTCATGGACCCCAAACTCTACAGAAAATTCATGTAACAACTGCTTAGGGAGGTATTAATTTTTCTCAGCAATAAGCCTTCTAATTGATTATCCAATATCAGGTAGTAACCCATAAAAACATATAAATAACTCTAATACTAAATGAAGTTAGTTGGTTGTATTTACTAGAAACTCACATAAGCATAAATACATACATGTGTGTATGTGTGTGTGTAAACATAATTAAAGGAGGGCATGGATTTGAAAGATAGGAAACATCAGAATGGCTGTAGGAAAGAAATGGACCAGGAAAAATAATGTAAACATATATACATACAATAAACATATATATGAAATTTTAAAATTTTATTTAATATAAAATATTTTAAAAATTAAAAAGCTATACCTGAAGCACAGCTTCCTGACCAAATTATTTCCTCTATTTTAGTGAACAGTTTTGAATCAGGGAAGAAGAGAATGGAACAGTATTTACCACAGCACCTACAATCATGTCTCAAAACGCTGTAATTTTTCTTTCTGACTTGAATTCTTTGTTCTTAAGTCTTAAAGATACAGTTTTCTTTTTTTCTTATCTCTGAGCTCTATAAAGCATATCTATCACAGCCAGTTTATAGTATTCTAATAGGCAAGGAACTGGTCATGTGTAAGCTCTCAAGTTTTGTCTTTTATACAGAAAGTGTCATTGTTTATTGATGACAAAAATCACAGTTCAGCAAAAATGCAGTTAAATAATGAAAAATTTAGGTGAAAATACTTGTATCTTAGTTAATAGTTCAACAGTAATCATTTGTTTATTTGAACTGTGGAATTTACTAAATTAGTTATTTACTCTTTAAAAAGTCTTTAATCTTTGTTACAGTCTATACTTTATACCCTTCTTGGTCCACCCTCCAACTGTTCTACATCTCACATTTCCCTCCTGCCCTCCTCTCCAAGAAGATGCCCTCACCCTACCCCTATCGTCCAAGGCCCAACACCCTACCAGACCTCCCTACTTCCTGGGGCCTCAAGTCTCATGAGGGTTAGGTGTATCTTCTCTTACTGAACCCAGGCTTGGCAATCTTCTGCTGTATATGTGTCAGGGGCCTCATATCAGCTGGTGTATGCTGCATAGTTGGTGGTTCAGTGTCTGTGAGATCCTGGGGTCCAGGTTAGTTGAGATTGCTGGTCTTCCTATAAGGTTGACCTTCTCCTAGGCTTTTTCCAGCTTTTCTCTAATTCAACCACAGGGGTTACCAGCTTCTGTCCATTGGCTGGGTGTAAATATCTGTATCTGACTCTTTCAACTCCTTGTTGGGCAGTCATGAAAGTCCCCTGCTTGTAAGCATACCATACCATCAGTAATAGTGTCAGTCCTTGAGGCCTTCCCCTGATTTGGGTTCGAATTTAGGCCATAGATTTACAGTGAGAAAAACAGAGCTATGTGTATTCTTTCTAATCATCAGTATTATATAAAAGAAAAGCAGAAAGTTGCAGTGAAATGCAGGGATATTACATAATAACAAACATTTGTTAAGTTTCACTAGCTTCCCTATGTTTGTTAAATTTTCTTATGACTAAGTTATTCCTTCAGTCGAGGAAGAAATACATTTTATACATTTTGAAAGCATTTTAAAATATACTGACTATAGTGGTGCATACCTAAAATGGCCATATTTTGGAAGTAAAGCTAAAGGATCATATTTTTAAAGCTATCTTCAGCTATACAAACTTGGAAGCACAAAGGACTTTACACTCACAGATAAGCACTATGGAAACCAGGAATGTTAATTATGTAGGATTATCTCTTTTAGAGAGAGATATTTAACCTGTTTTGTCCACAAAAGGAGATGGTTAATAGTTTGTTTCTTTGTGCCAATCTCTAGAGCCAGGCCATCCCAAGCTTCACAAGAAGGACTGAAGGTGGCAAATAGTCTCAGTGATCATTGCATTATCAGCATGTCCAGGTACTATCCCAACCTCCCACAACTAAGACCAAAGGTGGCTAATAACCCAAATGACCTCTACACTATCTGCATAACCTAGACCACACTAGTTCCTTCTCTAGGACCTATCTCTAGAACCCATTTTCATGGAGGAAGTAACATGTATTGAGAAGAATTTCAATGTAATTTTGTCTCCTTTTTTCACAGGGGATTGTATTATACCAGGGAACGTTCTTACAAATTGTATTTATGTTACTTAAATATGTTTATAAATGTTAGGGTTCAGGAAATTTCTACACAAACCATAGGTACATCAACCTCAGTTAAGCAAGAATAGTTTATTGAATGCATAGCAAAATACTGAACATCTCAGACTAAAATTGAGGTCAGGCCTAGTCTGCTTGCACAGTAGGCTTTTTATAGGAAAAACCAGGTTTAAAAGTTTGAAGGGCACAAGGAAAGAGCAGTTGGCTTACTAGGCAAAGTATTATCAGCTAACCTTTAAGATGAGTGGTCCTGAGTAAGGTAAGGGTGGTGGTGGATTGGTGGTGATCAGAGGAATTTCAGAACATTAAGATAACAGATAATGAGTATTATATGTTTTTGACTTATTAGTAGCAATCTTCAGTGTCAGCAACAAAAACTTATGTAGTCATAAGTAGGTGCAGGAAGGGCTACCTGCTTTTCAGTTCTGACTCAAGATATTTTAGACAAAAATTTCATATTGACCTTTGATTTCATGGGTCCTATGTAAAGCTTTGAGGAATTTCTTAAGATTAAAAAATATCACACAGAACATTCAATACATACAGAGCAAATCAGGATATATGGTCAGCATATCCTTGAGTCAAGTCAGTTCTCTGAGTCAATGACTGGCAGGCATAAATTACAGGAACAATATGAAATAGCTAGCAGGCATTGACAAAATGGCTACAGCTATTCTGGGATGGCAGGTGTCAGACCATAAACTGTCCAGTTTCAGACTCTAGAGGTTTGAACCAAAACTGGCTAAACTAAGTCACATTGAAACAGATTTTCTTCTTCCTTCATATGGATCATTACTCTGTTGGCTCTAGTTTTTGCAGAGACACCACACAAAACATGATGGCCCTGTTTCAAAAAATCCCTTAGTAAGAAAATAAACTGTACCCATCCAGACATTAAATGAGTGACATTTCTTCCAAGTCTATCTTAAATATTTTCATGTCATTTTCAATGAAAGAAGTATCTACTATCTATTCTATCTATTCTATTCTAAATAAGTATCTACTATCTATTCAACTATTATTCTCAAAGTATTCGAAAGAAACTAGTCTCCCTAACAGCAAGGAAAATTATATAAGAAAAAGGATGAACATAAAAATTCATTGTAATAGCTCGTTTTTTCTATATCAGTGACATAGTAGTTTAAAAGCAAGTATTGAAATTGTTTTGAACACATCATTGAATAAATAAAATACCTTTTCCCTATTTTCAGATGTTTTTGTTTTCTTTATCTACATTTCATTACAGTATCTCTTTTAGTAGGTATACTCTGCTGTTTTATCTATGGCATGTTCTTGGTTGGTAATAATTTTGAATGACCCATATTTGGATTTCTACATGCACAGGCTATGCATGACCTCACAAACTTGTACATATACATAAATATTGATGAAAGATCTCAACAATTTATAAAATGCAAGTAGAGAACAATTAAGATATATTGTTTTGGTAATTACTTGTTTGGTAATTACTTGATTATTTGGTATTGAAAAAAAAGATTTTTACTTTGAAAACCTTTGAAAGTCTATGAAGAGTAAAGCTAAGAAAAATGAAATTTTTTTTTTTAGTTATCAAAGTGCCCAGAAAAGCAACACATGCAAAAGATTGCCTAATAACTAAATACTCTTATTTACATTTTAAATTCTTTTTATAGGAAGCCAATTATAGGAACTGAATTAATAAATAGAAATTAAATAAACATAGTTTTTAATTTTTTATTCTGATATTAATTATATATATAACAATTGAGAAATATTTCTGTTTTTCTTGATTTCAAATTCATCTTTAAAGGGAGGATTATGTTTAAGAAATTTCTGATTCCTTAGAGCCCTAAAATTAAAAATAGTTTGTATTAAAGTTGCAAAATTTTTGAAAATTTATTATGGATACAAGCAGGGTTATATATCAGTAGTATCAGTTGCAGGCCAGGAGAGGTGAAACATACCTTTGATCCCAAAACTAGAAAAACAGAAGGAGGTATATCTCTGTGAATTTGAGGACATCTTGGGCAAAGTAATGAGACAATGTCTCAAAAACAAATAACAACAACAAACTTAAATCGATAGCAGATATCAAGTGTGAAAAATATTACCTTACAAAAATAGGAATTAAATTATTCTACTATAGATCACATAAATTAAGAAAATATTATTTCTTCAAACTCAATGAATAATGTAGCATAATTTAAAATTTAAAACATGAGGTCAGACTATACCAAACAAATTTTATTGAAAATATTCTATTTTTACTGTCAAATATTACAGCTATTTGTGATTACTATCTTGTATGTATAATACACATGACAAAATTATAGTATGTTAATGGTTGAATGTAAAAATTTGTATAATAAAAATGCTTAAAGAAATATTGCTAGAGCTTTAAATAATTACAACGTTGTCAAGTGAACTGCCATGTTTTTTAGTCCTTCAAATGCATTCATTGACTATAAATTAAAGCTCCTTTTTCCACACAAACTCAGGTCATTTTATACAAAAGTCATAAATTAAGTCCAAAAAATGTGCAAAACTAAAATTTCAGACCAACAATTTCAAAATTAACCAAAGTAAATTCAATTAAACCAACTTCTTTCTAATATTTAATTTATTTTAATTTTATGCTATTGTATTCATTCATACCACATGTGTATGTTTAGAGAAAGTCTGGCTATTAAATAGATTTTCAAATCTTTATACAATTACTTTTAATCACTTGCCAATTTTCTTTTTGTACCATTTGTTTTCGTTTGCTGCACATAGTGAAAAAAACTCTATGAAGTCATGAAATGATATTCTTTGCTCTTAAAATTTTCAAGCAGAGAGAATTTACATTAGACCACTGCATAACCCTCTGTATACAGAGCCCTAAACTCATTGCCACCTCAAGAAAACTGTGTCTGGAGACAAATTGCTAGCCACATTGCTATGTGCAAAATAATTTATAGTCAGACAACCAAGAAGAGTTCATGTCTGCTGAATTTGAGTGAGTATGAAAAATCTCCATCTGGCATCTATAGAAAACAAGTAATGAGAAATTTGTTTTTTCTTGGCAGATGAAAAAAATATAAAGAAATGGAAAACAGTATTTTAAACATCTATTTTCTGCTATGCAATTTTTGTATGGTATGGTATGTTCTGTACCTGGAGAAATAATGCCATTGGATATCTGAATAAAAATGTTTAGGTATAAAAAAATGTAAAGTTCTCTAGAATTAAGTTTTACTTGATTTCAGATAAAATATCATTACTTCCATGTGTAAAAACTATTAAGTACACTCACATTAAAAAAATAGTATGATCAATCAGATTTACAAATGAACACTTCTTCATTGTACATTATTGTCATGTTTTCCTGTGCTCTTAGAACACTTTATCTCAAAATGGGTACATTTTTGAACTTTATGAATGTATCCCAGAAACCAACTTCTAAAAAAATTTGTATATTTATATATATATGCTTTAATATTTATTAATGTAAAAATACCAAGATCTTATTTTCTTTGACCAAATAAATGTTATTTTTATAGTTCTATGACTTTTAAATCTATGATTTTCTTAAAGTTAAACTTGAGAACTAATCATTTTGGTTATTCTAGGGTCAGATAAAATTTTCAATATATAATACATATTTTATAAATAAGATCTAATAAATTAATATAATCACATTCATTTGAAGTAAGAAATTTTTTTGTAAATAGGGCAGAGATATATCAATCAACACCATGGTTAGCTACTATTAAAGATGCTTCTTTTTCTATATTAATTTACTTTTGAAATATTATCCTGGCCGGGCGGTGGTGGCGCACGCCTTTAATCCCAGAACTTGGGAGGCAGAGGCAGGCAGATTTCTGAGTTCCAGGCCAGCCTGGTCTACAGAGTGAGTTCCAGGATAGCCAGGACTACACAGAGAAGCCCTGTCTCAAAAAAAAAAAAAAGAAAGAAAGAAAGAAATATTATCCTGAGTGAGGTAACTCAGACCCAAAAGGACATGCATGGCCTATACTAACTAATAAGTGAATATTAGTCAAAAAATGTACAGAACACTCAGGATAAAATCCATAGAGCTCAAAAAGGTTAACATGTCGAAGGACCCAAAGAAGGATACCTCAATTCCACTTGGGAGGGAGAAGAAAGGAATCATGTGGGGAGGGGGAAGGGAAGAGGAGGAAGGAAGGATCTAGATGGGAAAGGGGTCAGGGAGGGGAAGAGGGGAACATGATCAGATATTGGGTGGGAGAAACAGGACTGAAACTGTGAGGGCCAGCAGAAAAAATGGAAACAGGCATGCTCAGGAGGTAAGAGGTTGTGGTGGGGGACCCCTCCAGAATGTACCAGAGACCTGGGAGTTGACAGACTCTCAGGACTCAAAGGTAGGGGCCTTAGATGAAATTCCTAAGAGTGGGGAGAAGCAACTTTTAGAGTCCACCTTCAGTAGAAAGAGGGCATCAAGTGGAAGGATGGAGTTTTCATCCCACAATCAAAAACTCTGACCCAAAATTGTTCTTGTCTGAAAGAATTGCAGGGACAAAAATGGAGAAGAACCTAAGGAAAAAAGGTTCCAGCAACAGGCCCAAATTGGGGTCCAGCTCAAGGGGAGGTCCCAAAGTCTGATACTATTATGGAGGCTATGGAGGGCTCACAAAAAGCGGTTTGTCATGACTACCCTCTGAAAGACCCAACAAGCAGCTGAAAGAGTGGGAAGCAAATATTTGCACCCAACCAATGGACAGAATCTCGTGAATTTCCTGTGGTTGAATTAGGGAAAAGATGGAAGAATCTGAGGATGGCGTGTGACCCTGTAGGAGTACCAGCAGTCTCAACTAACCTGGACCCCCGAGATCTTTCAGACACTGGACCACTAATCAGGGAGCATACATCAGCTAATATGAGGCCCCTGACATATATACAACAAGGACTGCTGGGTTTTAGTTCAGTCAGAGAAAATGTACCTAACCCTCAAGAGACTTGAGGCCCCAGGCAGTGGGAGTATGGTACGGTGTATGGTGGGGGTTGGGACATCCTCACGGAGATGTGTGGGGAGGAGTTATGGGATGTGGAATAGTCAGAGTGTGGACCGGGATAAAATCTGTACTATAGAAAAAGATTAAATAAGATTAAAACATATTTTAATTGAATTATTGATGCGTCTAACTAGATTCTTTTCTTTGAAGTATGGTTTAGAAATTAAAATTTATAAATCATTTTTAAAATTAATCTTCATGATTAGTTCTGCTATTCATTTTAGGGCATGATTGAACTTCATATGTGATATAAAACTCATCTTTGCAAATACATTGAATGCATGAGCAAGACATCATTTTTGCAGATTTCTGATCAAAACAAGGTGTGTATTTTCATATTAATTTTGTTCTGTTTTATTTAGCTTCTATAGACTAATTTAGGCAACTTGAAATCTGAATGTGTCAGTCTATCATTTTCATTTTCAGTACAGCTCAAGTTATTTCTCTTTTGCAGAGAACATAAAGACCTGTACAATACAAGCTAACAATTACCTCATCACTGAACAGGTCATAAAAGAAAATGTAAATGCTGATTACAAACATTTCCTCTTATTCCTAAACATAAATTTTAAACTTTTTGGATGAGAAAAGAAGCAGCCATTATTATTTATGCTTTGTAATACTTATTAATTATAAATATGTAATATTTATATACAAATATAATGATATTAAATTAAGATTTAAATATCAATATATTTTCAAATTATTAGGTATTTTACTTTAGTATTACTTTCATGGTAAATAAAGAAGTGTTGCCTTAAGTTAAAATGTGAAAAATATGAGATGTTTATCATATGAAATGCTCCAAAAGATTTTTCAAGGAACTTAAATAAGTTTTGTTACAAAACAAATGTGATCTTCAGTGTCTAAGTAGAAGAAATACATTCAAAAAATTTATAGCAACAAGCAGAAATTATTAATACCAGTTCATTTCTAATTTAATGCTTCTTACTACTTCTGCTTGAGTTGAATTTGATGCACAAAATTTTAAATTTTTAAAATATTCATTACTCATTAATCTATGAATATTATTAAGAGTGACCTATATAGTACAGTGTTTGTTCATATACAATTAGAAAGAGATCTTACAGCACATTTGATAGATCAAAATTCATAAAGTTCTTACTTTCATGGAAATTTCAATATATTTCAAAATACATTTTAACTTTTTGAAATATATTTTTAATGAATATTTGATGTATTATTTGTGATAGCAAACGCAATTCATATGACATTTCTTTGGCAGTGACAAAAATGTCTGTACAAACTTCAATTTGAATTGCATTAATTTGACTTTTATGTATCCAGTCATCCAATTATCTACATGTAAATTCTGTCATTTAGCCTGTTCATATTTGGTTTCCAGACATCTACATTATGGTACTAGCCAGTGTGCTGGGCATTAGGTATTCAAAAGTGAGGGTTACTCATGTTCTTTTAGAATCTTACTGCTTATCCTTGGAGATGTGGGACCAAATAAAACAGAAAGTGTATGTATCATAAAAATGAAACCTCAGAAGAAAGGGAGACAAAAACCACTCTGAAAGTGGTTCTTGAAAGGTAAGCAGATAGCTTGTAAATGAGAAGAGAGGGGGCAGTAACATGCTAGGAACAAAATACGAACTTTGCTTAGGTCATAAATATTTAGGGGAAGAAATTAAATGGACAATGAAAATTGTTTTCTAATCATACCACAGACTGATTTTATTGGGAACTAAACTTGAAGCTTCAGAGACATGAGATTTAAATCAGTGTTCTAGTTTTAATTTGAAAACTAAAATATCCTGAAGATTATAGAATTTTTTTTGTATATTTGTTTTTTTAAGACAAGATGTCACTCACACCTGAGCTCTGGCTAGCCTGATACTCTATAGCTTAGGCAGGCCTCAAACCTCTGCTTTCCTTCAGAGATTTGCAGGAAATAAATGGAATATTATTTTAATCAATATGTAACTTCGAAGAAACAAGACATTCTTAAAAGGTTAATGAAAGATAATTAATTATAATTTAACTCAGTACAAATTTACCACCAATCTAATCAAGAAGCTTATTGCAAATGTCCTGGTTTAGATATACCTGAAGTTAAGTGAACAGGACCTACTAGCTGATCTCTTTTATGTTCTCCAAAACGGTGTTACTCATTTTGATACTTTTTCCTAGAAAAGTCAATATAATTGTAGGATATCAAAAAAGCATTACTATACCTTAGTGAAAGCTGGTAAAGCCTTATAATAAACATTTTTTAATAATGAAGTTTAAGTACCTGAATCTTTAATAACAAAACACAAAAAGGGAATGAAATAAAATAACTTTAATTGATTAGGATTATATGTTATTACTTGGCTAAAGTAGGTTTGATAGTTTATTCATTAAAAATTTATATAACATTTTCAATTAAACACTTCATTTTGTCAGTTGAACATAGGTGGTTCACATTTTTGCCTCAGCACTAAGAAGGTCAAGTAGAGTTTTCATGAGTTCAAGACCAGCATAGGCCACCTTTTGTGTGATCCAGGCCAATTGTGGTTCAACATGAGGCCCTTTCTCAAGGATAACCAGAAGAATAAAAATTTTCTATACAAAAACATAAATTCAATATGCAATCTTTTACTTGCTTCTGTTTTAAGTATAAAGTTGCACTGTGTAGCTAAGGCTGAACAGGGACTTGTGAACCCCCACTTTTAGCACTGTCTTTGCTGTGGTCATAGGCTTTAACCATTCATACCAGACCAGACATTCCTATGCAGTTTTAATAAATATTACACTGCTGTCTGTGTCTAGTATCAAGAATTCTTTATTTGAGTCAAGGGCTCACTATATTAACCAGGTGGTCCTTGACCTTGCAGATAGCAACCTATCTCGGCTTCCAAAATGGGTGTGTCAGAATGCACAGCTTAACAATACTTCTAGTAAACTCCTTATACCTAAAGATAATTCACCCCAGTGTTCATCTTGACTCCTAACTCAAAAACCTTGCACTGAAAAACTCAGACTATGCAATCAACTTTCAAGATATTTCCATCCAAAGATCTTTGTTGTTATCCTTTATAGCCATATCTACTTCCTTTTCATCTGTCCCTAACTCCTACAAAGTTCTAATTTCTTCTCCATGTCTAAAAGTTTCTATAAATGCAACTTATAGAAGTTAACATTATTGGAATCATATCACTCAGTATATACTATTGGTGAGTTCTTTTTACTCTATTTCCTACTCTGGAGAACAATGATACATGTCCCAGTGGATTAAGTGGAGCTCTGTTTTGAGAGTAGTATTCTAATGAGAAAGACATAACAGATTGTTTAGATTTTTAAAACTAGTTTCTAACAAGATATTTTAATTAGCATAAATAAGCTGCTATAGTATATATGTGCAGGATTTTTTCCATGAAAGTAAGTTTTAATTTTCTGGGAGTAATGGCCATGAATGGAATTGCTATGCTCTTATGCCTGTTACATGTTTAGTTTTATAATAAAACTGCCAAGCTATTTTCTAGAGTGGCTATATCTTTTACATTTTCATCAACAAATATATAAAAGACCCTGATTCTCCTCAACCTAACTTTTCTATAGTGGTGTTACAATATTTCATTTAAACCTATCTGATAGTTGTATGGGGTATTTTGTTTTGGCCTTCATTGTCATTTCCCTAGTTGCTCACAAAGCTGAACACTTTTCACATGCTTATGGAGTAAGGATCTTCTTATGGAGTAAAAGAATTTCCAATCAGATTTTACAGAGATTTGAATGAGAAATGACCCCTGAAGGCTCACATATTTGAATACTTGGTCTCTGGTGATGCTGTTTGAAGAAGGTGTTTTGTCAAGTGGAGCCTTCCTGGAATTAAAAAAAAAAAAATGATCCTATGAGCAGTGTGCTAAAGTTAAATAAAAGTTAGGGTAAAGTTACCCTCTCATGAGGGTACTTTTGTTCCATTGATGATTTAATTTTGTGAGCAATTTAGTGTTATTTTATCTATTTAGATTGTCTGGTATCTGCTGAGCCTTACATTCATTCCAGCCAATGCTTTTTGTTATTTGCAAACAGATTCACTGAGTAGAAAAAAATGTACATGTAAGCTGGGGAGAGGAGTTTCCAACCCACATTGCAGAAAAGTGTTTCCTAGCCTGGGAATTTGTTTGGAGATTTCCTCTGTTGAACACAAACTTCTTTTAACAGTGGCTTGCTTTTGGAATGGGGATTTCCTTTGCACATGTTACATATTGTCTTAGTTACTGTTCTATTGCTGTGAAGAGACACATGGCCAAAGCAACTTATAGAAGAAAGCACTTAATTGGGCAATTGCTTATTTGGCAGTTTTAGAGGGTTAGTGCATTTTTATAATGGCAGATGTATGATAGCAGTCAACAATTATGCTGAAGACATGGCTGTGAGCTTTACATCTCAATCTATAGGCAACATAGAGAGAGGGGAGGTAGGTAGTTAGGAAGAGAAAGAGAGGAGAGAGAGAGAGAGAGAGAGAGAGAGAGAGAGAGAGAGAGAGAGAGAGAGAGAAATTGACAGAGACTGGGCTTCATATAGGCTTCTGAAACCTCAAAACCCACTTCCAGAAACATGTCTATTCCAACAAGGCCAGATAGCCTTCAACAAAGCCTTACCAATTCCAATAAGACTAAAGCTCCTAACTCTTCATAAGCAATTCAAAATTCAAGTTACTAAACATTCAAATATATGAGCCCATGAAGGCCATTCTTATTCAAACCATGTCACATATCAATTTTCCCCTCTGTATTTCTTTGCTTGGTAACGTATGTCAGACACAGTGATGATAATGATGGTTGCCTTTGTTACTGCTTCATTGCTAGCAAGAGACTCTATGATAAAGGCAATTTTTCTTATAGAAAAAGAGAAACAACAGCAAAATATAAACCATTTAGTTGGGGGGTCTGCTTATAACTTTGGGTTTGTTCATGATTTTCATGTCAAAGAGAATGGCAGAAGGCAATATGGCACTGGATCAGTAGCTCAGAGCTTATATCTGATCCACAGGCGGAAGGCAGAGAAAGAGCTAACTTAGAATGGCTTGGGCTTTTGAAATAACAATGGCCACCCTCAGTCATTTTTCAACAAGGCCATACTGCCTAATCTTTCCCCAAAATCAATCCTACCAACTATTACCAAGCATTCAAATATATAATCCTATGGGGAGCATTCTCACTTAAAACAACAGCATAGTGAGGAAAGTACTGCTCTTGGTGAGACTCCTGCTTAGTTTGGGGGACATAATCAGTTCATCAGAGTAATCTTCTGTTGTGTTGTTTGGTTACTAGAAGTTATGATATATGTAACATTCTTTGCTAGCTATACACAGTAGGTGCTGAATGTTAGGACCAAAGAAGGTCCCAAAAATGCCAGTACTGCTGGCAGTGTTCTAAATGACAGTCTTAGCTCAGTTTCTACTGGACTCTGACTAGATAAAGAAAAGAATTGCAAGTAAATAAAAACCCAAACTCAGAATTCCTCAGAAACCTGGTAAAGTGGGCTTTTGTTAGGAAAAGATATTACATTGCTTTGGTCAATTACCTCAGGCAAGGAACTTTAGTTATTAATTAATCTAAATAGCTTTTGATGGAACCAGGAAGTGGCTTTAGTTAAAACCACACTGTGCAACAAGTCTCACCCGGGAGGTTTATTCAGAGGGAGGGGCAAGTGTGAAACAGAGGCTGCCTCTGGGGAAGGGGGCAAAGAAGATGGGGGAGGAATAATGTGATTCTATTGTAGGGGCCAGAGTACATTCACAAATGGACATGTGACAGGGGAAACAGTGTGTCATCTATGGGCATCTAATGATGACATGTTTTGTTGGCATTTGGCTGTCTGACAGCTCCATCTTCACCATGTGGGGCTAGCTGTAGAGGTTGTTCAATTGCCATGTTGTATCAGTTCAAAGACCCATTACCCTGCTGATTATCATTTAAAATCTGCTTGCTTTCCTGACAAGCTACTTTCCTTTATTCTCTGAGGCAGACTGGCAGTTTATTCCTATAAACTTTTCTTTCTGTCCATGGGCTTGTTCAGGTTAGTAGTTTCACTGCATTCATTCACATAGAAGTCTGTTCTTTGAGTAGCATTTCAGTGTGTATTAGATTCTATCCAGTCAATCTTTCAATGTTCTGAGATGTCTTTTGAATGAATTGAAGGTAGCCTTTCAGCTAAAACTTCTGCAAGACTTATTAGAACTTAAAATAAATAGAGACATTAGAATGTTGCAGGTCAGGAGCCTAGTTAAAACTGATCTTAGTCTCTGTTTAACTCCCTTATTTTTTTCCCATTAGGTTCCCACCATAGTGTCTAATCAAATTTTTTAGTAACTATTAGGTAAACACTTTTGAAATTTATTAATGTAGCATACCCTAGTGTCCACCAAAGAGAAAATAAAGGCATCAGATAGTATCTGACACTAAAGATGTGATTTCTCCTGCCTTTCCGTAATAGGTCTGCTTGATGTTTCCACAAATATATTTGAAAAATGCCTTGACTTAAGACATTCTTTATTTTGTTACTATAAAAAACTTCTTCAAACTGTTATTTTTAAACATGGAATTTGAAGTAATTTGACTCTATCTTCTCAGGTCATGGCCATTCATATTTGGTTCCAGAATAAAATTTCTCTTACCTCATGATGAGCTATTTATATTTTGTATTTACAGGTGTCCTTCTGTTATCAAAAGCCTGAATGCCCTAGTACCAGTGTTCCTTATGGAAACAAACTGGGACACAAAGATTGGTGAAGATGTTTTTATGCATATCCAGGCTTGGGAAAGTAGGATAGAGATGATATGTCTTACTGGAATGTTTTCTTCATCTCTTAAATATTTTTATGGCATGATGGATTGAAGAATCCTGTGTTTGAAGAAGTCATTTGTCCTTCTGTTGAGTTCCTTAAAGAACAGAGACTCTCTTTTCTTTAAAGTGTGTTTTGTCCAGTCTCAACAATGTCCAGTGTTTCTATTAACATGCAAATAGGCAATGAGGAGATGTTTTACACCAGGTGAGAAGGATTAGTTTGGCAAGTGAAATAGGAAGATAGACAGAAGGAGGAGCCAGTTTGGCAGTGTTTGTTTTATTTTGAATATCAGTGCTAAGCTAAGGAAAGGCTGTTGCTTCCTGATAAGACATAGTTATATATACACACTAATTTTTACTCTAATATCTATGCCTTTTCTGTTACAATTCTGAAATTGTTTCAGACTTTCACTTGTGCTCAGTAGAAAGAAGAATAAAAAGATGCTCAACTTAGCTGGAAGTCCTTTTTTTTTGTTATTGAATTTTTTTATTGGATATTTTATTTACATTTCAGATATAATTACCTTCCCCTCACCCAGGAGCCCCCTATCCCATCCCCCCTCCTTTCTCTATGATAATATGTACCCACAGAAGTCATTTTAATTCATAGGGTTTTGAAAAACAACAAATATTTAATTTGGCCAGCAGCAAATATATGTCAATTGAAATAGTCAAATAATCTATTGGAATATTATGTTACAAAGACACAGTTTTTCATTTCAACTAAACAAGGAGTTAGAAGAACAAATACACTGGGCCTGCCATGGGTCAAAATCTTTTGAAGAGACTTATTTGTTTATTATTTTGGACATTAGAGAATTTAAACAATGAAGCCTAACTAAGAAACTGAAATTCCTCCAGGAATTACATGGTAAAGCCTAAATCCTGGGCCACCCAGAGTGGAAAGGCTTTTTTTCCAGATAGAGATTTACATCTTTCTAGAATACCTTACAGAAGAAACAAGGATGCATCAATGCCAGGCATCACCATGTATCTTCACAATGACTTCTTACATATGTGTATCTTTCTACTTAAACCACACTTCAGAACACTAAAGATGGACTTAGAGAATCAGTATATAATTTTTGGATTTGTATTTCTTTCCAACTTGGTTACATTTAATAAATCTCCATTAATTCTTTATCACTATTAATTTGAATCTAAGGACAGGGAGCCAAATGTGGTTTGCTGGATCAAGTGCTACAACTAGGACACCAGTAACAAAATCCCATTTGTTAAGCAGTTTACTAGACTCTGAAATAATTCCTCACGGCTTCACAAAACATAAACATCATGGACAAAATAAAATTTAAAAATTGGAGGGTGTGGGAGAGAAAAAAAAGACAGTTTTCCTCTGCTACACTAGTAGCATTGTTGCAACTCATAGAAAAGAAGGAATCAAATATAGCAGGTAAATATACATAGATTTAGGAGTGATTTAAGGTACCAGAATTTTATATTAGCCTTTCCTGGGAGACACTTCCTCCTTTGAGTCTACAGCTTCGGACCCTTTTCCCTAACCTTGGGATCTTCTACAAAACCTTTGATTCTTTAGGGTTCCCTGGATACTCTGAAGATAGTAGGTTAATAAAATACACATTTTAAAAATGCCTCATAGTTTTATTTCTTTGGATATAGAGTCTTGAATACTTTCTGCAAAAATATCATTTCCCTTTTAATGTGCAGCTCACTTGATGAAACTTTTGTTTATATCATGCTAAATGTAAATTCCAAAATGAAATGGAAATCAAACTAAATTGCTTTTCAGTATAATGTTGCCATATTGAAAATTCAGTTAACATTCTTTGGAATTTAGAAATAAAAAACAACAGAATTTTGAGCAGAAGAGCTATACAGTAGTATATTCCCAGAATGGGAACATAATTACGTTGGTTAAATCTGTGCAGTTAAAAAAAAAAAAAAAAACTTAAAGCCTAGTTAGGCTTTAAGTGTGTGTGCTGGTTTATAATTCCTGCTGTTCAGAAGAGTAAGGCAAGAAGATTTCAATTTCAAGGCCTGCTCAGTTATAAAATCACATCAAAGCTATTATAAGAAATTCATAGAGATCATATCTGCTGTGACGTTCATGGCTTTGGGGTTGACTGGTGTGATAGAGAATGAAGAAAGGATAGACATAGAGAAATGCTGGATTCTGTTGGGATGTGGGCTCTGATGAAGATGTGCCAACAGCCTAGAAGCCTATCATGTCTTTTGTAAAACAGTTGATTGATGACTTAGGTTTGCTATATAGAGATGAACAAGGGTAAAGTTCCCTAAGTTTACTAATGGATCTCTCTAGAGAAGAAGTCTTAGGCTATAGTCCTCTGAGAAGAAGAAAATGTGCTAGATATTTTCTGCACATACCATCAAAATTCAAATTCCAAACAGAGAAAGGAATTACCATTCCATTTTGTCAGGGACATTGAGGCCAATGGCCCTGCTAATATCATGAATATTAGAATATTCATGCCAGAGTATTCTACCACCTGATTCAAATATAAAGATAAAGTATAAAACAAACAAAAAACCCAAAACAACAAAAAATAAATAAATAAACTAAATAGATGACTATAATCTAACTCTCCTTACTAACACAGAGACACACAAAGCCCAGGATTCTATTCCCAGTACTACATAAATAAATAGATAGATAAGGAAGGGAAGGAAAGAAAGCCCTAGCCAATTTTGAAAGGACAAGATAAGCCCCATTTGTCTGCATTTAAAGACTAGGCCTGATTTCTAAAAGAAAGCCATAAACGCATCAGCTCCAGGAACAGACCATAAAATCCATAAACAAGGTCATAAAACCCCCCTCCCCAAAAACAGCCTGGGGATAATCATAAAAATGGGGAACTATCTCAGGATGGGCCAGCTGTGCTGAGCAGTCCTATTTTATCCTATGTTTAAACATTCATGACAGGAATGTATGCCACTGACTACCTGTGACCCCCTAGCACCCACTAATGAAATTTATATTACCTAAACCTTCTAGAGAGTTCCATCAGTTCCCTACAAGAAAGACTAAGTGCCTTTTTCTGTGATTGCCATTTTGAAAAATGTTTGACCCCTGTATGCTGGTTGTTTTTATAAAACAAATATTCTTTGTCTTTGCATACATCTGAGTCTGTGTTCTTTCTTCAGCAATTTTCAGACCCATGCAGTTTCTGATTGTGATGGATTGAATTTTTTTTTTACAACTATGATCACTGTGAATCTTACTAAAGAAAAATATTCAGTCACAGTCTCTGCTGTAAAATTGAAAGGAATGTATCAGGACATATTTGGAATGAATTTGTATGTGGTAACTAGCTTTCAGTATGAAAAATGCGGCACACACAAGTACAGAAACTCTCTTAAGTTTTTAACTAACAACTTAAATACATGTGAACAACAGCTATGACTTCTTTGGAAAAATCCATAAATATTTATGGAAAGAAGTCTAATAGAAAATAAACACACATAAAAAAACTAACTGATAAATAAATAAAACTTGAGTGTGGCAATGTTTTGCCACAAAATAGAAGATTATTCTCAGAAGTGTTAGGTATTTGTGTTACATGGGTCTAAGAAAGTCCAAAGATTTAATAATTCATGATTATTAATTTATAACATAGTTTATGTTATGACTAATACAGACAATATATTTATATCTAAAAGGATCTTTCATATGATAAATTACTGTACAAATGTAAAGTATTAGTTTATATACTATAGCTAAAGTCTATCAGGTACATTTGAATTGTGAATTTTAAAGTGTCTTTTAGTAAGGCATTTAATTACTCTTCTAGGACAAAATGTCAGAAAGTTCAAATTACTCTTGGCATTAATGTCTTTCATACTCCTACTAAGATAGCCCATTAAGTCCCACTTAAAGCATTCTACTGGTTTTCAAACCCAAAGTATCCAAATCTACATTTTTCCCAACAAAAATATGATTAGGTCTATTATAGCAATACCCCAGTCCCTGGTACCAACTTCTGTGTTGCTTAGGGTTTCCATTGCTGTGAAGAGACACCATAACCAAGAAACTCTTTTTTTAATTATATTACTATTTATTTATTGAAGTTGGGAAATTCTGGTTGTATTATTTCTTCTTTGTTTTTATTGTTGGTTATTTTATTTATTTACATTAAAATGTTATGCCCTTTCCCAGTTTCTACTCTGAAAACACTCTATCTTATGCCCCCTATCCCTGCTTCTATGAGAGTGCTCTCCCATCCATCTACCCACTCCTGTCTCACAGCCCTAGAATTCCTCTACACTGATACATCAAGCCTTCATACGACTAAGGGCCTCCCCTCCCATTGATGCCAGATAAAGCCATTCTCTGCTCCCTATGCATCTGGCGCCATGGGTCCCTCCATGTGTACTCTTTGCTTGGTGGTTTAGTCCCTCGGAGCTCTGGGGCTACAGAGACAGGTAAATAGATCAATGGAATAGAATTGAAGACCCAAAAATGAACCCACATACATATGGTCACTGGACCTCTGACAAAGAAGCTAAAACCATCCAATTGAAAAAAAGACAGAATATTCAACAAATTGTGCTAGTTCAACCGGTGGTCAGCATGTAGAAGAATTCAAATTGATCCATTCTTATCTCCTTATACAAAGCTCAAGTCCAAATGGATCAAGGACCTCTACATAAAGCCAGATATACTGAAGATAATGGAAGAGAAAGTGGGGAAAAGCCTTGAAGACATGAGTTTAGAGCAATAATTTCCTAAGAAGAACAGCAAAGGCTCATGCTCTAAGATCAACAATTGACAAATGGGACGTCATAAAATTGCAAAGCTTCTGTAAGGCAAAGGGTACTTTCAATAGGACAAAATGGCAACCTACAGACTAGGCAAAGGTCTTTAAAAATCCTATATCCACTACAGGGCAAATGTCCAAAATATACAATGAACTCAAGAAGTTAGACTCCAGACAACCAAATAACCCTATGAAAAATGAGGTACAGAGCTAAACAAAGAATTCTCAAGAGAGTAATCTCAAATAGCTGGGTCACACATAAAGAAATGTTTAACATTCTTTGTCATCAGGAAAATGCAAATCAAAATCACCCTGAGATTCCACCTCACACCAGTCAGAATCAAAAACTCAGGTGACAGCAGATGTTGGCAAGGATGTAAAGAAAGAGGAACCAAGAAACTCTTCTAAATTACATTTATTTGGGACTGGTTTACAGTTTCAGAAGTTCAGTCCATTATCACCATGGTAAGAAACATGACATTGTGCAGGCAGACATGATAATGGAAGAGCTGAGAGTTCTGCATCTTGATCCAAAGACAACCAGGAGAGACTGATATCTTTTCACAGGCAGACAGGAGGAGGCACTCTATCACTGGGAAGAGCTTGAGGATAGAAACTCAAAAGACTATCACTGCAATGACACATATCCTCCAATGGTGCCAGAAATACTCTAACATTGCCACACATCATAACAGTGCCACTCCCTGGGCCAAGCATATTCAACTTACTACAGAGGTGGGCCATTACTTTACTAGGAGAGTAAAGTTGTATAAAATATAGGTTGGAGAGCCTAAAAGAATATTATTGTTTACCAGTATTTTATTTTTACTTAATCTTTTTGTCATTTCCCCTTACATAAATTACATAAATTTTTTTGGTTTTGTTGTTGTTGCTGTTTGTTTTGTTTTCTTTTTGAATTTCAGGATACTCTTATTCTGTAGCTACTTAGAATCGTCAATGGTGTTAATCTGTCAGTAAAAAGTGAATATTGACACAGGTCAAATTGCCTCTCTCTGTAACTTGATGACATATCCTAGATCTTAGAAGTTAAACTTTAAGAGGCTTCAACTTTGAGCAAATTGAGCTTCCTGGCCTCAATGCTAAAAGGAAGTAAAGGAGTAGTGAAGCAGAGTTGAAAGTTTACTTAAAGATATTTTAATATGTGCTCAAGTATGAGGGTTAAGGGATACAGAGGCACTAGGTAGAAAGCAAACCATACTCACTTAGAGGCATGTGCTTCCTTAGGGGAGTAGGAGAAAGTAAAAATAGCCAAGTATGGGTAGTGACTTCTTCTTAGACAGAGTAAGCAATTAATCTTCCTAACATTAAACATAAATACTGTATTGGTAACTCTCAAATTACATCCAAAAATCATAAGCATTTTTTTCCATTTCTTTCCATCTGTTGGTATGTGAGGTATGTGAAGGTGAATAGGTCAACTCAGGAACTTTAGAACACTTGTCCCTCCAGGAGGGAGAGGCTACTTAACATTTCTCAGACCACAGGGAGATGGGACCAACCTGTGGGTGGGGAAAGCCCAGAGCACATGGGCACATCCCACAGGATGAACCCTTGGCTATCCTCAGAAGTTTCTGCCACCTCATTCCCTAAAGACCAATCAGTTTAAAGAGCCACCCTGTTTGCTAATTCCATAGTGCATAATGGCTGCTGCTCTAAAAACTATAAAAACTAGCCAAACTGCCTGGGGCCCACCTCTCATTTTGGATGCAGGATTACCCTAGCATGCTGAAACAATAAAATTCCTCTTGCTTCTGCAAGGATCCACAGGCTCCATGTTGTTCACTCAGGGGGTCTCTGGTAAACTAAGGCTCTACAGAGTTTTACAAAGGGACAGCTGAGATGCCTTGACTAGAATTATAATTTGTTAAGGTAAAGCTAGAAATCACTAGTGTTATTCAAAGTGTTTAGTATACAATCTTCTCCAGTTAATGTTTTATTTATTTATTTATTTATTTATTTATTTATTTATTTATTTTTTGATGAGAATCAGCAAGATTTCAGACTTTAGCTGGGAATGGAGAAAAGTGTTAAACAGCTGTTGTTCCAGACTTCTGGTTCCATTCCTAGTAAAGGTTTCAACCTGTATGGGGAGCTTCTGTGCCATTTCTCATTTTCACACAATTTACATTGCCTGCTATCTTGTTTCATCCCTAACCATGCAAACTCTATCATATGGAAGCTTGCTCTTCCTCATATAAACCTCCAAAAATCACTAACATATTTAAATCCATTGATTTATATGTTGCTTGATAATTACTTTCAATATATAACACTATAAATGCTATTTACAATATGAAACTTCAGTATAAATATTTCTAATATACATCTATACTTAGGTCTAGGTCAAAGAATTATTAAATGCTTTAATTTAGTGTTATGTACTAAGGGGCAGGAAAGCTAATATTTATCAAAACTCTATTTTGTATTAAATATCAAATCAGATTGTTTACATTATTTTGCTTGATCTTTAAAACAGTTCATAGATTTAGGTAACTTATTGTTCCATAAAATTTCTGTACTTACATTTCCTTATATAAATGTGATTGGCAATTTTAAAATAATAATTCACAGGTTTTTTTGGCAGACAATCATATTATGGGTCTGGGATCATTCAGAGATTCCCCAGTCTGACCATGAATACATTTTAACAAATAAGAGACTTTATTAAATACTGGCCAGGGTCATGAACAATGATTGGTCCACACCCAAGACTCGCACTCATAGTACACCACCAAATTGCAATAGTCAGGGGCTTCTAAAGGCAAAACTTTCAAGGATATGTACTTTCTACCTTCATTCAATCAAAGGCAAGTGCATATTCTGACATACTTTGTGCCTACCTATGACCAAACACACATCATGTATGATAGAAGGCAACCAAACTTGTTTACAGAAGAGAAGGTATGCAGCTTGGTATACTGCAGTAATAGTAGCTCCCAGAATTGTAGGAACTTATTTGTCCTCAGACAAGAATGCTTTCATGTTAGAGGCATTTTTGTTTTATACCTCTTTTAAGCACCAGAATGTGAATTTAAATCATAATGCTAGCCATCACAATCACATGCATTTCCTTTTCAAATTATGTCACATACACATCAAGCTCAGATCTATGAGTGTCTTAGATTTTAATTTTAAAATTAACACATGTCTATTTTTTACTACTTTTATTTTTCTTCTTGCCTTTTTGTCAAGAATCTTACACATTTTTTCAGCCTCACCCTGCCATCGACCTCTACTCTATAAACAATAAATATATTCATAAAAATAAATAATGAAATGAAAGTAATTATCTACTAGTTCTTGGAGGGATGAATTAATGGCTTATTCTTCATTTTACCAGTATATTTCATGACAAAATACAAACCTACAGGGGGGGGGGAGGGAGCACCATTTTAAATTTATGCATGCTTCCTCTTGTCATTTATTAGGCACTGGCATCTATTACAGAATACATGAATCCCAAATCCTTTTGAACCACACCAGCTACATAAATACAACCAGCTACTTACTGGTAAAGAGATTAGCATACAAGTATCTTGTTGAAATCAACACACTATAGGCTAAGCTTGTGTTATTTCAATTTGTAAAACTTGCATTCCTCCTAGAGGCTTTCTCAGCTGGTTTCCAGTCAGTGTCCTTTCTAAGTTGTACTAATGAAAATCCCCTGACACTGTGTGCATGCTAACTTAAGCTCGGGCTGAACAAACTTTTTGTTTTCCTGACTAGTTGAAAAATTTGTTTCAAAAGTCTTATGTAATAAATGAAGTTGAATTTCAACAGGTTAAAGAACTGAGCAAGTTCACAAAAATGAGATAATAGTTGAAGTACATTTTAATTTAGCTTTGGTTTTTAAAGCACATACCTTTTGTTGTAAAACAATAGTTTTGAGGTTAAGTTTTTTGGACGTCCTTACAAATGCTACTAGGTTCATTTATAATTTTACACATTTATATTGGGGATCAGTGAATGACATTTTTACTCCACTGGATAAGTAAGATTCTTGCAAATCTAGGCATGGTATAAGATATATTTTTGGATGTTGTAATTTATAAACTCTGAAAAGAGAATGAGTATTCTTTATAAAATGTTCAAAGAAACATTTGCTTGGTCATGACTTTTGTAGGATCCAAGTTGTTAGTATTCTGTCTAAACTCCACCTCCCCAGTTACCTGGCAACAGCCAGGTATGCTCCTCCCCACAGTTACCTGGCAACCGCCAGGTAGGCCGATCCACTATAAAAGGAGCTGCTTGCCCCCTCCTCTTGCTCTCTTGCTCTCTTCCTCTCTTCCTCTCTCTCTTACCCTCTTGCCTCTCTGTCCCCTCTCCCACCTTCCTCTCTCTCCACGTGGTCATGGCTGGCCTCTACCATCTTCCTCTCCCCACCTTTGCCCCATCTCCTGAATAAACCTTCTCCCCCTTAGAACCGCGTGGTCTGGAGTGGTCTATTCTCAACGGCGGTCAGATATTTCTTACACAAGTTACTAGATGTTGTGTTAGAATTTTGGCTCGTCCAGAAAGATCACACCACACCAGTACAATTCCACAGGAGAGGTTTAGTGTGTGTGGGAGGGGGGCAGGGGGGAAGGGCAAATAGGAATGAAGAAGAAGTGGGGGGAAAGAAAGAAAAGTTCAGGAGGGAGCTGCCTTTTATTTGAGTTGTGATATAATCACACTCAGGTAAAGGTAGGCCAGGTGGATGCTGAGAATATATGACAATTTCCATGGCAACAGATGCATGGGAGACATGGGTCTAACCCTGTGTGCTCTCAGGCTGGTGGTTTAGACCTTGGGAGCTCTGGTTGGTTTATATTGTTGCTCTCCCCATGAGGCTGCAAATCCCTTCAGCTCCTTCAGACTTCTCTCAAACTCCTCTATTGGGAACCCTGTGATCTGTTCAATGGTTAGATGTGAGCATCCACTTTTGTAAGGCTTAGAAACAGTGATTACAGAAGTGATCTATCGTGGGGCTCTGTTTATTACCTTGCTTGTTCTTTGACTATTTGTGTTTACTGTCTTGCTTTTCCCTTGACTATTTGTGTTTATTGTACGGCTTGTTCCTTGACTATTTGCATCTATTGCATTTCTAGCTCCTCAACTTAAAACTGACCTTAATACTTGCATGTAATTTAAATGGTATAAAAGCAGATTGAGGAAAAATAAAAAATAAGAAAATAAAACAATTTAACAAAAAGAAAAAGAGAAAGAAAGAAAAGAAAAGAAAAAAATGTGACTCAAAGAAGAGCCATAAGATAGAAGTTTTAATATCATCTTGAAGTACAAGAAGGAGGAAGAGTTTGAAGCCTCTGGGTGTTGGTGGAAACAAATACTTGCACAAATTACTAGAGAATAATGGAGAGAAGAAATCACAGTAAATAACAGCTACTGTATTCTGGATGAAAATCTCTAAGGTGATAATGTCTATCCCGATTCTATTCATGATATAGATACCTTTATTAAAGAAAGTATTCTCTCATCTTCTGTGCTCTGAACATCTATAGGAACACATCAACTAGAGTGGGAAGGAACTAAAGAAAGGATAGAAATGTGGACACAGAAAAGCTGTGATTAGAAGGTCTATGCTCTTTAATGGAAAAGCCTGATATATTTATTATATTATGGTTGAAAAAGTAAGAAGAATTACTATATACAACTGCATAAGAAAGCAGAGGTTACTAAATACAGATAAACAAGATAGCAGAGTTATAAAATATAGGTGAAAAGAGAAGTGGGTTGCACTAATCTTCATAGAATCAGTCTAGGTAGAGAAGCAGTATTCAGGCCAGGAATATCCAAAGGAAGAAAGCTAAGTTGGATATTTTATGTAAACACTGTCAATATTTGCACTTGCACCAGAGAATGTCTTTAAAATTACTCAGAGAAGGCATTGTTATTCCCATGTCTTCAGCATGGAGCCTTCACATGGACACCTAAATGTTAAAATCACACATTCACTCCAGATTTCACCTGTTTTCTCCAATGAATATTGACTTATTTTATGAAAGGATAGTTTTTTCAGAGCTAATTCTCTGCTTATAGTTTCTGAACTTGGAAGTAATCAATATAGCAGAGATATATAGTTTGAATAACAAAAGGCAGCTTTATGTAGTCATATTTTTGGGTGCTATATTCTGATCCCTTAAAGCCTCTGCACTTTGAAGGGCTTCATAATAGATTTCTTAAGGCTATGTCTCTTTGAGAGAGGGGGGATGATCACAAACTGAAGAGAAAATTCGCAGTGGTACTTCAATCTTTTTTTTTTCAACTACTCTTTATCCATTGCAACAGAATTCAGAAAATGCTACCTCTAAACATAATATTATGGATTACAAATGAACTCATACTGCAAACACATGAAACAATCACATATAGGAAAAGGTTTCTCCTGAATCTCCATTCCATCCTGAAAAACTATTACAAACTATAATCTATTACTCTAAAACTACTCAGCCTTCTCAAACATCATTTTCTCCTCATATAAATTACCTACAACTCTTTTCTTTTCTACAATTACAATAAATAAACTCCCATAACTTAAAGATATTTTTATTTCTGTGAGGCACAAATGCACACAATATATTTGTATCTTTTCCTCTTACTATTCTGTATGTTATCAGTTTATTTTATAACTTGCAAGATCCAGTAGAGAAAAGTTGCTTATTTCTTTACAACTTACATCTTTGGTATTCTTTGTTTAAATGTTTCTGAATGTACATGTTAACATTTCATGAGCCTTATCCTGGTGGTTCATTTAGCTTGAATTTGATAACTGTTCCTCTTTCTGTCTATTAATTTTTATAAGGTTTATCACATATATAGCTGAAGCTAAGGTAAAAGTTATGGACAGACTTTAGACATTTAAGCTGTCATATGCATAGACATGATTGCAAGACTTCTTGAAGCATAGTTGGGAGAAAATTATTGACAAAGATCTTTAGGCATAGAACACTAAGGAATCTAAAAATTATGTGACAGATTCTGTCCTATTTTTCTGTTTTGGTTTGGTTTGGTTTTTCCCTCCTAGATTACTTTTGTCCTTATAGATCTTTAGAAAAATATATTTTGTCACAGAGAATATATCTTAATATATAGTTAACTTGATTTTTAAATGTTTAAATATTTAAACATATGACACATGGATCCCTAGAAAATAGCTGAAATCTCTCACACTTTAGCTTTCCATGCCTACAATATTATATAGAGATGCATAAGTGATATAAAAATGAAAAAGACAGAAGAGTCTATATATAAAACACTGATTCAATTTTGATGTAATTTCTGTGTAGTAGAAGTATATTCAAATTAAAGTAGAAATTCCCTTAACTTTAGATACTAAAGCTAAAATCATATTTATTTTGTCATAATGCTATATTCTAGTCAACTCAGACTACAGCCAGCCCTGCACAAGCCTGAATTGAAATATTTATTCTGCCACTAACTAGGCATCTGATTTTAATGAATTATAGGAACATTGAAGTTCTATTTTCTCACTGTACTATCTTAAAATGAATGCTCTCACTCTCCCTATAGGAGAGTAATTGGTTTTAAGAATTCTGTTTATAAGTATTAGAAACTTTATTGTTCAGTGTAATTTATGTCACATCTACAAGGTTTTAATTAATTAGAAAGTGAACTCAAGCATCAAGTGCTTAATAGGCTGTAATATGCATTCATAATTGGATTGCATGCAAAACTGTAGTATCAGTCATTATACCAATAAACAGTGTCTAAATGTCAGCACTTGTTTGGAAGCTGGAAAAATTATTGTGAAATAGTCTTCTAATAATTTAGAGAACCATTTGTTACTAAAATAAAGTTGACTTTTTTATCAAAGAAAACAATTTAAATTTTAATACAAAATTAAATGAAATTCCACTAAATCAAATGCATGTTTGAGAAGATTGTGTGAACCAGTACCTATTGTTCAGCATTTGCTTTAATACAATGTTTCTTTATAGGTAATTGGTAAATACTTCTCTTTTCTCTAGTGAGACTCATTGTTTTCTTCTATTGAAACATGTCATAATATTTACTTATAATTCAAGCTATAAGAGGAAAAGCAAGAGGATTTTCCATATAAGACCAGATCATTCTATATAGCCCACACAGTGTCAGAACTACACATATCATTTGTAGCAACTTGAAGGGTTCCCTTAATCATTAAAGATTTTAATACATTTGTTAATCATTATGGATGCAAGTACAATAATGAGTCAAATAATATGATCAGGCTTAGTTGGGATGATGTAGAGAAGGACACAGATGAAATGGGAGCAATTGCAAGCAGTAGATCTGTAAAATAGTTCATTGGCAACTACATGTCAGAGTTGAAGAAATAATTCTAAGAGATCTCCGGAGAGATGAGAAACTCAAATTCAAATTAGTACTTACAGCATTTAAGTATTTCTTTTTCTGGGGGAGGATTACTTTCTAAGGCAGAGATTATGAGAAATCAAGTAGATAGTAGGTGAATAGATGACAAGTTTTTTGCCTTGACAATTTTTAATTTAGTGATGAAATTATTGAGAAAATAAATTTTGAAACATACAATGATGCCTGCATTGTAAAGGCAACCACTCTAAAAGAGTTTGAGAAATGAAGAAGCATTAGAAAGATAGTTTGTTCTATCACTGATCACATTGGTTAAATTAATTTTGAGAGGATATTACAGTTTTCCAAGTTTTCTTTGTAAACAATTCAGAGAGTTCTTTCTATCAAATTAAATGTAGGTTTGTTTAAAAACAGCAAGATAATTTAAAAGATTTTGCAAAACGTTTGATAATGGAGGAACTAGAAGAAGAGAACTTGAAGTTGAGAAATAATCAGGTTTTCTCCCTTAAGCAAGTTAATTCTACTGCAGAGTAACAACATAAGCATTTCATAACCCAAAGGTTGGTAATAATTTAGAATATCTTGCTCATGTCATCCAAACTCAACTTCTTATTATAAATATGCTATGATACTTTGACACTATCAATAAACCCTTACTAATTTCCTTCAGAATTTGTCCTTTCCAAGTCATTAACAATATGACTTTTATACTGTCTTTCTTTTCTTGTTCTATTTATTGGATGCCCTACACAAAGATCATATTCACTAAAAATGAATTATTCTAAGACATTATTATAGCAATGATAATGATTCTGTCAAATATCAGAAACAAAAGAAATGACTTTACAAAGGAACAGCCACACAATGTATCATTGCTATTTTCAGCACTGTCCTGCTAGTTTATCCATTATCTTTCTTTCCTATTATTCTTGATGGAAATATCTTTTGATTTTTTTCTCCTGTGCAAATTCCACCTATACATTAAGGTATGCCTTAAAGTTCTTTGTAAACCTTGCTGTGACAATTTCAGTCTACATGGCTTCTTCTTTATTCTATAAAGATCACATATGTTACAAAGTAAACTGGCTTATATTCATGTTTTGTATACTTTGCTCAGCTTAATTTGTGTGTATAATTTTTTTCACCATGTGTGTTGGTAACTCTACAGCAATCAGATACTTATTTGTTTGTTCTGTGCTCCAGTTCTTATTTCAAATCATCTACCTGATGCTCAAAGCAAGTAGTAAAGAGAAATGAGCAATTTTTCTTTTAGTTTTGATAATCCGAATTTTCAGTTTGATAAGAACTATAATAACCTGGGAGATGAGACATTAGGCATGCCCTTGGGACCATAGCTTGATTAGGTTAACTGAAATAAGAAGCCCTGACCATCATGCACTATGCCATTCTTTGGGCTTATTCTGTGAGAGGGAAAAAGGAGAAAACTATCCAAGCCAAATTCTGTATCAATTATTCTTTTTGACAGTGGATTCAGCATAAATGGATGCTTTAAGTTCTACGTGATATGACTTTTCCAAAGTGATGGACTGTATCCTTGAACTGTGACCAATATATGCCCTTGTTTCTTAAGTAGCTTTGATATGACAAGTACTCCAGTAAAAACACAAGTCAGGCATTTTTTTCAGAGGAACTAAAAACAAACCATTCACCAAACAAACAAAAACAAAAACTAACTAAACTAGGTATTGAAGATACTGTATATGGGGCTTGATTTGTTCTGTCTTTAAATGGATGAAAAGTCAGGCTTTCTGGTGTTGAGTTGGGCATGCAATGAGAGTGCCCAAGTATCTAATTTATTTGTGGATTTATAAAGATTTAATTGTATTTTGATAAACAGAAAAGGGGAATAAGATTATATGAAACACACTGGGTTATAGAAAAGATGACACAGAAATATCATTACCCACTCTAGTGGTTCAACAAACCAGCTGATGGACAAATCATTCATCAGATTGGGAGACTGGAAAACTTTGAGGCTTTTTTTGCTGAAGGATGCATGATCTAGACTGTGGTTTTGAAGGATCATTGCATCTGCGGATCTTCATAATAACATTTGTACTGTTAAGTTTATAGGATTGATAATTGTCTCCATTGTAACAGTTAAACTGTGCATTATTTTTTAACTTTAACAGAAGGGGAAGAATAAAGAAGAGTTTTAGTCCAGCAACATGGCTGCTCTAGCAAAGGATTATATTCAAAAACCTTATAAGTCTATGAGATCTGGCTGGAATACAAACATGCCCACAGTGCACACCTTTAATACCTCTGGCTGTAAAATACAGATACACACACACACACACACACACACACACTCACCCTTAGTACACAACATTATTCCCAAATAAGTAAGTAAAGTTAGTTTGAGAAGATAGTAGGCATATTTGAATGTGATATTTAATTGAAGAGCAGACAAATTGAAAATAAGAGAAAGATATGACAGAATGAGTCAGAGATAGGGTACCTCAGGAGAACAGACAGGAAAGAGAGGCAACTTAAGAGAAAAGGTGGGGAGAGTCAGTCAGTTCAGTTGAGTAGAATTGAGTTCAGTTCATATCTGTTGAGTGAGTGTACTACAATGCAAGATGAGTTTGTTTGTGAGTTCCTGTAGTTTAGTGAAGGTCTGAACAGTCAGTTGAAGGCAAAGAAAAAGAAGGAGCTAGAATATTAGAACCAATTGCCAGAGTTAGTTCAAGGTCAACCAGAGCAATTCAGTAAGAAGCTGGGAGAAGAGAGAAGTGATCTTGAAGAGGAGTTTGATCTACAACAGCTGAGTTGAACCAGCCAGCCAGAGTTCAGAAAGAACTAGAAATGGGTAGTTTATTCAGCAGTAAGCCTCCCATCAACAATTACATTTGGCAAATAAAAGTTACTTTTACTAACCCAGAAATCAGTGATTAATTTTTATTCCCAAAACAAAATAGCAAATATTCATATATAATATACCACACAGGTAATTTTCTTTCCCAATACTATGCCATTTTTAAAACTCATAATTTTTATATGATTGAATGTGTGTAAATTGCCATTTCTAATAAGACATGGAATTCTATGAGTCATTTTGGAAATTTCACCAGGAAGAATTCTACTATACTTCATCCTTGAAAAGTACAGTTTGAAGTTCTCAAATTCTCTTTAAATAGGTTTGATATATGTTTTTTCTGTAAAAAAAAATTATGAAACTTTTCTGAATCTCTTAAAAAAACAGATTAAAATGGTATATAAAACTGAATATATAAACTTAACTGACATTTAACTGAACTACCTTCAAAGCACAATCTAATATACTGTAAAACATTAGCCTTTAGCGTTTGTGAAAGTTAATTTGAATGATTTTATGTGTCCCTGAACTTAAAATTTTTGTACATTGTCATACTTCCTTTTCCAATTTTTACATTTGAAGATGATGCTGCCATATTTAAATCACAAATGAAAAAGCTGTTGTGTTTTATGTAGCTAACATACTTCTGTAGATTCGAAATAAAAACAAAATGTACAGCTACTTGAAGCTAAGTTGACATTTTCAATAAGTATGGTGAGTTCACTAGTAACACCTAGCAACTTTATACAAATAAGTTTTGCTTTATTTTTATCTCATTGTGATTCTCACTTATGTTTTTTTAGATATTTGGTTACTATGATCTTACCATGTATCTAATAGATCATATATATTGTTTGATTAAATGCTTTTCTGGCTTTATATGTAAATTCATTTACTCTTTAGAGTTTGTCTTTGTCTTACATCAAAATTTACTCATGTCTCATATATTCAAGCCCCTTTTTATATGAGCTATGAAAAAATGTTAGAGAAATCAAACATTTCCAAAAATATCATTCTTTAACCCTTAGCTTCTTGTATACAAATAAATATTTCTTTCTTGAGCTTTGGGAGATTTTCCTCTATGAACGTCCTGAAGATATACTTTCACTGTAGTATACTCCTTCTATGTTAGTAATTCATAAATTTGGTCTTTTCATGGTGTTCCAAACTTTCTCATCTTCCATGAATATTTTTTAACTGTTTTCTTTAACCTTTATTGAATGATCCAGTTCCTCATCTTTGTCTTTATCCTTTGGCTCACTGTTGTTTATATGACCCACTCAGTTGGTAAGCCATTTCAGTAATATTTTAATTGGTTTATTAAAGTTATTATTTCCAGAATTGTTTTAGTTTGGGTTACCTTAAGATTTCACATAAAACCCAGAGACAGCTTGACTTCCAGGGGTTGATCACAGATAGGCACAAAGGTGAGACACAGGCCACGCAACACCAATAACTGTCTATACTGGGATCCTTAAAGGGCCCAGAGGATGTAGGACCTATTTGCCCTGCTGGAGACATCTTCCTTCCACACCACAACTCTGCCGATGGCAGATATGGTGTTCCAGACACCCTTCCATACCCAGAGACAGCTTGAGTTCCAGGAAGTCTATCACAAGCAGGCTCAGTGATTCAGAGATCAGGTATTCCAGACCCCTTCTGACCCAGAGAGAGCCCAACTCAAGGAGGTCCTTCATAACCAGGCTCACAACAGTGTCAGGCTCCAGTCAGAGATAGCAAGGCCAGTTAATACCAGAGATAACCAGAAGGCAAGAGGTAAGTGCAAAAACATAAGCAACAGAAACTAAAATAACAGGAAGCAACAATCATTTTTCCTTAATATCTCTTAATATCAGTGGACTCAATTCTCCAATAAAAAGATGTAGACTATCAGACTGGATATATAAACAGGACCCAGCATTTTGCTGCACACAGGAAACGCACCACTGTGACAAAGACAGATACTACCTCAGAGTAAAAGGATGCAAAACAATCTTCCAAGCAAATGGTCTCAAGAAACAAGCTGGAGTAGCCATTAAAATATCAAATAAAATTGATTTTCAACCAAAAGTAATCAAAAAAGATAAGGAAGGACACTACATACTCATCAAAGGAAAAATGTACCAAGAAGAACTCTCAGTTCTGAACATCTATGCCCCAAATGCAAGGGCACCCACTAAGCTCAAAGCATACATTGCATCTAACACAATAATAATGGGGGATTTCAACACCCCACTCTCAGCAATGGACAGATCATGGAAACAAAAACTAAACCAAGACACAATGAAACTAACAGAAGTTATGAACCAATTGTACTTAACTGATATCTATAGAACATTTCATCCTAAAATAAAAGAATATACCTTTTTCTCAGAAACTCATGATACCTTCTCCAAAATAGACCATATATTTGGTCACAAAACAGGCCTCAACAGATACAAAAAGATTGAAATAATCCTGGGTACCCTATCAGAAAACCATGGACTAAGGCTGTCTTTAATAACAACAAAAACAATGGAAAGCCCACATACATGTGGAAACTGAACAATGCTCTACTCAATGATGACTTGGTCAAAGAAGAAGTAAAGAAAGAAATTAAAGACTTTTTAGAATGTAATAAAATGTAATAAAAATGAGGACACATCATACCATAACTTGTGGGATTCCATGAAAGCAGTAATAAGAGTAAAACTCATAGCTCTAAGTGGTTACAAAATAAACTGGAGAGAGAATACACTAACAACTTGACAGCAAACCTGAAAGCTTTAGAACAAAAAGAAGCCAATATTCCCAAGAGGTGTAGAAAGCAGGAAATAATCAAACTCAGAACTGAAATCAACCAAGTAGAAACAAAAAGAACTATACAAAATATCAACAAAACCAAGAGCTGGTTCTTTGAGAAAATCAACAAGATAGATAAACCCTTAGCCAGAATAATCAAAGGGCACAAAGACAATATCCAAATTAATAAAATCAGATCTGAAAAGATAAACATAAAAACAGAAACTGAGGAAATAAAAAAAATTATCCTACTACAAAGGCCTATCTTCAACAAAATTGAAAAATCTGGATGAAATGGACAATTTTCTAGACAGATACAGGGCACCAAAGTTAAACGAGGAGTGGATGGACCATTTAAACAGTTGCATAACCTCTAAAGAAATAGAAGCAGTCATTAAAAGTCTCCCTACCAAAAAAGTCCAGGACCAGATGGTTTTAGTGCAGAATTCTATCAGACCTTCAAGGAAGATCTAATACCAATTCCCTTTAAACTATTCCACAGAAGAGAAACAGAAGAAACACTACCCAATTCATCCTGTGAAGCTACAATTAAGCTTATACCTAAGCCTCACAAAGACCCAACAAAGAAATAGAACTACAGACCAATCTCGTTTATGAATACTGATGCAAAAATACTCAATAAAATTCTCAAAACCGAATCCAACAACACATCAAAACAATCATCCATCATGATCAAATAGGCTTTATCCCAGGAAAGCAGGGATGGTTCAATATTTGAAAATCTATCAATGTAATCCACTATATAAATAAACTCAAAGAAAAAAACAACATGATCATCGCACTAGATGCCGAGAAAGCATTTGACAAAATTCAACATCTCTTCATGGTAAAAGTCTTGGAAAGATTAGGAATTCATGGTTCATACCTAAACATAGTAAAAGCAATATACAGCAAGCAAGTAGCCAACATCAAACTAAATGGAGAGAACCTTGAAGCAATCCCACTAAAATCATTGACTAGACAAGGCTGCCCACTCTCATCCTCTCTATTCAATATAGTACTGGAAGTCCTAGCCAGAGCAATTATACAACAAAAGAAAGTCAAAGGGATACAAATAGGAAAATAAGAATTAAAAATTTCACTATTTGCAGATGATATGATAGTGTACTTAAGTGACCCTAAAACTTCCACCAGAGAACTCCTAAACATGATAAACAACTTCAGCAAAGTGGCTGGATATAAAATCAACTCAAACAAAACAGTAGCCCTCCTCAATTCAAATGATAAACAGGCTGAAAAAGAAATTAGGGAAATGACACCTTTCACATTAACCACAAATAATATAAAATATCGTGGAGTGAATCTAACAAAGCAAGTGAAAAATCTGTATGACAAGAATTTCAAGTCTCTGAAGAAAGAAATTGAAGAAGATCTCAGAAGATGGAAAGATCTCCCATGCTCCTGGATTGGCAGGATTAACTTAGTAAAAATGGCATCTTGCCAAAAGAAATCTATAGGTTCAATACAGTCCCCATCAAAATTTCAAATCAATTCTTCATAGAGATAGAAAGAGCAATTTGCAAATTCATTTGGAATAACAAAAAACCTAGGATAGCGAGAACCATTCTCAACAATAAAAGAACTTCTTGGGGAATCACCATCACTGACCTCAAACTGTATTACAGAGCAGTAGTGATAAAAACTGCATGGTATTGGTACAGAAAGAGGCAGGAAGATCAATGAAATAGAATTAAAGCTCCAGAAATGAACCTACACACCTATGGTCACTTGATCTTTGACAAAGGAGCTAAAACCATCCAGTGGAAAAAAGACAGCATTTTCAACAAATGGTGCTGGTTCAACTGGAGGTCAGCATGTAGAAGAATGCAAATCAATCCAATCTTATCCACTTGTACAAAGCTCAAGTCCAAGTGGATAAAGGACCTTCACACAAAACCAGATACACTGAAACTAATAGAAGAGAAGGTGGGAAAGACCCTCAAATACTTAGGCACAGGGGAAAAGTTCCTGAACAGAACAACAATGGCTTATGCTCTAAGATCAACAATTGACAAATGGGACCTCATAAAATTGCAAAGCTTCTGCAAGGCAAAAGACAATGTCAATAAGACAAAACAGCAACCAACAGATTGGGAACAGATCATTACCGATCTTACATCTGATAGAGGGCTAATATCCAATATATACAAAGAACTCAAGAAATTAGACTCCAGACAACCAAATAACCCTATTAAAATGGGGTACAGAGCTAAACAAAGAATTCTCAACTGAGGAAATTGGAATGGCTGAGAAGCACCTTAAGAATGCTCAACATCCTACATATAAATCAAAACAACCCTGAGATACCACCTCACACCAGTCAGAATGGCTAAGATAAAAAAAAAAAATCAAGTGATGGTAGATGCTGGCTAGGATGTGGTGAAAGAGGAACACTCCTCTATTGTTGGTGGGATTGAAAGCTGGTACACCACTCTGGAAATCAGTCCAGCAGTTCCTCAGAAAATTGGACATAGCTCTACCTGAGGACCCAGCTATACCACTCCTGGGCATATACCCAGAAGATGCTCGAACATATAATAAGGACATGTGCTCCACTATGTTCATAGCAGCCTTATTTATAATAGCCAGAAGCTGGAATGAACCCAGATGTCCTTCAACAAAGGAATGGATACAAAAATGTGGTACATTTACACAATGGAGTACTACTCAGCTATTAAAAATAATGAATTCAAGAAATTCTTAGGTAAATGGATGGAACTAGAAAATATCATCCTGAGTGAGGTAACCCAAACACAAAAGAACACACATGGTATTTACTCACTGACAAGACAATGTTAGCCCAGAAGCTTGAAATAGTCAAGGTTCAACTAACTGACCACATGAAGCTCATGAAGAAGGAAGACCAAGTGTGCATGCCTCGGTGCTTCTTGGAAGGAGTGACAGAATGCTTAAGAGAGCAAATAAGGTGACAAAGTATTGGACAGAAAGTCAAGGATGGTCCATTGGTCAACCACTCTATCTTGATATCTGTCCCATGTATAGTCACCAAAGATACACGCAGATATGGATGTCAGGAAGTGCATGCTGACAGGAGCCTGATGCAGCTGTCTCCTCAAAATTCTGCCACTGTCTGACATATCCAGAGGTGGATGCACACAACAACCCATTGACCTGATCAAGGGTTCCCAATGAAGAAGTTAGAGGACTGAAGGAGCTGAAATGGTTGGTGGCCCCAAGAGGAGAGCAACAGTGCCAGCCAACCAGAGCTCCCTAGGGTTTAAAATCACCAGCCTGGGAGCACAAAGGGAGGCACCCATGACTTCAGCTGTATATGTATGGGAGGCTGGCCTTGTCAGGCATGTGTGGGAGAGGAGATCTTTGGTCCCATGAAGGCTGAACACTGAGTGGGGAGGAATTCGAGGGTGGAGAGGGGGGAGTTGGGGTAGGTGGGGCATACCCTTGTGGAGGCAGGAGGGGGGATGAAATAGGGGGTTCCTGGGTGGTTGGGGGAATGGGGATAAAATCTGAAATCTAAACATAATATCCAATAAAAATATGAAAAAAACATTAACAAAATTAAGAGCTTATTATTCCACAAAAAAAAAAAAAAAAAAAAAAAAAGATAAACTTTTAGCCAAACTAACTTAAGGGCACAGAGAGTACCCAAATTAACAAAATAAGAAATGAAAAGGGAGACATCACAACAAAAACTGAAGAAATTGAAAAACTCATCAGATCCTAGTACAAAAGCCTATACTCTACAAAATTGAAACATTTAGATGAAATGGATGATTTTTCAGACAGATACCAGATAACAAATTTAAATCAGAACCAGATCAACTATCTCAATAGTCCCATAACCCCTAAAGAAATAGAAGTCATTAAAAAAATCTCCCAACCAAAAAAGCACAGGGACACAAGATATTAATGCAGAATTCTATCAGACCTGCAAAGAAGACCTAATACCAATACTTCCCAAACTATTTCACAAAATAGGAACTGAAGGAACACTAATTCATTCTATAAATCTATAGGAAAGCTGATACCTAAACCTCACAAAGACCTTACCACGTAAGAGAACTTCAGACCAATTTTGCTTATGAATATTGGTGCCAAAATACTCAATAAAATTCTTGCAAACCAAATCCAAGAACACATCAAAACTATCATTCACCATAATCAAGTAGGCTTCATCCCATGGATGCTGGGATGTTTCAATATAAGGTAATCCACCAACACAATCCACTATATAAACAAAATCAAAGAAAGAAATTATATGATCGTCTCATTAGTTGCTGAATAATTCTTTGAATAAATACTACACTTGTCATGTTAAAAGTCTTGGAAAGACCAGAAATTCAAGGCATATATCTAAAAGTAATAAAAACAATATATTTTAATCCAACAGCCAACATCAAATTACATGGAGAAGAATTTGAAGTAATCCTTTTAAAATCATGGACAAGACAAGGCTGCTCACTCTCTACTTACTCAATATAGTACTTAAAGTCCTAGCTAGAGAAATTATAAAAGAAAAGGATATCAAAAGGATACAAATTGGAAATTCAAGGTATCACAATTTTTGGATGATATAGTAATACATATAAACAACCCCCAAAATTCTACCAGAGAACCCCTGTACCTGATTAAAACACAAAACTTCAGTAAAGAGGCTGGACATAAAATTAACTGAAACAAATCAGTAGCTTTCTCCTATACAAATGATAAATGGGCTGAGAAAGAAATGACACCTGTTACAATAGTCACAAATAATATAAAATATCTTGGTTTCACTCTAACCAAGCAAGTAAAAGATCTATATGGCAAGAACTTCAAGTCTCTGAAGAAAGAAATTCAGGGAGACCTCAGAAAATGGAAAGATCACCCATGCTCATGGATCAGTAGGATTGATGTAGTAACAATGACCATTTTATCAAAGGCAATCTACAGATTCAGTGCAATCCTCATCAAAATTCTAACACAGTTCTTCACAGAGATAGAATAGCAGTTCTCGACTTCATCTGGAATAACAACAACAACAACAACAACAAACAACAACAACAACAACAAAAAACCCAGGATAGCAAAAACAATTCTCAACAATAAGAGAATTTCTGGGGAAATCACCATCACTAACCTCAAGTTGTACTACAGAGCAATAGAGATAAAAAACACATAGTATTGGTACAGAAAATACAAAATAGCATGAAGACACAGAAATAAACCCACATACCTATGGTTGCTTGATCTTTGACAAAGTAGCTAAAAAGAAACAACCAGCAGAACAAACAAAAAAACATTTTCTATATATGGTGCTGATCTAACTGGCAGTCTGGATGTAAAAGAATCCAAGTTGATCCATGTTTATCTCTTTGTACAAAGCTCATGTCCAAGTGGATCAAGTACCTCCACATAAAACTAGATAAGCTGAATCTAATAGAAGCAAAAGTGGGAAGGAATTTGGAACACATTGGCACAGGGGTCTGGGTTCAGTCAGAGAAGATGCATCTAACCCTCAAGAAACTGAAGGCCCCAGAGTTTATAGGTCTGGTTGGGTGGGAGTAGGAGTAGGGACATCCTCATGGAAACAGGGGAGTGGGGAGGAGGTATGAAATATGGTAGAGTTGGAGGGTGAACTAGGGTGGGCAACAAAATCGAGAGTGTAAAAATAAATGAATGAATGAATAAATAAATAAATAAATAAATAAATGACAAAAATGAAAGAGAGAAATTTTTTTAACAGAACAGCAATGGCTTCAGGCTCTAAAATCAGCAATTGACAAATGGGACCTCATGAAACCAAAAAGATTGTATCAGTCAAAGGACACTGCCACTAGGACAAAATCAGCAACCTACAGAATAGGGAAAGACCTTTACCAACCCTTCATCTGATAGATTGCTAATATCCAAAATATACAAAGAACTCAAGAAGCTAGACTCTAGAGAACCAAATAACCCTATTAACATTAGGGTACAGAGCTAAAGAAATAATCCTCAACTGAGGAATTTCTAATGGCCTAGAAGCACCTAACAAAATGTTCAACATTTCTTTTGAAATGAGCAGGAGAGACAGGATCAGGTATGAAAAGTACAAATCAAAACTACCCTGAGTTTGCCCCCTATAACAACGGTTAAGATCAAAAACTCAGGCAAGGTGATAAAGAGGAACACTCTTGCATTGCTGATGGGATTGCAAGCTGGTACAACCACTTTGGAAATCAATCTGGCAATTCCTCAGAAAATTGGAAATAGTTCTACCTAAAGAACCAGCTATACCACTATTGGTCATATTCCAGAAATATACTCCAACATATGACAAGGACACATGTTCCACTATGTTCATAGCAGCCTTATTTATAATAGGCAGAAACTGGAAACAACCCAGATGTTCCTCAAAGAAAGCATGGATACAGAAAATATGGTATGTTTAAATACAGGGATACTATTCAGTTATTAGGAATGAGACCATCATGAGTTTTGCAGGCAAATGGATGGAACCAGAAAATGTCCTGAGTGAGGTAATCCAGACTCAAAAATACATACATGGCTTGTATTCACTGATAAGTGGATATTGGTCTAAAAGTTCAGAACTCCTATGATACAAATCACATACCATATAAATGTAACAAGAACAAAGGCCAAAGTGTGGGTGCTTCAATCCCACTTAGAAGGGGGAACAAATAATCAAGGGATTCAAAAAGAGGGAGAGACCTGGGTGGGAGATGGGAGGGGTAGAGAAAAATGGGGGACAGGATCAGGGCCAGAAGAATGAATAGAAATATGTAGAAGGGGGAGTGTAGGGGGAACCACTAGAAAGTCCCAGAAACCAGGGATGTGAGAGGCACCCAGTACCTAATAGGAATGATATTAGCTAAAATACTCAAGAATGAGGACATAGAACCACATGGCCCCCAGTGGACAGATGGAGCTGCCAACCACTCATCTCAATATCCTTAACCCAGTATTGTTCCTGTCTAAAGGAAATGACACAGAACCTGAAGGTAAAGCAATCTACAGACTGCCCCACTTTGGGATCCATCCCATCCGCAGACCACAAACACTAATCGTCAATCGTCGCAGGCCAGGCAAAATGTTGAGGCCCGGGCTGACCCACGTTTGGGCGGCCACTGTATCCCAGCCCAAGCTGCCGCTCCGGTCAGGGTTCAGCAAGAGTGAGGGTGAGGGCAGACTCGAAGAATGGAGACCAGACAGGGTGTGATTCAATCCCGTTTATTCTTCAGTCTCTCTTCCTCTAAGTGTCTCCTTCTCTGTCTCCTCTGTCTGCTGTGTCTGATTCTGTCTGGAGCCAAGTGTCTTCTACCTAATGTCTGATGTTTCTGATTCTCTGATCTCAGTCTGATTCTGATCTGTTCTGTCTCTGCCTTTTATATGTCTCACTTCTAAGCCACGCCTTTTGGTCACACCTTTAATCATGCCCTTAGGTCTTGTCTCTAACTCTGATCTCTATACTTCTAAGTTATACTCTTAAGTTACACACCTTTAATCTCACACACCTTTAATCTCAAGCACCTTTAATCTCAAGGTATCTAAACCAAGATTATCGGAGTGTGCTCAGCTGTTGTAGGCTACTGTAATCGAAGTCTCATGTCAGGGTATATGGCTCAAGATGGCTGCAAAGCTGATAGCCGCTTTTTGCTAAAAGTCGGCCCCCAACAACTAATACTATTGCTTATTCCACGAAGAGCTTTCAGGAAAGAACCCAGTATGGTTGTCCTCTGAGAGGCTCTGCCAGCACCTAAAACAGATGCAGATACCCAGAGCCAACCACTGGACTGAGCACAGGGTCTCCCAAAGGAAGAATTAGAGGAAGGACTGAAGGAGATAAAGGGATTTGCAACCTCATAGGAAGAACAATATCAACTAATGGGACCCCACAGAGCTCCCAGGGAATAAACCAAAGAGTATATGTAACTGTGTCCATGGTTCCTGCTACATATGTAGCAGAGGACTGCCTTACCTGGCATCAATGTGAGGGGAGACTGTTGGTCCTGTGGAGGTTTGTTGCCCCAGTGAAAGGGGATGTTATTTGGTTGAGGAGAGAGGAGGTGTGTGGGCAAGCACCTTCTTAGAGGCAAAAGGGAGGTGGTATGGGGCTGGTGGTATGTGGATAGGAGTCCATGAAGGGAACCATTTGAATTGTTAATAAATCAAATAATTAGTAATAATAATAATAATAATAATAATAATAATGATTTCAAACTCTATTTTTATGTGTTGGCTTGACTTCATTATTTCTTACATGTTTTTCTCTTTATCATCTGTGAGTTGTTTTACCACAGTCATAATCATTCCGCTAAGGACTTTGAAGGTTTCCTCTCTTTTTAAGTAGGGACCATTGCTGTATGATTTGAATTTTTTTTGATACTGTTTTTATGTCTACATTGGTATTTAAAAATCTAGAGTTACTTTGTTAGCTCAGTTTCTCTTTTCTTTTACAAGCTACACTTTTTCTTTCAGCAGGGTTGTTTACAATGTTCATGAGGGGGTAAATTCATAGACATATTGGGATGTCAATATATTCTGTTTTTCTGGTATTTGGGACTACAATGTCTTTCCCAAGTTTTCTGCTTGTTGGCTTTATTCTAGTACCTTCAGAGCCTAGGTCAAGGAGCTTGAAACTCAGTTCCCCTGGCAGTATAGACTGGTCTTTCATCTTAAGGTCATATAGGTCAATGGCAGTATCCCTATCAAACAGTTTCTAGGACTATGGTGAGTTCTGAAGGGAGATGGTTTTTTGGGTTACTTGGGAAAAGTATTAGTAGTTAGGAAGTCACTCCTGGAGCTCATATTGTAAGTCTACTAAGGATGGAGAAGGGCTGTAAGGATGTAAAAGGTCCCTGGAAAGTTACAGAGATGACCACTATATAAGGAACTTAAAAAGAAATATAAAAGTAGTCTACCTGTCACTCCATGCTAAGTTGTTGAGCGACAATGTCTTTGGTAAGCAAATATCTATGACTAGTCTCAAAAGGAGATAGAGGGTCCAGGGGGATTTGTAATCCTCAATGGGCAGCAAGAAGGTGACTAGAATGCATGTGTGCTGTATAGGGGAGTGCATGTGTATTATTACACATTTTATAACTTAGGGTATACAGTTATGGTGTAGGAATGCATTTTCCATTTCATTTCAATTTTAACTTATGCATGTATGTGTGTTTGTATGTTATTGTCAGTGTGTGGATTTGTGCATATGAGTTTAGGATAAAAGGAGTGTGGAATATACTATCTGATTCACTGAAACTGGAGTTACAGGCAGTGGTCAGAAGCTTATTATGAGTGCATGGCAATAGCTATGGTCATCTGTAAGAATAACACATAATCATAACTACTAAGCCATCTCTCCAGTTCCCACAATTTTTTTTTTCAAATTTAAACATTCTGTAAGTATGATGAGTGTTGCTGGGATTTAGACCAAGAATATGTTACTATCAATCTATCATCTGTATTTCAGGTTTCTGTTGCTGCAATAAAACATCATGAACCTATGCAACTTGAGTAGAAATGGGTTTATTTGGCTTACATATCCTAATTACATAATTCTGAATGGAATTCATGGCAACAAAGAAAATAAATATCAGAAAGAACATTGCATACTGGTTTGTTCTCAATGGCTTGATCAGTTTTCTTTCTTAAACAACTCAGAGCCTACTTCCCCAGGGGTGGCACTGCCCATAGTATGTTAGAAATTCTCACAGCAATCACCAATCAAGGACATAACCCACAGCCCAATCTGGTGAAGATGTTATATCTCATTTCAGATTTTCTCTTTCCAGTTGAGGCTATGTTGCCTAAAATTTACAAAAACAATCCAGCACAATTTATCTGTGAATCATCTATCTATGTATCTATACATCTATTTATTTCATCTCACCCTTTCTATCTATCTATCTATCTATCTATCTATCTATCTATCTATCATATTATTCATCTGTTTAAACATAATTTTGATATAGCTAGTATGAGGATTGTATTAATATAAACTGCATAGTATACATGCCCTATATATTTTCTATTATGTCTTCTATGTTTCTCAAATATGATAAAAGTTGAATCAACTACTGATCTTGTTTAATTTGAAGAGATGTCCTTAAAGTCTGATTAACCATATTTAATGAATTGTGAAATGTTTTTTGCACACACACACAAACACATGTATATATACTACTTTGTTGATATATATATATATATATATATATATATATATATATATATATATATATATCCCAGCTTCTTCTGTTTGTTTTGAGAAAGTAAATTGGAAACACTCATCCAAAAGCCACAAGTAAATTTTGGATTAGCTTGTCAAATGATTTTGAAAATGCACTATGAAGAATTAAAGCAAATCAAATATATGCTATCTAGCTATCTATAAATAATTTTCACTCATGTCAATGTTCATAGTGTGTGATACTTCTGCACACTGATATTTAAATAACATTATTGTGCAGCCCAATTGTCCTACTGCAAATTCAACATTTCAGATGTGCTCAGGATACACTTAAAGGAAAGCTTTGCAGTAAGCTATTTAATATAATTGATTTTGATATTTGTTATTTCTAGTCAATAAAGATGGCTGGTAAATTAACATACTAGAAATTATAAATGAACTTAAGTTGGTAATATTCAGCATATTGAAGATATTGAGTAAGTTGTTTATATATTGTGATTATCATAATACCATATTGGTTTCCCATGGATACAAAGCAAAGAAGCAAAACTAAGAATTAAGAAATTGTGTATGATTTCTTTTTATTAGAAATGATTACAGAGAACTAAAGTAGAGCAGTGAATTAGGTAAGAAAGGTGAAACAGTAATAGGGTGTACTCTCATGCTAATTATTGTTGTGGGCTAACAGACCATATCAAGTTAGAGCTGTCTGAGAAACTGAGTAGATTGAATCCAAAATTTATCTACCTGGAACATAAGATACAGCACCTATCTTGTACATCTTAACCTCTAGTAAGTACTCAATAGGGTCCTCTGGGCATCCCATATAGTAGCTTTTGGTAAAATCCCAGAGCAGACTGTAAGAAATACATGACTTAAACAATAAGAGATGCTATCCACTTACATTTGGACGAAACTGGATTATCTAAGAACTAAGTATTGAAAAGGTAATCAGAGAGAATCTTAACAAAGAAATAATTTTAAGGTATTTTTCACACTTCCCACCATGGGATATAAACTTTACTCATCTGATAGTCTGTATCATTAAAAATGCACTTGTACATTTGATAGCTAAGTGGATTGGTATTTACATACTAGCTTTTGAGGCTGCTTACTGACTGCAATTGTTACATTTAGGTGTTAATAGGAGTAAAGGTTTGCTAGATATCTGCTAAATCACTTTTACTATATTTGTTTCCTTGTTTTCTTTTGTATAGGAGAAGGTTGAGTGCACAGCACACATGTGATTGTGATGGGACAACCCTAGGAGTCTCTTTTCTGTTTCTAGTATTGACTTTTGTCTTCAGGCTTTGTTGCAACTGTCTTTACCCACTAAGCCAAATTGTTGGCCCTTAAGTATCATTTTTTATTGATATGTCTGAATATGTTACAAACAGATGGGCCCAGATGTTAACATTATTCTCAGAGCTGTGAAACTCTTAAAAAATTTTTGGGCCCTCTCTGACAGAGGCTTGTCTCTAGAGGGGGGTTTTGAAATTTTAACCCAGTTTTTTTTTATTTCTCCAATTTCCCGTTTTACCAACACTTGAGGAGCTGCAAACTCCTCAATTTTTTTCTCACCCTCTGAGACTATGAGCCAAAAAAATTTTTTTTCTTCTTCAGGAAGCTTTTGTCAAGTATTTTGTCAAGACAATGAAAAAATAAAAAGCACTCTGCTTCCAGGAGATGGTATTTGAATCTGTCTATTAAGTGGGTAAGAGCATCTTCTTCCAATATAGAGAGTAACCATGAATTTTGAAGAAGGTATAACTGAAAGGACAGAGGAAAGTAATTGGCTCTATATCTTGTAGCTTTGATAAACTTCCTCTGATACTGACAAAAATTCCAGTTTGGGACCAATAGGATTGAAGATTTATCTCAATGTCTTCTTGGTTCTTGGTATTTAAGCCTCAGATCAAGAGTAACACAATCAACTTTCTTACTTCCGTGGATCAGGCGTATATTGAGTTATTATACTATTATCACTGAATCTTCAACTAATGGGTGGTCCATTAAATGAAATTTAATCCTTTAATCCTCTTTAAGCATGTAAGCCTACTCTCCAATTAGTATATATATATATATATATATATATATATATATATATTAGAGAGATATATCATATATCATATACCATATACTTATAAATTTCTCATATATCCATGTACAAATCCCTCTCCAAATGCATCCATCTATTAATAGATCTATTGATTAATCTGTCTATCTGTTTGTCTTGTTGTCTTTCTCTATTATCCATCATCTCTGGACTGTTTTTAATAACAGTGTCAATAATACAAATAGACAAATGTTTATAATTTTATGTAAGGAAGTGTCAAATGAACTAAAATGGTACAGCTGTGATTTATTTCACATTTTTAGAATCTGTGTAGTTATTAGTACATGTACATATGACAAAATTTAGATGGAAACCTGCTTTTATTTTCTACTACTAAGATGACAAGGTTATAAGAAAAAATCTTTTGTCACATCACCTTTAATTCTAATAAACTAATAAAAATGGATATTTCTATAGACAAAAAGAAAAACCTAATGTTAAATGAGTTTACTTCACCTTAAAACAATGCACACAGCATTAGACATCTTGTACTTTTGAAATATATTCAAAAAGCTAATTCATTAATTTAGAAACTTTGGAACAGGTATACAAAAGAGTGTTCAGAGCCTTCAAAATCTGGGTAGATGGAACCAAGCAAAAGCTTTTTATTTAAAATCTTCTGTATATCATTACTGTAGAAAATTAATCTCAATCTGAAAATTGTGTTTTATTGTGTCCATAAAGTAAAAGGAAAATATAAATTATTTTTAGAAATATAAATATGCTTGATCTAGCACTTTAGAAGTAATAACTATATTTATTCTACAACTAAATGTCAAGCATCAGAACTCAAATTGAGTTATTAAAAAAATTTATAGCCTAATTTTTGCCTTAGCAATTATTCATTCTTACCACAAGGCTCCCAACCAAGGTCTGAAATGGCAAATTAAATAAAAATTAAAATAAAAGCACTGCTTTATTATTAGCTGAATTTGTGCCTAATATCTTCTGTAAATACATAAGGCAGAACTCATTGGAGCATAACATTTAATATTGAATATTGAAGGAGAAAATAATTTTCTCTGAAGCTAACTCTCTTGATGCACAACGTTGTGAGAATCTGATGCACCTAAACATCTAGCACAGTATAAGACAAAGAAGAGTGTGTGTGTGTGTGTGTGTGTGTGTGTGTGTGTGTGTGTGAACCAATAATTTGAAACAGAGCACAATGTATAGACAAAACAGTAATGGGAGAAAGTTTTTTTTCCTATAATGAATCTATGCAGATATAACATTTAATAACATTGATATACTGTCAGGTTAAGTTGGTAGAGAATCAGATTTCATTCATCTTAGTTGCTTTCATAGAGTTATGATTATTTCCTATAATAGATGAGAAAATTGAAAAGGAATATTTTAAATGGCTTTCACTCTACTTTTTAACTCTTTGTGATCTAATAATGATATTAGGAAATGCTTTACAATATAGAAAAACAAAGATGAGGATGAGGAAGGTGAGAGATACTTATAATCAGACAAAAGTTGAGTTAAATTCAAATTTATGTGTTCACAAAATTTTATTGAACAGATCCACAATCATATGTATATATATTGTCAGTGACTTCCCAAGTTGAGGCAAAGATGAATCTGGATGTGAGAGCTGTCTTTTGACACTAAGGGATGAAAATATTTATGGCCGGTCCCTTTGCAGAAAGATTTGCTGATACTTTTTCTTTTATGTAAATGCTGATTAAATTAACACCAGTATTTTTATATTATATATAGTTTCTGCTATACTTACTTTCACTGTCTACATTGTTATTTTCCTATAGATAAAAATAGTTCTCATTTCTGTTCACTGTGTCTGGTATATGACTTCTAAAGATATCTGTTTAGTTTCCAAATTACTACTTACCAACAAAAAAACATTATAATTAAGTTCTTTCTTTCTTTCTTTCTTTCTTTCTTTCTTTCTTTCTTTCTTTCTTTCTTTCTTTCTTCTTTCTCTTTCTTTCTTTCTTTCTTCTTTCTCTTTCTTTCTTTCTTTCTTCTTTCTCTTTCTTTCTTTCTTTTTTTCTTTCTTTTTGTTGGATTTTCAAGATAGGGTTTCTCTGTGTATCCCTGGCTGTCCTGGAATTCACTCTGTAGACCATGCTGGCCTCAAACTCAGAAATCTACCTGCTTCTGCCTCCCAGGTGCTGGGATTAAAGGCATGTGCCACCACTGCCCAGCTTTTTTTTTTTTCTTTTTTTTTTTTGAGATTAAGTTCTTTCTTAAAGAAATTTGATCTGAATAGCTTATTCTGTTAAATATTCTATATCTCTATATTATTTAAATACATCTATTAAGTCAATGGCTATCTTTATATCTTACCATGTATTTCTTTATTTGAAAATATTTAAATTTGCCTATACATAGTAAATAATTACCTTCCTTTGTTGGGGTTTATTTTAATATTAAGTTTATCCCTTTGTCATTTCTCTTTCCTACATCAAGGAAACTTCTTTTGGAAACAAGTGAAGACTACTACAAAGTATCAATCAAAATGCAGAGTTGTGGAACCAAATCTGATTGTATACATCTGTAATACACAACAGCAGAAAACATTTAAATTTAAGAGTTATACAACTTTTCTTAGTATTCTTGGCAAGAAAATGCAAGGCAAACAAATGATAAAAATAGCAAAGGACATTTTCAGCTTAGCTTTCTACTAAATTTCAAAATTAACCTAACTTTTCAAAAACTATCACATACTATTGTTTACTTCATTACTTCACTATCACTACCACTGATACTTGAAAAACATTGCTGAATATTAACTCCAACATTTACTATACTTCAAATATGTTTCTTACATAACTCCAATAGATATACAGTACACAGAGTATAAAACTGCTCTAGCAGGAAGGAATACTGTAAATTTAGGTATGTGTGTTTTTATCTTCTGTCCTAGACATATTTGTGAAAAATTGAATTCTTTTTCCTCTAGGCTACTTACCTTGGGACACTTAATCTCATTTTTTTTTCTGCTTTCTACTTTTCTCCTTTCATTTTTTCCCTGACTGCAAAGTTTAGAGGATTTCAAAAGAATATTTTTATGATACTGACTATAGATAGATTTACTGAGAAAATTCCACTGACTAAATTCTCATCTTCCCCCTGTTCTCCTTCACATCAAAGGATGAAGCAATGGAATGTTTTTGCTGAAAAATCCTCTTTAGTTTATCCAGCTGCTAAATTATTTACCACTTTGGTTTCTGTATAAAGTCTTTTGATAGAAATGAAAGCCTCAGCAACAACATATGATTACATTCTATAGCTCAAGTGATCACTAGTCTGAGATGTAGCATGAGAGTGATTTGGGGGAAATCACCTTTTGAAGACAGATGGATAGTATATTAAGAATCCTATTAAGTGTGGTTAGTTGTAGCAAAGAGACAATCATACTAGGGGTCACATCATGACCCATCACAATTTACTAGTCACAGACAAAACGTGATAGCATACATCAGAGTTCTTCTTTCAGTACCAATGTAAAAAACAATCCTTCCCATGCCACGTATGCTAAACGTGCTTGGATTAGACAGTAAAATGCCTATATATATATATATATATATATATATATATATATATATATATAATCTGTCATTACTTATCTATATTTTGACTCTGATTAAAAATTATTACTGCATTTTCTCCTTAATAAAATTTATTAGCCATTTAGGCATTCTATCTATAAAAGATCTACCATGGAGCTAAAAGCACAGGATTTTTTCCGACTAAATTTTGCATTTTTTAAAAAAAATTTGGGTTCCAAAATATTTTGGCCTTTCTGCTTTAATCATTATTATTTAATCATATGCACCCACCTATGCAGAAAACCATGCATATACACCCACATGTGCACTGACACATACACACACGCACACACACACACACACACACACACACACACACACACATGAGTGCAACCTGCTGAGTTCATTTAGTGTTGATTATGTGTGTTTTAGGCTGAGGTCTTGGGATTAAATAACCTATCCCTGGAGAAGACTGATTCTCATTTCTTAGCAACCATTTATCTTTTGAAGTTCTTCATCTAGGGGTTGGAACTTGTGAGATTTCCTTCATCTGTGATGACATAGTAACATGTGTTACCTTTGTGCAGAAATTGGTTAGGTGACTAGATTTGAGATTTCATGGGTACAGATCCCTATCATATATAAAAAATATTATACTGTAGCCCATGACTCAACCTGGTCTTCTAGGTCTTACAATCTTTCTGTCTTCTTTGTCAATGTTCCTGGAGCCTTAAGTGCATTGTTTCTTAATAAAAATATGCTCTAAATATTATATTTTTGATATTTTATATGTCAATCAATAATGTCTATTGAATGTCAGTGCCCTCATTTGAAATTATTAAATCATTAATAAATTGTTCTTAAAACAGTTTCTATATGTGAATAATTATGATTAGTTAATATATAAGAGCATAGTATAAAGCAGTCACAGTTTATATCAAAATTAACATAAAAACTATATATGACAATTAGTATTCAAATATTTGTAGAAAACAGCAAAATGTTGAATGCAGTAGTATAGAGTAAAGAAACCATAACTTTGAGGTAGTAGGCTATACATAAAGATTTAACATACAGGTGTTATAAACAAACACACATTTTAATTCATAGCAAATAAGTGGTAGTAAGAACAAAGAAATATAAACTATGCATGATATCACATGTTATAAAAACCTCTTGGTTTATATTTTGACTAAGAAACCATTTAAACCTTTTGAGCATAGTAATGACATGATTTTGAATATATGGATTATTTCAAGTTAACACAACAAACTGCCTCAACTTTCAGTACTTGGACTTCAGTTGTGAACTACCACACTCAGCTTAACTTCTATTTCTTTAAGAATATTCAAACACCAGAAATAGAAAATTTTAGCTATTTTATGGTACTACCAAATTTTATGATGAGCTATATAATGAATATGAACAAGAAGAAATTTGTATGCACTATATTAGCTGCAATAACAAAATTACTTAGCAATGATTTTAAAAAGAATGTGGGGGATATCAGAGGTCTATATACCAAAAAGATCCAATATTATTTGTTGCCTTGACTACTTCCCCATATCATTTATCATTTGTGCACATATGAGGCCAACTTCAAAGTTCAGCAACAATGTATCTTTATTTTATTTTTAGCATTGTCTCTGGACAATAAATTGCAATCTGTTCTTACTCAAAGAAAACAAAATATCTAAGAATTTAGTGTCACTCTCCCAAGAGCAATTGTCAAACTGTCATAAATGTTGATAGATGAATATCTGAACTTTGTTCAACTTCTTTTGTAAAACAAAAATAAGGTGAGTATTCCATAGTGTTCTCATAGTGTTCTATATAGGATTAAGCATCTCAAGCATTCCATTTGATGAGAAGATCACCATTATTATATTAATTGAGGAGTGAATCATTTTCTATTGAGTATTTACCATTTCTATACTGTGATCTTGGTCTATGTTATAAGTAAAGAAAGGGAGATAAACAGTAGTATGCATGCATCATCATGTACTTTCTGATTATGAATGGCACACACCAGCTACTTTAAGCTTTGCTTGCCTTGACTTTTCATCATGATTAACTGTACCTTGTACTGTGATCCAAAATAAACTGTCCTTATATTGTTTTTTTTCCACAGCATTTTACCACAGCAACGAAGAGTAACTAAAGTAGTGATGAGCCAAAGCAGTGATTAGCATCTGTGTTAAACATCACTGATAGATCAGATAAGATGAAGATGAAGAATCATTATTGTATTTAATATAAAAATCATGGGAGGTCTTAGAAAATCCAATGGAATAAAGATGTAATTGAAATGAGTCAAAGAATGTGGAATAACTAGGAGGTCAGATAACAATTTTTCACATTTTTTTTTGAAAGCAGAATGATTAAAAATATGACTACCTATAGATCCAGAATCAAAAACAAGTGAATCTCATTTTTTTAGTTTATTAATTTATAGTATGTTTAATATGTTTGCCTGTTAATAGAAATTATCTATTCCAAGGCAGGTAATTATTTCTCAGGTTGGTTCCATATTTCAAGATAATCTTGCAATTGGCAAGAAAACACTCTTCTGATGTGAATTTGTGTAGGCCCATTCATATCATTTACTGTTTTGTAAGGTCAGTTGATTAATAATTTAATTAAATCTAAAATGTATTTTTCCATATAACAGAATAGCAAGGTTAATATCAGGTAGCAGAGATTTGTTTCACATGGTTTCTTCTTACTCTTCATTAAAATATAAATTTACCATCTTCTAATTTCCTTAGGTTTTGATCTCATCACACTATTTACTTGTTAGTTACATGTCTCATATCTAGGACAAAATACCCAACAAAAGCAGCTTAAAGAAGGATGTTTCATTTTAATACATAACTTGTGAGTACAGCCTGTCCTGGCGAGAAATCATGATGACAGGAACTTGAGGAAGCAGGTTGACTGGTATTCACAAGAGAGAGAGATGAACACTGGCACACAGCTTGCTTTCTCCTTTTTACTCAGTCTAGGACTCCATCCTAGGAAATGGTTCTGCATACAATTAAAATGGGACTTCTCCACTCCAATTTATTACCTAATCAGGGTAGTTCCCTAGAAGCAGAGCCTGAGGCTTGTTTCCTATGTTACCTTTAGATCTCTCAATTTGACAGGCAACATAAACCATCCCTTCACTTATGTCCAAAATCTCACCTTTGAATTATAAATGCTATTTTCTATTTTAACATAAGCTAAAATTTCCCTTAAGTTGGCTTGTTACAATTGCCAAAACTTTAGCCCCTAATTTAATGTAGAAACAAAGTACCCAGGACTAAAATTTCTGCATCTAAGAACATACAAAAAGAAACAGGGAAGTTAGTTTTCCCTGCTATCTTCAATACACAATGTTAAAATATGTATTAGCAAATGAGTATAGCAGAGACTTGAATCATAGAGTGCAAGTGGGGAGGAAACAGAAGGTGACAAATCACAGGCCCAAGCACGTCAGAAAACAAAATGTTGGATGTTTTTCAGACTATAATCCATGGTCTTGACTCCGTTCTCTTTGTCTCTTTATTTAACTCCCTGGGGTCTTGGAGTCACTGGTGTGTTCATTAGTTTCTCTCAGTTCTTGATTTTCTCCTCTGAGTCAGCCCTCTTTTTTGATGAAATGGAACATTTTTTATATCTGAAAGGTTTTATGAACCTTCTTCCTGCCAGAAAAATATTCAACCTTACAGCTTTTTTTGTCATTGTCGTTCATACTCTTTCCTTTTGACTTGACTTTAAAACATTTTCTCATTTTTTATTGATAGTATCAAATACAAAGATAAATGCTGAAAATACAGCAGTGAGGAAATGGTAAGAAAATGTATATATTCCATTCTGATTTAAAATACCAGCTCCCTTTCCCAAATCCCAGTTTCTCTTTCTCTAGTGTCTCAGTCTAACCCTAGTAATTTCTTCTCCACCATTCATAATTCATATGCTCTGCTGCCTTGCAAGCATCTTATTTTGCAAAACTTTTTTTATTTTTAACCATCTCATGGTCTATTTCTTGTTTCCTGCTAATCTCATCATGTAGTATTTATAAATTCACTGCAGAAACTTGTGGGCCCAAGCTGAATAACACTGGGTTGCATTCCAGTAGACTATCTTTTTCAGATAATTTCTAACTGTTTATAATTTGAGTTCAGATGAATGCAGGATCTTAGGATTTCTAGAGGTGCCTTCATTTGATTGAGAATATATGAGTTATCTCTGAATACCTTAAAAAATGTATGTAACTGAATACTTGCATCTTTTAATCTTTAGCTTTTGAAGGTTATAGAGGCATATACTCTTTCCTCTATGCATCCTTTTCTCAGCTCCTGTTGTTTTATAATTTTTTTGTTGTTGTTTTTTTACATGATAATGTCCTTGAAACTCTAGTGTAGACCCTGCAATGAAAGCACATGTTAGCTTTTTGGATAGGACTAATGAAATGATCATTTTTCCCAGTGGCATCTGTGGCAGTTCATCCTTGAGCAGCAGTGACTGCTGCTGCTATATGGGAGCCATGCTTGCATGCTTTCTGTTAAGTGCTCACCTATAATAAAAATAAAGTTCATTTCTGAAGCTTTCCTATCTATTGTTGATGAGATTTGTTCTTTCAGTTCACAAATCTGAAATTCACTGGCCCAGTGTAAAATTGGTGGCCTTGTAGCTCCCTAAATTTTAGGCTACCTAATGTGAGAAATCTTCTTTCATCTACAAGGATCCCTAAATTACTTCTTTTTTTTTTTGTTTTCAGGTCATTTTTTTAATTAAGAGGATGGGCCAGTAATGTACATACAAATCAGTTCATAGAAGTGATAACAAATATAGACTGTTGTTATTATTGAGACAAATATCATTATGATTACTAAAGTGTGAGAAAGAATCTTAAAACTATATAAAGAACTGGATTGCCCTCACAGTGGAAAAATGAACAAAAGTTTTTAAAGGAATAAGGGTAGCAGACCCCAGATGGCCTCTGGCTGAGGTAAACAGCTAAACAGCATGCTGGGCTCCAGGGTACCGCTATTTAATCAGATAGTTTCACTCAAACCAAAATGTTATAATCCCATATTTTAAAATGAGCTAATGTTTTCTGGGAAATAGCAATAATTGTCCCAGAAAACAATTAAATAAAAACAAAACAAAACAACACTTGGGTCCTCAATTGTGTCCAGCTGACAAATGGAGGAACATGGTGACCCAAAAATTTGTTTCTTTCTGGCCTTTAGGAGATTTACTTGCTCACCAGTCAGGACTAGTTTGCTAGTTTTATGAGGGTAGCTATTGTGCAACTCTATTCAGCTGGCTCTGTGGGCGTTTATTTACAGATGGCTGCCATCTTGATTTATTGTCTGTCAAATTATAATTATTTTTTATTAGATATTTTATTTACACTTAAGATGGCATCCCCTATTCCCATTCCCCCCGACGCCCCTTAGGAGACCCCTATCTCATGCCCCCTTTTCCTTTTTGCATTTATACATTTTTTAAAATAATGTTAATCATAGGCTTTATAAGTTTGGAATTGTTCAATCATAGGTGTAACCCACTGACCAACCTAGATATAACAACTATCTTTGACTGGTGGAGATACATGAATATCTGCCTCCCTGTCTCCCCCCTCTTTCTCTCTTTCATCACCTAGCTTCTCCTCTCCTTCTTCTTCTCCTCTTCTTACTCCTTTTCTTCCTCTCAGTACTCCTCCTACCTTAGCTCCTCCTACACATCACCCTTCCTGTTAAAATGAAACTTTTCTCTCAAAATACAACTAGAGCATAATTATGCCAATTTGTACCAGTGAGGTACAGGATAGTCCTAATACCCAGTCCATCCTTTTGTTGACTAACCAGCACCTCTGTCATCTATTCTAACTAAAACATTTATTTCTGAACCTGGCTTTAGGATGAATGTCAGCTGACGACCATCCACTCAAATCTTTTCTCCTAAGGTCAATAGCTATATGTTTTCAACCCCATCAGAAATCCAGAATGACTGAGTAAACTATAATGGTGGGAAGCACAAATCATAGTTTCTAAAACTTAGCCTATTTATAGAGACCTCTGAACACCTGGACACTCGCTCTACTTCAAAACGTTGGAGCATCTGTTCTTCTGCCTTCTGGCCCAGGATCATCTGACAGACCTTAGTGCTGCAGAATTATTAAGGGCTGATTACTCTGTCTAGGCAGATATAATCAGTCGACTATTCTGCAAGTGTGTCCTTTTCTGGACAGTAATGTGTCTGTAGAAGGAAAGTGGCAATTCTTGCCTAGTGGCTATCTCACCACAACTGGAGTAACTCCAAGGATGCTCAATTTCTTCTTAGAATTCAATATAGGAAGCTGTCTGGAGCAGACAGGTCTCTAATGAAAATGAACATTAATACTGAAATGTTTGTCATGTCAATTCTAAGGATTTCTGATGTTTTGAAAACCAGCTATCTATGTAAGGTAATCTGGACTGTTGCCTGTTAACTCCACTCAGCTATTTCTAAATAAAACATAGAGAACACCCTTATAATAAACTCCAAGTCATGAATTTGCTATAATCCCTTAACTCGCAGGCTGATCATCTCAAATCAGTTAAAAAAGTTAAAGAAGGACTGGGTCTAAGCCTTGTATTCCTAAATGTGTTATACTGGTACAATGCCTATGAGAGTAACAATATTCATCTCACTCTTATATCACTAAGAAGCTCATGCCAATGAAAACCTTAAAATTTGTAAACAAGGTAAATTGGTGCCATTTAAGAATTTATATCTTCATCTTGATATTAATTATACAGATTTCTACTAATAGGTTATGGCTTTGCAATAAAGCCTAGCTAATCCTCTCTATTCCGACAAAACCACTACTTTTCCCTAGAGAGACAGCCCAACATTTACCACCTTAGTCCCCAAGCCCAGGGAATAGGGGCGCTGACTCATCATTAGCTTCTGCAAGCTGATTATGGGCGTTGAGATATTAGAAGAGGAGTGGGGGGGAGAGCAAATTGACAATCCTCTGATGCTGTGTCTTCGCTGCCTCCAGATGTAATTCTCGGACCTCAGAGGTTTGAGCAGGTCTGCCCAGCTTGCTTGTTGAGTAGATACACCAAGGCTGATCATTCTGCAATATACAATTCTCAAAACAAATTTTAGTATTGGGTATTTAGTTACTCCTTCTAAGAAAGACCTAGGCATCCTCACTTGTTCTTTCTTTTTCATGAGCTTCATGTCGTCTGGTAGTTGAATCTTTGTTGTTTCAAATTTTTGGGCTAATCTCTGCTTATCAGTGAGTAAATACCATGTGTGTTCTTTTGTGTTTGGGTTACCTCACTCAGGATGATATTTTCTAGTTCCATCCATTTAACTAAGAATTTCTCGAATTCATTATTTTTAATAGTTGAGTAATATTCCATTGTGTAAATGTACCACATTTTTGTATCCATTCCTCTGTTGAAGGGCATCTGGGTTCTTTCCAGCTTCTGGCTATTATAAATAAGGCTGCTATGAACATATTGGAGCATATGTCTTTGTTATTTGTTGGGGCATTTTGTGAGTACATGCCCAGGAGTGGTATGGCTGGGTCCTCAGGTAGTGCTATGTCCAATTTTCTGAGGAACCGCCAGACTGACTTCCAAAGTGGTTGTACCAACTTGCAACCCCACCAACAATGGAGGAGTGTTCCTCTTTCTTCACATCCTCGCCAGCATCTACTATCACCTGAGTTTTTGATCTTAGCCATTCTGACTGGTGTGAGGTGGTACCTCAGTATTGTTTTGATTTGCATTTCCCTGATGACTAAGGATGTTGAGCATTTCTTAAGGTGCTTCTTGGCTATTCGATTTTCCTCAGTTGAGACTTATTTGTTTAGCTCTGTACCCCATTTTTAATGGGGTTATTTTGTTGTTTGGCGTCTAATTTCTTGAGTTCTTTGTAAGTATTCTATATTAGCCCCCTATCGGATGTAGGATTGGTAATGATCTTTTCCCAATCTGTTGGTTGACGTTTTGTCTTGTTGGCAGTGTCCTTTGCCTTACAGAAGCTTTGCAATTTGATGAGGTCCCATTTGTAGATTCTTGATCTTAGAGCATAAGCCATTGGTGTTCTGTTCAGGAACTTTTCCCTTATGCCTAGGTAGTCGAGGGTCTTCCCCAACTTCTCTTCTAATAGTTTCAGTGTACCTGGCTTTATGTGAAGGTCCTTTATCCACTTGGAGTTGAGCTTTGTGCAAGGGGATAAGAATGGATTAATTTGCATTCTTCTACATGTTGACCTCCAGTTGAGCCAGCACCACTTGTTGAAAATGCTGTCCTTTTTCCACTGGATGGATTTAGCTCCCTTGTCAAAGATCAAGTGACCATAGGTGTGCGGGTTCATTTCTGGGTCTTCAATTCTATTCCATTGATCATCTTGTCTGTCTCTGTACCAATACCATGCAGTTTTTATCACTACTGCTCTGTAGTACAGTTTGAGGTCCGGGATGCTAATTCCCCCAGAAGTTATTTATTGTTGAGAATAGTTCTAGCTATCCTAGGTTTTTTGTTATTCCAAATGAATTTGTAAATTGCTCTTTCTATCTCTATGAAGAATTGATTTGGAATTTTGATGGGTAGTGCATTGAATCTGTAGATTGCTTTTGGCAGGATGGCCATTTTTACTAAGTTAATCCTGCCTATCCAGGAACATGGGAGATCTTTCCATCTTCTGAGATCTTCTTCAATTTCTTTCTTTCCAAATTTACACAGTATCTCAACACAAACCCAGCACTTCTAAGGATATTTGGTGGAAAACTCCATCACAAGGAGGGAAACTACAACCTAGAAAAAGCAGGAAAGTAATCTTCCAAAAACCATTAAAGAAGTTAGCTACACAAACATATCTCCACTGCCAATAACAAAAATAACAGAAAACAACACTCATTTTTCCTTAATATCTCTTAATATCAATGGACTCAATTCTCCAGTAAAAAGACATAGACTATCAGACTGGATACGTAAACAGGACCCAACATTTTGCTGCATTCAGGAAACGCACCTCTGTGGAAAGGACAGACACTACCTCAGAGTAAAAGGTTGGAAAACAATCTTCCAAGCAAAGGGTCCCAAGAAACAAGCTGGAGTAGCGATTCTAATATCAAATAAAATCAGTTTTCAACCAGAAGTAATCAAAAAAGATAAAGAAGGACACTTCATATTCATCAAAGGAAAAATGTACCAAGAGGAATTCGGAATTCTCAACATCTATGCCCCAAATGTAAGGGCACCCACATACATAAAAGATACTTTACTAAAACTTAAAGCATACATTGCACCCTACACAATAATAGTGGGAGATTTCAACACCCCACTCTCAGCTATGGACAGATCATGGAAACAGAAACTAAATCGAGACACAATGAACCTAACAGAAGTTATGAACCAATTGGACTTAACTGACATCTATAGAACATTTCATCCTAAAAAAAAAAAAAAAAAAAAAAGAATATACCTTCTTCTCAGCACCTCATGGTACCTTCTCCAAAATAGACCATATAATTGGTCACAAAACAGGCCTCAACAGATACAAAAAGATTAAAATAATCCCTAGTACTTTATCAGACCACCATGGATTAAGACTTGTCTTTGACATGGACAAAAACAACAGAAAGCCCACATACACTTGGCAACTGAACAATGCTCTACTCAATGATAACTTGGTCAAGGAAGAAATAAAGAAAGAAATTAAAGACTTTTTAGATTTAAATGAAAATGAGGACACATCATATCAAAACATGTGGGAGTCATTGAAAGCAGTACTAAGAGGAAAAATCATAGCTCTAAGTGCTCACAAAAAGAAAGTGGAAAGAGCATACATTAACAACTTGACAGCAAACCTGAAAGCATTAGAACAAAAAGAAGCTAGTATACCCAAGAGGAGTAGACAGCAGGAAATAATCAAACTCAGGGCTGAAATCAACCAAGTCGAAACAAAAAGAACTATACAAAATATCAACAAAACCAGGAGCTGGTTCTTTGAGAAAATCAACAAGATAGACAAACCCTTAGCCAGACTAACCAAAGGTCGCAGAGACAGCATTCAAATTAATAAAATCAGAACTGAAAAGGGAGACATAACAACAGAAACAGAGGAAATTAAAAAACTTATCAGATCCTACTACAAAGGCCTATACTCAACAAAATTGGAAAATCTGGAGGAAATGGACAATTTTCTAGATAGATACCAGGTACCAAAGTTAAACAAGGAGCAGATAAACCACCTAAACAGTCCCATAATGCCTAAAGAAATAGACACAGTCATTAAAAATCTTCCCACCAAAAAAAGTCCGGGACCAGATGCTTTTAGTACAGAATTCTATAAGACCTTCCAGGTAGTCCTAATACCAATTCTCTTCAAACTATTCCACTGAATAAAAACAGAAGGAACAATACCTGATTCATTCTATGAAGCTACAATTATGCTCATACCTAAGCCTCACAAAGACCCAACATAGAAAGAGAACTACAGACCAATCTCTCTTATGAATATTGATGCAAAAATACTCAATAAAATTCTCGCAAACCGAATCCAACAACACATCAAAACAATTATCCATCAAGATCAAGTAGGCTTTATCCCAGGAATGCAGGGATGGTTCAATATTTGGAAATCCATCAATGTAATCCACTACATAAATAAACTCAAAGAGAAAAACCACATGGTCATCTCACTAGAAGCTGAGAAAGCATTTGACAAAATTCAACATCCCTTCATGTTAAAAGTCTTGGAAAGATCAGGAATTGGAGGAAGACACTTTTGCACATTTCATTGTTTTGTGTAGAGAAATGTCTTGATTTTATTAATATTTAAATAAAAATAACATGTATCATGTGAAATACATTGTATCAAACCAAGATCAGATATTTATCCCTGTATTCTCTTTGCTCTGAGATTAAAGATCTTAAACCATTTTTTTATGATAGTTGTTTTCAAATAAGTACTTAAGAGTTATTAAGCAGAAGGAACATATATAGAACATATATAGATTGATATTTTTGCTATTAGAGGTGGATTTATGTTTGTGTGGCTATCTTCTTTTGGGTTTGTTAGGAAAAAATAACTTTCTTGCTTTCTCTGGGGTATAATTTCAATCGTTGTGTTGGTGGTTTTCCTCTATTATCCATTGTAGGGCTGGATTTGTGTAAAGAAATTGTTTAAATTTAGTTATGTCATGGAATATCTTGGTTTCTCCATCTATGCTAATTGAGAGTTTTGCTGGGTATAATAGCCTGGTTAGGCATTTGTGTTCTCTTAGGGTCTGAATGACATCTGTCCAGGATCTTCTGGCTTTTATAGTCTCTGGTGAGAACTCTGGTGTAATTCTGATAGGTCTGCCTTTATACCAAGTAAAAAAAAAAAGAACTATACAAAGAATCAACAAAATCAAGAGCTGGTTTTTTTTTTTTTTAGAAAATCAACAAGACTAACCAGAGGGTGCAAAGACAATATCCAAAATAATAAAATCAGAAGTGGCATAGGAGGCATAACAACAGAAACTGATGAAATTCAAAAAGTCATCCGATCCTACTACAAAAGCCTATACTCAACATAACTGGAAAATCTGCATGAAATGGACAATTTCTTAGATAGATACCAGACACCAAAGTTAAATCACAGTCAGATAAACTATCTAAATAGTTCTATAACCACTAAAGAAATAGCAGCAGTCATTAAAAGTCTCTTTACCAAAAAAAAAAAAAAAAAAAAAAAAAAAAAAAAAAAAAAAAAAAAAAAAGCCCAGGACCAGATGGTTTTTGTGCTGAATTCTATCAAACTTTCCAAGAAGACATAATACCAATTTTCTATAAGCTATTCCACAAAATAGAAACAGAAGGGACACTACCCAAGTGGAGTAGAAACTGGAACACATGGGCACAGGAGAAAAGTTCCTGAACAGGACATCAATGTCGTATGCTTTAAGATCAAGAATTGACAAATGGGACCTCGTAAAATTGAAAAGCTCCTGTAAAGCAGGGACACTCTCAAACAAATTTGCCACCCACAGATTGGGAAAATATCTTTACCAATCCTAAATCTGATAGAGGACTAATATCCAAAATTTAGAAAGAATTCCAAAAATTAGACTCCAGAAATCGAATAACCCTATTAAAAAATGGAGTACAGAGCTCAACAAAGAATTCTCAACTGAGGAATATTGAATGGCCATGAAACACCTAAAGAAATGATCAAAATTTTTAGTCATCAGGGTAATGCAAATCAAAACAACATTCTGCCTCACACCAAGCAGAATGACTAAGATTAAAAACTCAAATGACAGCAGATGTGGCAAGGATATAGAGAAAGAGGAACACTCCTCCATTGTTGGTGGGATTGTTAGCTTATACAACCACTCGGGAAATCAGTCAGGTGGTTCCTCAGAAAGTTGGACATAATATTACATGTGGATCCAGCAATTCTACTCCTGGGCATACACCCAAAAAATGTTCCAACATATAACAAGGACACATGCTCCACTACGTTCATAGCAGCCTTATTTATAATAGCCAGAATCTGGACACAACCCAGATTTCTCTCAACAGAAGAATGGATACAGAAAATGTGGTACATTTATATATTAAAGTATTACTCAGTTATTAAAAACAATGAATTCATGAAATTCTCAGGCAAATGATTGGAACTAGAAAAAAGAATCCTGAGTGAGGTAACCTAATCACAAAAGAACACACATGGAGTGCACTCATTGATAAGTGGATATTAGCCCAAAATCTCACAATACCCAAAACATAACTCACAGACCACATGAAGCCTAAGAAAAAGAAAGACCAAAATTTTGGTGCTTTGGTCCTTCTTAGAAGGAGTAACAAAATTCTCACAGAAGCAAATATGAGACAATGTGTGAGGAGAGACCATCCAGAGACTGCCCCACCTGGAGATCCCTCTTAGATGCAATCACCATATCCAAACACTGTTGTGGATGTCTGGAAGTGCATGCTGACAGGAGCCTGATATACCTGTCTCCTGAGAGGCACTGCCAGAGCCTGACATATAAAGAGGCAGATGCTCATAGCTAACCATCAAACTGACCAACAGGTTTCACAGTGGAGGAGTTAGAGAGAAGACTAAAGGAGTTGAAGGATCTTGTGGCCCTATGGGGAGAGTGACAATACCAACAAACCAGAGCTCCCTGGGTCTAAAGAGCTAGCCTGGAGACACACATGGAGGAACTCATGTCTCTAGTTATTTGTAGAGGAGGATGGACTTGTTGGGCATCAGTAGGAGAAGAAGGCCTTGGTCTTTTGAAGCCTGGATGCCCCATTGAGGGGAAGTTTGAGGGAAGGGAAATGGGAGTGGGTAGGTGGGTGCGGGCACACTCTCATAGAAGTAGAAGGAGGAAGGATGGGTTAAAGGTTTTCTGGGGGTGGGGGAAAGGAGGAAGGGATAAAATCTAAAATGTAGATAAATAAAGTACCCAATAATAAAAAGAAAAACAAAAATAAAAACAAATAAACACATAATGGAACTGGCTATTGCAGTTGAACATTTGAGACTCTTTAGCAGCAATTTAACATTAACCATATTATGGGGATTCCTTATAATTGTCAAAGACAAGAGATGGTGGAATGGTCTCATGGAACTTTAAAACAATGTCTTCATAAAATAAAAAAGGAAAAAATAAAACCCTCTACACCACAAACATATGTAAATTGTGTTCTTTTTATTTTTATTTTAAAGTTATTTTTTAATTTTTATTTTAAAAACTTTGGATGCCAAGGAACTTTCTGCTGAGTGTCTATGACACTCTACAACTAGGCATACTTTTGCATAGGTGAAAGGGAAGGATTTAGTTATTAGCATAAGACATGATCATGATCAGGTATTAAATATGTGGAAGGGGGCAAGTTTTTTATTTTTCTGCAGTATGTTGAAGGAGCATGGTGGCTGCCAGAGCAGTGATTGAGACATGCTGATGCCAGGACAAAGAATGATACTGACCTTTGAGATTGTTGAGTGCCCTGACAATGGTGATTTCAAAGTGGTATTGGACATATGTTCCTGACCCACCATTGCTTGCCTATACCCCTGATGGGACCGCTGACTTGCCTCAAGTTTTTAGACCTTGTGGAAGAGAAGATCAAAAAGAGAAGTTATAATGAATCTTGTATTGTTCTTAAATGTGACCAGTTATTTATACTCAATCATGGACTGGTCTAGAAAACAATCCAATATTGGAAATAATAGTCTTCATTTGTAAATCTGGTTCTGGACATTTTCAGAGACATATTTGAAAATTAGCTACAGTTCTCTGTTAGCAAGAGATAAAATTGGGAAAGGATCTAAATTTCAAACAAGTGTTACCACATTTAAAGCTCTTTTAATTGTCAAGTTAAAAATACTTTTGTTTCTTCTACAGTATCTAATGTAAGTTTCATTGATTGTACACCTTCTAATTGTGTTTGTGTTTTGAAATCTAGCATGTCAGTTATGGAGGTCTATCAACCAGCTTTTGTTTTAGTGCCCTGAGTGTCATAGAACCTCGGTATTCTAAAATAGCTTACAAGTACTAGAAGTGAGTCAGGCTTTAAACAGAAGCAAGAGGGTAATGGGCTTGATTATTGCTGGTAAAAGAGCTGTATTTACATCAATTGCTAGTAACACTGCTTTTGCAATTGCTGTGACACAAGAAATTAAGACAACTACTTTTGTTAGTCATTTAGCAAAAAATGTTACTAATGTGTTGAATATATCAAAAGATTTAGATAGGCATTTGGAAGAAAGGATTGATACTCTTTATACTATTCAAATTACTGGAAGAAGATTCAGAATTTAAGTGTAAAGAGCCATCTTGAGTGTCATGTCAAATACCATTGGATTAATGTAAGTTCTACAATTTATAATGGTAGTCATTATAATAAGAAAGAAGTTTATTGACACGTGCAGTGTATTTGGCATAATTCTAACAACTTTTGGGATGTCTTAACAAAACATAAAGAGCTTATTGTGGTGAGCCGACAAAAGGTGGCTATCATCCCTGCAGCCATCTTGAGCCATATACCCTGGCAAGAGACTTGATTACAATAGCCTACAGCAACTGAGCACACTCTGCTAACACCTTGTTTTAGATATCCAGGATTTTTCCTTGGGTGTGTGAGACTTAAAGGTGTGTGACTTAAGGGCCTGACTTAGAGATCAGACTTAAGGGCATGACTTAAAGGCATGACTTAGAGAAGTGGCTTAGAAGTGAGACATATAAAAAGCAAGAGGCAGACAGAAGAAATTATTAAGTATTAGGCACTTGGACTAGACACTTGGAAGGGAACTTAGAACTAGGAACTTGGTCTAGGAACTAGGGACGTGGAGAGAAGAAGAGAAACTGAAGAATAAATGGGATTGAATCGCACTCTGTCTGGTCTATATTCTTTACAACCATCCTCACTCTCTCTCTCTTGCTGAACCCCAACCTGGAGACAGGAGCTGCTTGGGGCAGAGCGGGCTCTAACAATTTAGCCCCCAAAGCTTTTGGCAGTGCAGGTTCCAACATTGATAGAATGGTCCCTGACTTTTTGGCCCCCAAGCGTGAGGCAGAGCAGTTCTAAACATTTTTGGCCCACAAACATGGGGCAGCTCGGGCCGCAACAGCTTATGAAATTCAAGAATGCTGTTCTGCTTAGCACTGTTGCAGTAGATACTGCAGCTAAAATTACCCATTGCCTGAAGTAAGTATTTCTGTTTTAGTCAAGCTTCAAAAATGGCATATATAGCTTGACCATGCTAGCCCTTTTGTCCAGGTAATACTTTTATTCCTGCCCCGTGTATTAAAGCATTTCTTCAATAACATCAACATGTTGGCAGCCAAGTACATGGCTTGAACCTGAAAATGGGCCCCCAGAGGTATTAAGTTAACAGGCTGGTAAGTCAAGAATGGGTAAGATTCTGCACAGAGCCTTACCAACCTAAGACAAAGTGCATTGCTTTTGATAATGCATATTCCATGATGAGTAAGGAAGGCATTCTTTTCAGAACTACCTAAGACTGGCTCAGCCTTGTTAATGAAATAAAAAAAAGGGGGAGATATGGAAAGTTTTGGGGCTGCTTGACAAGAATCTGAAATGAGCCAAGGACAAGAAAATGGTCTGCTTGGCAGGAATATGATACTGGTCAAGGACAAGGAAGTAGGCTTCAGGCAGAAATTTGAAATTAGGCTAGAACAAAAAACTAATTTCAGGTAGGAATATAAATCTTAGTCTAAAAAAAAGTAATCTAAGGCAGAAACCTAAATATTAGGCTAGAACAAAAGAAGTAATTTCAGACAGGAATCTAAATTTTTAGGTTAGAGCAAGGAAGTAGGCTTCCGACATGAAAATGACTTTGGGTTAGGAAAGAAAAGTAGGCTCAGATATGTTGATCATTCTGATAAGCCCTTAGAAACAGTGATCAGGAGAGTGTTCACATAATCAGGTTTTATGCCTTGCTTTTTCTTTGACTATTTGTGTTTATTGTCTTGCTTGTTCCCTGACTGTTTGCATCTATTGTATTGCTAGACCTTCAGCCTGGAACTGACCTCAATATATGCATTTCATTAAAATGGTATAAAAGCATAAAGGAAGAGGGGAGATAAGATATGGGTTTTCTAGGGAGGGGATATGAGGAAAGGAGATGATATCTGTATTGTAAATAAATAAAATATCCAATAAAAATAAAAAAAAATTAAAAGTAAGAAGGACTTACTTTCAAAATCAGACGCTGGTACTTCTCTAATCATGTAGAAAACTTGATAATGTTAGAGAAAACACTTGATTTTAGATAAAAGATGCTTTCACTTGGAGATTCTGACATCCAGTTGTTTTAAAAGTATCAGACTAAAGTATTTTTATTCTTCTAGGCTAGTCATTAAATCAGAATATAAAATCTAATACTTATTAATTATGTGTATGTGTACACATGTGTCTACTCAATCCTCCAAACACATGCTGCTTACTGGAGAATTTACATTTAAGACTTTTGGTTTGAATGCCACTCACTTATTCAACTACTTCAGGGATGCTCCATATGCCATTTCTATATTACAGTCTATGTTGCAAATAACAAGAATACCTAAATATGCTTGCTATTTTTTCTTTTCTTGTTATTTATCTCATGTTTTCATGATAATTATATCTTAACATTCTATCACTTAATAAACTTTAGAGTATAAAAAGATTAAAAATATGTTTATGAGTGTAATGAAATTATAATATCTTTGTATGCATTTATACATCAAATAATTATTGAGATCATTGACCTTTATTACAGGCTTAAGGGGCTTTGACAAATAGACTAACAATTATATAAATGGGTTTATATAGTAACTATATTGGCAGTCTCTTGTGGGAAAAACACCTCAGCGGAGTCCCAGAGGCTTTCCCTGCTGGTAGGTCCCACATAATGGAGAAAGTCTAAAGTTTCAAAGGCAAGAAGCTTTGGTGGTGTCAGGCCCAAAGATAAGAGAAATCTGCGGATTTCTGAAGTTTTATTGCCATACTGTGGTAGGTGGATCTGGATGTGTGCCCCATGACACTCAGGCCAAACCTGAGCTAAATAGGGAGGGAGAGAGGTGGGAGGGGCTGGGGAAGAATGCTTAATTGGCTCCAACCTCTGGCCTTCAGGCATCTCATAAATATGTAAATCTCTGTAGGGCCTGAGGCCTGTAGTCAAGCCCTCTACCTGTGCTCTTTGGGTGGGGGTGCATTGCAATGAACATGACTAAACAGTGAAGGTCAATGGAGTTCTATGCCACATGTTAGGAGCCTGGATTCTGGGAGTGCAGCAGAAGCGATTCCCATCCCTTACAGGCAATGGACACCTGTTGGGACTCTGGGCTTTCCAGTCAGCACTTCTACGAAAACCAGCCATCCTATAACAATCCTGCATACCACTCTCTTTTCTTTCATAAAAGAAGGGGCATCTCTGTGTAATCTGTAGTGAAAATTTTGGATTAGGAAGTCAAAAGCAAACACTAAGAAGGCCACATGGTGTGGCACAATTAAGCCAAAGTGTAAAGGGAGCTGGGGGTGGGGGTTAGGAAGGCAAGGTGTCATTGAAACAATTAAATATAGGTGGTACAGTTTGGGGGTAATAACATTTGATTAATCTAGATAGACATTATATAATGTCTAACATGTAACTTTTAGCTATTTGACTGGCAAAAGAGTTTATCTGTAGCTGGAAGGTCTGTATTTTTCTTCTGTAGGACTCAATGTGTGTCTCTGGCTTTTAGCGTGTGTCTCTGGAGTCTTCAGTCAAACGCAGTGGGTAGAAGAAGGTAGCTTGGTGTCCCAGGCAGGTTCCAGGAAGTGGCATTGTCTCTGCTGGATCTTAACATGTCTCTGGAGTCTTTAGTGTGTGTCTCTGGATCTCAGCATGTGTGTCTGGGTCTCAGCATGCAAGTCTGGGGTCTTCAGTCAGACAAGGTGGTTGGAAGAAGGCAGCTTGGTGTCCCAGGCAGGTTTCAGGAGATGGCATTGTCTCCTCTAGACTTGTGGGAGCACCTATAGGATAATCACAAGAAGGAAGCAGTACCCCAGCAGGGAGATGTCTGCAAAGAGTGTGTAGCAAGCATTAAACTACTTGGGAGCAAGCACATCATGGTCTGTTGTTGAGATCCTAGAAAAGCAAATGTGTTTGAGGAAATTTAGTCCTGGAATGCACCTTTGAGTCTCCTTTGGATGGCTGAGGAAGAAAAACATCATGTTAATTATGTATCTGGGATAAGCAGCAAAAGTTTGTCTGTAAAAGGAAACTAGTTGTTAATTAAAAGCTGAAAAATGGTGATCATAATGGTGATTTAACCTGTGGAAGTAGATTAGATGACTTTCAAACCTTAAAGAAATCTTAAAAAGTTGAAAAAAAATATTGGACATATATCATGAGTGTTAGAGAGAAAAGGAAACATTTATACATAAAAAAAGAAAAATTTCAGTTGAATAGCACAAACATTTTTGCTTTAGGTGTTCCTTTTAGGGAGAAAAGAAAACGTTTAAAATTTTTGGTTGAAAAACAGGAACATTGTTGCAGGTCTTTCTGTTGGAGAGAAGAAACATTAATGGTGGTTTAAGAGGCAGTGAGGGAAGGGTGTTCCTCTGCTATGTGGCTTCTGTGCTCTAGCAGAGTAGTCATGGTATTCCCCCTTTGTTTTTCTTAGGAATCATTAATGTAGAGAAGAAGAAGAAAGGCCAACCTTGAGAAAAGCTCAAAGCAAGAAACATGGGCTTGTTACAAGAGTCAGAAGCAGTGAGATTCTGTGTAAAAGACTAAGCCACAGGAGACATGTAGGACCTGGGTTAAAGTCGGCAGCTCTTGGGAGAAGCTGGCAGGTGGTAAACAGGCCTGGCCTGGCATTTTTAGCAGAGGAAGAAACTATGAGGAACACAAGGGTGAAGGGAGCAAACAGGGTTTGCTTCAGGTGAGTCAGCTGAACTAGGTAATTGTAGCCTGCTTCAAATGACAGAGGAGGAGGGGAAAACTACACTAGCAGGAAGTATGTGAAAGACTGACCCCCTGGAGAAAACACTGAGAACTAGAGTTCGGAGTCAGTGTTCTTGAGAAGTTATCAGGTGACTCTTGAAAGACTGACCATTTGGGGAGGAGCAGAGAGTGAAGATTATGGAGTCACCACCATCTTGTTGAATTAGAGAACATGTGTGGAGAGAGAAAGAGAAAAAAACCTATGCTAGCAGGCAGCGTGCAAAGACTAAACGTGGGCTCCTGAGAGCTCAAAACAAAAGGGGAATCTTTCATTTAAGGAAAGTCTTAAAAGGAGGGTCTCTGCAGGCACTGTGGCCTGAAAGACAGTTGTTAGCTGAGAAGGAGCCCCCTCTGTGGAGTTGGGGGTTGAGCAAATTGGAGGCTAGGGAGTCACTGCAATCTTGCCCTTGAGCTGGGGAGCTTGTGGAGGAGAGGGAGAGACAGAAAGAAAGAGAGAGACACAGAGAGAGAGACCTAGTCTTTTTGAACTAGGCAGGAGCTAGTGGTAGCTAAGAATCAGAAAGAAGATGCTAGCCAGGAACACATGGAGAGAGAAAGAGAGGGGAGGGGAGATAGAGATAAGCCTGCCTAGTCGTAAAAACAAGGCTAGGGGTTACTCACTGTCCTGGAGTTTTGTGAAGAAGCTTTTTTGTGGGCACCAGCGGGGGGCACTCTTGGAGCTGGCTCTGCCTGCTTCCTCTACCACCTGTAGGGAACAATGTAGACTTGCACATGGGCATGTGCAGACATGAGTCTCTGTTGTGTTGTGGGTCCCTGTGTCTGCCACAACTCAGTCGACTGGACTGTGGCTCAGCATGGCAGAAGCAGAAGTGCAAGATCTTTGACTGAGTTGGTTCTGTACAGCACCAGCAGGTGGTCCAGGGGAGTTTTCACTCAGTATGAAGTTCTGTGGGATAGAGAACTCTTGCATGGGGACCCTTGGGCAAGAAGGATTGCAGGGAGCAACTGGTTTCAGACTCCTGGGCTCACAGGCGCCTCTGAAAGCCATGGAAGAATTGAGACTGGGGGCGTGTGGGCTGGACCAACCTGCAGCAGAGAGGGGCAGGAGGGAGAGCTCTGGCAGCTTCCTACAGGGTGAGCTTCACTCACATGGCAGGGTCAGCTAGCTTTGTTGAATCAGTGGGGAATGATTAGCTTGCACGTGGGCACGGGCATGGCTTCTTGAATCTTGTTGGGCTGTTGTGATTCCCACGTCTCTAAAGAGACTAGTTCACTAGTTCTTGACTGAGTTCACTCTATGCATGACACCGGGCAGGCACTATGGGTCCCTGCCAGGCTGGGGTAATTTTTACTCAGTCTGGGTCCCGTGGAAGAGGGGTGGCAGGGCTCTTGAGTAGGGATCCCTGAGCTGGGAGGTGGCCAGGGACCAGCTGATCTCAAACTCTTGGACAACCAGGCGCTATTGATAGTCACCGAAGAGTTGAGATTGTGGACTTGTGGGCACAACCAGCCTGCATGCTGAGAAAAGCAAGGGAGAAGGAGAGGGAAGCCTCAGACCCCACATCCCATGAAAAAGGAGTTCAGCTACTTCCTTGGCTAGAAGATGACTATTCAACTAGCTTGTTTAGTTTCTATAGCTGCAGGGTTGTTCGAGGCCCCACGTTGGTTGCGCCAAATGTGGGAAGGATGGCTGGGAAAGCTGAAAGGTGGGAAGTTAGGCACAGCAGCAGCTGCTGCTACAGAAGCTCATTAAAGGCCTTCTCCTTGGTTCCTCACAGTGCAGCCCCAATGACATAAGAAAGTCCTTGGGTTTACAAAACGGTTTTTATTGACATGACGAATGATGGTTGAATCTGGATGTGCACCCCTGTGAAACTCAGAGCAGACAGACCTGAGTTAAATAGAGAGGGAGAAAGGGGGGGAGGGGCTGGAAAAGAATGCTCAATTGGCTCCAACCTCTGGCCTTCAGGCATCTCATTAGTATGTAAATCTTTCTACCGGCCTGAGGCCTGTAGTCAAGCCCTCTACTTGTGCTCTTTGGGTGGGGCTGCATTGCCTTGAATATGACTGAACAGTGCATGTCAATGGAGTTCCATGCCAAGTATTAGGAGCCTGCATTCTGGGATTGCAGTGGAAGAGATGCCTGTCCCTTACAGGCAATGGAAACCTGTTGGGTCTCTGGCCTTTTCAGCCAGCACTTCTACCAAAACTAGCCATCCTATCACGATCCAACAGTCTCTTAATTTTATGATAAGTTACTCAATAAATCTAAAATAAATTTTCTTCATTAAAAGTTTAAATTATTTTATTTAATATATCAAAACTCTGGAAATATTTCTTGAAGTTTTATAAGAAATTTTTCTTTAATTATTTTTAATATATAGTATTCAGAATATAAGTTGTACTTCAGTGACATATCGCAAGCCATTAAATTTCCATATGAATCAAGATTAAACTAACATTTATTAATTGGGGTTTTTGGCCTTAAATATAGTAGTGTCTCTTTGAAGATTACTCACTTATTTATGTTGACTTATGCCACTTTTATATTTATACACTCATTATAGTTACAGATGCTACATTTATTTTCATCTCTTGTTCAAGAACAGAATTTTTCCTAAAACTGAATGAGGTACATTCCTTTGATACAAAGCTAGCATGAAGCACTTTTAAATATAAAGAATTCAGCTGTATTCATATTTAGATGAGATTATGGAATTGTGTGTTAAATTATGCTATTAAACAATGGAGTAATTAAATTCATTAGTGCATCTATTCACATATACCTTTATTATTCTTTCATAAAAAAAAAACTACAAAAAAAAAACCAATTTCTAGTCCCTGACTTAAATGTAGGTAGACCCTCATTTGTCTACTCCAGCTCATGGCCAATATGAAATCTATTTTGTTCATGAATGAGCTTTAAGATATTTCTATTGGATGTAGGGTTGGTAAAGATCTTTTCCCAATCTGTAGGTTGTTGTTTTGTCTTATTGACAGTGTCCTTTGCCTTACAGAAGTTTTCACTTTGATGAGATTCCATTTCTTAATAGTTTAATTTAAAGACTGAGCAGTAGATGTTCAGACAAATTCAGGAAAATTTCCCCTATGCAGATGTGTTTGAGGCTCTTTCCCACTTTCTCTTCTGTTAAATTCAGTGTATCTTGTTTTATGTGAAGGTCCTTTATCCACTTGAATTTGAGCTTTGTACAAGGAGATAAGAATGGATCATTTTTCATTCTTCTTCATGCTGACCAATAGTTGAACCAGCAACATTTGTTGAAAATGCTGTCTTTTTTTTTCCACTGAATGGTTTTGGGTTCTTTGTCAAAGATTAGGTGACCAAGGTAGGTGGGTTTATTTCTGGGTCTTCAGCACAGGGCGATGCTAGGGCTGTGAGGCAAAAGTGGGTTTGGGGACTATAAGGGGAAAACACTTTTAGAGGCAAGGAGGATGAAATGGGGGATTTCCAGTGGGGAGATGTGGAACCAGGAAGGAGAACAATATTTGAAATGTAAAAATATAACCAATAATATATACTTTTAGTTCATTAGATTGCAGTTTTCAACCCTTCAGTATGTTATGTATAATCCGAATTATTTTTAATTGTAGATAGAAAGGAACTTGAAGATGTCCAACTATGTTTCTTGATTGCTTGATATCTGCCAGTATGTTGTTAGGATAATACGTAACTATTAATTTTTATAATATACTTTAAAGAAAAGTATTGTTATTTCCCCAAACATTCAGACTTGGGAAGCATAGCTAAATAATTTGCCAAGTATATATTATCATTAAATAGAAGATCTTGTACTTTAATTACCTGGTTTCAATATATATATATATATATATATATATATATATATATATATATATTTCAATATATGTTATACTATATGTGTCACAGATGGTTTTGATAGCAGATAATGAAGATTCATGTGTTTTCTATCTCTTCACATATTAATTTGTTTGAGATTTCTTGATTTTCTTTTTTTCCTTTTTCACACTTACATAATTCCCATAAATACTACTTATGAATTAATAAAATAAGTTGACTATATGTTTTCATTGATGCTCAGTGTATTGGTAGTATTTTAAAGACCAGCATTACTTTAGAGTGAATTAGAATTGCAAATCACAGCCCAAGCTCATGCTGAAGCATTTAAGAAATACAACTCTTCCCTACAAGGACTCATACCTCAGTTTAATATTCTTTAAAAATCTATATATTCTGCCTGAATCATTATATATTTTTGTGTTTAAATTCTTTAAGGTCTCAGCATTCAGAGCATTCTAAAGTATTATTTTATGATTTAATCTACATGGGCTTTTAAATACTTTAGATTTTATTTACAGCTGTAATGTTTTACAAATTTAATATCAAGAAAACCTCCACACAGCACCTTTTGAATCTCATGAGGCATGAACATATTAACATTTAATGCCTTAACAACTAAATTCACCTATATAGAAAGCATGAATTATATTAAGGAAACATATAAAGGCTATTAAAGTAAGATAGCTTATGGGAGTCACAGTAATGGAAAAGTAAAACTTTAATACACAGACTTCACTTTGATTACCAAACTTTATTAATGAGACTATTGAATGATTCTTTTTATTTACCTTAGGTTTCCAAGAAGTAGCATGCATTCATGATTTAGCTGTTATTTATAATGTCTTCTATTTTTACTTTAGGTGTAAAGATGTATTTAGAAATAAAACATAATTCAATCAAGTGAAAATAAATTTAAGAATATCATAATCTACATCTTCTTGTCTTTAAATATTTAATCCTTGGAAATAAATACAAAAAGTGTAATGGAAGTTTTGTATACTATGAGTTGTCTGGGTTTGAGTGACTGCTAGACCTTCACTTTATAAATAGTTGACTAGGACAGATAATAAAAATGCCAAGAATGTTACATTTACTTTCATAATGAGCTATTTAATAGAATACAAACAAGATTCCTCTGTTTTTTTTTTCCTGAAATAAGTACTTTTTAATGGCAGAAAGTTTGCTAGTTAGCAATTTGTATAACCCTGCACCCTTTGGGGTTAATAGGATACTAAGCTGATTCATCTTTTCTTAAAATAATTAAGTGCTATCATTATGGATCATTTAATTTAGAAAATAAGAACAAAGAGAGAGATCTACTGTCTTAATAAGTCACTAGAAAATTATTACATTTGCCTCATGGCTTGTACTTAGAAAAAAAAAAAAGGAGGTAAGTATGTTACTGAAAATTTCACCTCCTACATATACAAGTTGGTGATTTTATAGATTAAATCCAAAGAAAATAAGCTAAGTTAACCATTCTTTTTACTTCTGAATTTTTCAAAAACTTGACTATTCATATCTTGTCAACAAACACATATTTTAGAAATATAATTTAGCAGTAATTAGCTATAAAACATAAGCATATTTCCTAGAGTGAAACAGGAGAGACACTAACACTATCTATTTGAAAAAGGTACTTTCACTGTTTTCTTTAAAATACACAATATTTTATCAAATCAAATAATGTGGATTTCAATAAAACGAAATAATTAGTTTATTATGGGTTAAGTGAATAAATAAAAATGATATGCCTTTTTAAATATACCTCTTTCAAACCAATAACAAATAAAATTTTACACAACTTTGAAATAAAATGGGGAAGCATTCCCCTGAAAAATTTACTCTAAAAATCTCCCTTATTGCAATTACTCTCATTTCTATGGCTTTATCTTTTTAAATCACTTCCATAATTATAATTGAATTTCATAGTTGTGGAGCAATTATAATTTCATTGTTCTAAAAATAATTTCTCATACACTTTATCTTCTTGTTTCTTACAGGGATTCTTATAAGGCTGCCTGGGATGATTCTACTGCCCTTCGTAGATAAGGAAGTAACCTAAGTGATATGGAGTGAATTGCAGAAGACCCAAGCTCATACATGGTAGGAACAGGAAGTGTAGTTTTTCTGACTCTGTTATCAACCTTCATTATAAACTTGGAAAGTGTTTATGTGGGTTTCTGATTCCTCACCAATAAAACAAATATTTACCCAAGGGGATTTTGGTGGTGCCTTAAAATTCTCAAACCATACAGCTTTATGATTTGCCCCCTTAATCCATCCAATATGTTTTTTTACTGGAACTCATAATTTCATAGATATTTTGGAATACATATTTCTAAAATTGTATCTATAGTTATTAAAACATATTACACCAAAATTTCTTTATATACTCTGACATTTTTCCAAATTGATATTTTGTGCATTTGTGCAATATCATTATCACGATATGGACATAAAGTGTCAATCTTATTCAGATTTTTCTAATTTTACTAGTACTCAATTAAGTATCTATGTGCAATTATTAGTATCATCTGTTATACAAATGTTATTTATTTATTTTTATTTGAGTAAATGAGTATGTAATCATAATAATTGTTTGGGGGCTTTTCTATGCTCCTTTTTATTTTCAAATAACTGTAGGGTGTTTCTATGTCTGCTCTAACCTGTTTTAGCTCCTGGAAAAAAAACACAGAGACCTGGTATTTTTATTAATAAGCAGCAAAACTAAGCTGGACATATATTCATTTATTCTAACTCTCTATGTTATCTAATTTCCACCCACAGGTTCTGTGGTACTTACAGTTTGAGTCTTACTCAGGCTTGCTTTCCTCCATGTGTATTCTCATGATTACTGCCTTGGCGACCTGCCCATCATAACTCTTCCTGGACTCTCTACCTCATTACCATCTTTCCTCTGCCTTTCTGTCTCCATGTGCCTTCTTCTGCCCAGCCACTGGATCGATCATTTCATTATTAACAATCAGAGATAATTGAGAAGCATACTTTACAAAATACTGACACAGGAGATGATTCAATATTCTTGACAATGCTAATGTCTGGACTGTAGCCAGATCTCTGGGTGAACAGAAGTTAGCATCTGAAAACACAGTATATAAGATGAACCTCTTACGTGAGTGTTTTGTCTGCATGCATGTAAAGTTAATAACATGCTTCCATAGTATCTGCAGAGGCCAACAAAAGATATCAAATCCCCTGGAACTGGCATTGCAGGCTATAGTGAGTCACTGTGTAGCATTTTCTGCAGGAATAGCAAGTCTTTAATGGCTAAATCTCTACAGTCCATATGTTATTATATATGTAAGTATGCATTGATACAAACAATTTAATATTAATTTATATTTTTCATTTAAAATATATCTTTGTTAGAATTAGCTATTTAACACTGGCTTATAGAGTGAGTTGGAAAGTGTTCCATTTTCTGGGGAAATTTTTAAAATGTTATAATTTTATATAAATTGGCTAGGGTATTTCAATAAAATAATATGGGCCCAGAAATTACTTCTAGCAGAGACTTTAAAATATAAACTCAACTTATTTTATGATTAAGTGACTATTCTGATCATTTAGTTTCATGTAGATAATTATTGGCATTTATGACTAAGGAAGTAGTTACTTAAGTAACCAGATTTTCTTAATTAGGGTTTCATTGCTGTAAAGAGACACCATGACTAAGGCAGATCTTATAAAAGACAAGATTTAATTGGGGCTGCCATAGAGTCTCAGATTTTCAATCTATTATCATCTTGGTGGGATGCATGGCATATATTCATGGCAGTATCCAGACAGACAGGGTACTGGAGAAGGAGAGTTTTGCATCTTGATCTGAAGTCAGCCAGGAAGACACACTCTTCTACATTGCTAGAGTTTGAGCAATAGTAGACCACATAGCAGGTCTACATAGTGTCATACTTTCCCCTACAAGGTTACACCTCTTCTAGCCAGGCTATAATTCCTAATAGTGATGTTTCCCATGGACCAAGCATATTCAAACCAACATATGAATATAACAGCTAAATATAAAGTTGATCATAACACTGTCTTATCATTTCAGTGGCTCTAGGCTTTGTAGTAAAATCTTCTATTTTATCCTAGATATTCATGATTTCTCTATCTTTTTGTCTTATTTTGTGATTTCTGTTTGTTCATTTATTTGTTTTGAGAGAGGCTTCACCTGCCTTCCATGGTCACACTACCATAATCTCACAAAACCTAGAATAAGAGCTGTAAGGCAAAAAACATAGCCAATAATTCAATTTGGCAACCTACAGATTGGGAAAAATCTTCACTAACCCCACATCCAAAATACATGAAAAACCAAAGAAGCTAACCACCAACCCACCCCCCCCCCATGGGGTATAGAACTAAATCAAGAATTCACAACAGAGAAATCTCAAATGGCTGAGACGCACCTAAATAAATGTTCAAAGTTCTTAGTGATCAGAGAAATGCAAATCAAAATGACCCTGAGATTCCATCTTACATCAATCAGAATGGCTAATATAAAACAAAACCTCAAGTGACAGCACATGTTGGAGAGGATGTGGAGAAAGAGGCACACTCTTCCATTGCTGGTGGGACTGCAAACTGGTACAACCACTCTGGAAATCAATCTGGAGGTTCGTCAGAAAACTGGAAATAGATCTACCTGAAGACCCAACAATACCACTCTTGGGCATATACTCAAAAGATGCTCCACCATGCCACAGAGGCAAGTGTTTTAGTGTGTTCATAGTGGCCTTGTTTGTGATAACCAGAAGCTGGAAACAACCCAGATGTCCTATAACAGAAGAATGGATACAGAATATGTGGTTCATTTACACAATGGAATTCTACACAGATATTAAGAATGAGGACATTCTGAGTTTTGCAGGCAAATAGTTGGAAGTAGAAAATATCCTGAGTAAGGTAATTCACAACCAAAAGGACATGCATGGTATGTACTCACTAATAAGTGGATATTAGCCAATAAAAAATGTACAAAGTAGCCAAGGTAAAGGCCAGAGAACTCAGAAAGTTCAACAAGCTGAAGGGTCCAAGTTAGGATTCCTCAGTCCTACTTGGTAGGGAGAAGAAAAGAATCACAAGACAGGAGGGAGAGAGGGACTAGGGAGGGACAAATGGATGGAGAGGGAAAGAGGGATATCTCATCTGGTATTAAGTGAGGTATAAGATGTGGAACAGTCAGAGGGTGGACCATGAAAAAAATAAAATTTGTACTTTAAAATTAATTAATTAATTAATTAATTATAAAAATGCTGTGAGTCACCATGGTGGGTTGTTGGTGTTGATTTGCTTTGTTTTGTTTTCTTTAGTTTTTGTTAGTCTTTTTAGAATTTTATGTGCTGTTCTTTTAAAGAAGTGGTATGCCATATCATTGATATTAACTAATATACTATATTAAATTTTATTTTTCTCTTTATTGTTTCTTTTCCTCTAATTTACTGTAGATACATTTTGTTCTTTGTAAGATAGAATATAGGACCACTACTTGAAAACACTCTTAATTTGTTATTTAGTAATTTCAAGTTATAATGTATCCTCTTAGCATATCCTTATCCTGAATATTTGATACTTTTTCTTTAACTGTTTTAATTATTTCATTGTATTTTTATTGCTTTAAGTCTCATATTTTATATCACTAATATGTGTTACTATAAATTTTTTTCTTTATTTGCTTAGTTATATTATTCTTTATGTTTAGTTTATAAAATGGCTACATATTGACTTATTATTCCTCTATTATAGACTTAGCTTTATTCTATAGTCCAGGTGACACAGATAGTAGGGTGTTGTGGCCTGAGATGCCCCACATTTGGGGGCCAAAATGTCGGGGACCGCTCTATCAGTGTTGGAACCCACACTGCCAAAAGCCTTGGGGGCGAAGTTGTTAGAGCTCGTACTGCCCCAAGCTTCTCCTGTCCGCAGGTCGGAGTTCAGCAAGAGAGAGAGTGAGGATGGACTCGAGGAATGGAGACCAGAAAGAGTGTGATTCAATTCTGTTTATTCTTTAGTCTCTCTTCCTAGTCCAAGTCTCAAGTCTTAAGTTTCTAGTCCCTAGTTCCTAGTCCCTAGTGCCTCCAAGTTCAAAGTTACTTCTTCTAAGTGTTAAGTGCCTAATGTCTAATAATAATTGCCTGTCTCCAGTCTCAAGTGCCTACTCCAAGTGCCTACTACCTAATAATAATTTCTTCTGTCTGCCTCTCGCCTTTTATATGTCTCACTTCTAAGCCACTCCTTTAAGTCACGCCTTTAAGTCATGCCCTTAGGTATTGTCTCTAAATCTGATCTTTAAGTCACACCCTTAAGTCACACACCTTTAAGTCTCACACACCCAAGGGAAAATCCTGGGTATCTAAAATAAGATGTTATCAGAGTATGCTCAGATGTTGTAGGCTATTGTAATCAAGTCTTTTGCCAGGGTATATGGCTCAAGATAGCTGCAAGGATGATAGCTGCCTTCTGTCGGCTCCCCACAGTATGGTTTTAATATGTTAGTTTTTTAAAGATATATTATAGTCTGTATAAACTAGGACTGGGTTAATGAATGTCTCAAGTGCTTTTAAAATATTAGTCTCTTTTTAATAAATAGAATTTCTGTTTTCTATATCAATTAGACATTTTTGCTTGATGCTGCGATTTAGCAGTTATTCTTTTGTTATAGCCCTCTATAAATTTGCTAACAAGGTTTGGATTTTGTGTGTGTGTTTTCTTTTTTTTCAGCCCAATTAAATTAATGTCTTCTTTTGCTTCCAGAGTATTAGTTTTTCTTTCTGATTTCTTAAACATATTTTGTGCTGTTTATATACCTAAGACCTTGATGTTTCCTGAGACTGATGGATTTATGCATATTTTTATCTATAGCCATTTTCTTTGCTCTAAGATCTCTATTGTTATCAGTTGACTGCATTTTCTCATTCTAGTTTGTATTGTTTGCATTCTTATTGTGAGTAGTGATTTCTATTTTCATTATAGTGCTTCTGCTGTCATGCTATATAAACTGTAAGTCATATTTGAAGGACAAAAATGATTTATATTTACATTATTTGAGCATATGTTTGTATATGTATATTATAGATGTATGTTCATGACATGAATGTCTGATGGCTACAGAGGTCCAGGAATTATAGAATATTGTAAGCCATATTGTGGGTTATGGGAACCAAACTAGTATCCTTTGCTGTAGTGGTTTATATATGCTTGATCCATGGGAAGTAGCATTATTAAAAGATGTGGCCTTGTTCAATAAAGTATGTCACTGTGTAGGCAGGTTTTGAGGGCTCCTAGTACTCAAACTCTACTCATCTTAGAAGAGTTATTCTCCTACCTGTCTTGGGATGAAGATATAGAGCTCTGTTTCTTCTCCAATACCATGTCTGCCTGGAAACTGCCATGCTTCCTGTCATGATGGCAATGGATACAATCTTTGAATCTATAAGCCAGCCCCAATTAAATGTTGTCCTTTATAAAATTTGCTTTGGTCATGCTGTCTACTCCCAACAATGAGAACCATAAGACATCTGCCCTGTATTTAAATTTTTAATTTCTAAGGTATACTCCTTCCTTGTCTTAGCCTTTCTTTGTGTGCTGTGATTTTAAATGATTTTGATTTTTAGAGATTTTTTTCTGTCATTTGTTCTGCTATCTTTATCTATTAACTGGAGACTCCCAGTGTCACACTTATTATTGCCAGGAGTTATCTTTTTACATGTCTGATCTCTAGGTATTTTTATCTATCTCTTAGACATTGAAAATATTTTTTGAAAAAAAAATATATATATATATATTCAAATATATATATTCCCCTCTGGGTTGTTTGATATATGTGCATCCCTTACATGGGTCTTCCTGACACTGTGTGTGTGTGTATGAAAAAGGCAAATCTCATATCCACACACTTCTAATACACTTCTAAGAGTACTTCAATTAGGCATATATTTATTTTGTACTTTCTCTCATATCATCCTTGTGTCTATAGGCAGATCAAGATAATTTATGTTAGTGACAGCAAGGAGGCTTCTCAGTCCATGCAATGATTGGGACTTCTATTCTGAGCTCCTATAACTGATGATAGGCAGAAAATGAGATTCCAGCTTCATAGGAATTCAATTGGCCATTCATGATTTTTTCTCTGTTTGGTCTGCATGCTTGAGTCAACATCTGAGTTAAGTAGAGAAATCCTGACACTGGTAACAAAGTGTTTTTACCTCACTGGGTCTATATTTTGGCTGGTTATTTTTGCTAATTCAGCAATCTTGCCTGTCTCAGTAACTCTATGTGGGGAATTAAAACTTCAGGCTCTTGCAGAAAGAAAAAGAGCTTGCCTTGAGTACTTATTTTTTTACTATGTTTCTATATATGTTGAACTTGAAATATCCCCCAATGGCTAAATCCCTTTTTTAAAAGTCTGTCACTCTCTTGATAGTTGGTAAATCCTCTAGGAGGTGAGACCTAATAGATGGAAGTAAATAATGAAATCATTGCCTTTAAAGGAGACATTAAGACTCTGGAAACTTTCTTCTTGTCCTTTCTGACAAGAAGTGCAAATAATGGCATAAAATTTGTGAAGCATTCCATTTTTTTTTCAATTAAAACTTCGAGACATATCTGTCAGCACTGTTGCACACACACAAAAAAATCCCTCCCAGTATCATGAAAAAAAATGAGTGGCATTGATGATGCAATGTTGTGGACCATAAATAAACTTAATCAATTGTAATGTTTTCTTATGAACTTTCCTTTTATGAAATTGGTTAAACTCTCCCACTAATTGGTATTTATTTTTAAACTTATTTATGTATATGTGTGTGTATGAACCAGTTATAAAACATATTTTATGGTGTTTTAATATTCACATGTAATATTATGTAACATATATTAATATTATATGTCATATATGTTACAAATATTCTTGTATCTTAGTATTATATTTTCTCAATGCATTTTTGAATAAAATTCATTTATATTTTCACCAAAAAAATGAATCCTTTGCAATATAGTCTTGTCTCTATGCAGTTTTATTTCATGAGTCCTATAATCAATGGAAGCAACTGGCCATGGACTAGAAGGTTGATATCAAGAGACAAAATCAAGCTTTCCTCCTTTTAAGTTGTTCAGCAATGTACCATGGGCAGGGTTAGGGTTGAGGTTGGGATGTATGAGTGTGTGTCTTACTAACATGGAAAAAAACAATACAGAGAAGTGGGAATGTTGTAATTGTATCTGATCATGTACTTCAAAAGAACCTTTGAGAAATAAGCTCAAATTGTTTAAAATTTTGTATTCTAAACATAATTGAAAGCTCTGCTTCAAGTTCAGAAGACCAGAATGCTGATGGAAGTAGAGAGTCTTTGGGATTCTTACTAGAAATCATTCATTTAACAAGTTGGTAAATAATGTGACACTGCTTCTTTACAAATGATTGTAAGTCTGTACATTTTGTAAGGATCTGGTTTATATACAGGAGGAAACATAAAATGCACAAAGACTTCAGGCTGTGGAATTGTTTTTGCTTTGTGATTTTAGCCAGTACAAGAGTGATAAGCAGAAGCCAAAAGCAAAGAAGAAATGCACAAAATGGGAATAAGTACACATTAATGGTCACACATGCCGTTTTTGACCTTTACAACATGCCAGAAAAGGAACAACCTGCAGAGATGTAAAGTTAAGTTCATAGTAATAAAACTAACATTATAACCAATAGAAAGCATACATTGTAATCAAGAAAAGTTCAGTGCATGAATACAAGAGCTTTTTCAGTTCAAGAAAGTAAATCATCATGACAGCAAAACTTTGAGAAGCAAAAGAAAACATCCTGAATTAGACTTCATCAAAATGAAAAGTTCTGTGCATTAAAAAATACTTTTAAGAAAATAAAGGTCAAATTGTGAGTTAAAAAAATTACCTTCAACACATATTTAAAACAGTTCTATTTTCCAGTTTATAGAGAATATTGCTAAAACTGAACAGCCAAAAAGCAAGCAGTTCAATTAAAATGAAGTAAAGACATTATACATATCTCATATGAAGTTATTCAAATGACTACATTAATATATTTTTCTCTAAATGTAACAAATACCTTAGAAAAGTCACTTCAGAAAAGGAAAGATTTATTTTCAGTGACAATTTCAGAACATTCATTTCTTAACTTGTTAGTTTCACTGTTTTGAAGTTTTTGCGTGATAGAACATTGAGATAAAAATGATGGCAGAGGAAGGTTTGTCACTCCATGATTTCTTGAAAGGAAAGAAAATAAGGAAGAGCCCAAGGTAAAATATAGCTTCAAAGATCTGGGCACACTCCCTTATCTAGTTTCTCAATAGAGGCCTACCTTCCAAAGTATCTCCATTAACTAAGGAACAAGACACTAATGTACCACACGTAGGAGACAATCCATACTCATGTGACTGTAAGTAATATTTATATGAAAAGTTAAGTGGTATCATTAGTTGCTAAGAGGGATCAATGAGATTTCTTTTCATATCTTTTAGAATGAATGTTAAAGAAATTAAAGACAGAAAACGTCAAGTTTTAAATATTGAGAAAAAGCAATTATCCATTGTTTCTGGGAATACTAAATGGCCAAATTACAAACAAAATCATCTCAGAACTATTTTCAAGGGCCAATATTGATATATCATATAGTCTGACTATTCTACATCTGAGTTTATATATCCAAAAGGGTCAAAAGCAAGACTCAAAGTGATACTTCAGTGGTAACTTTTGTAACGCTGTTTAGAAAATCTAAAAACATAAAAATATATGTTCTTAAGCAAATCCATAGTTATCCATACTGTGAAGTATTTTTCAGTCATAAAAAAGGTTAAAATAAATGGTGTATGCTACAACATAAATGGAGTTTAAAAATACTGTTAACTACAATAAATCAGATACAAAAGAAACATATTATATGATTTGCCTTCAATAACTGGCACTGGTAAATTCATAAAAGTGGAAAGTATGGTAGAGATTACTAGAACTTAGGAATAGGGAGAAAAAATATATTTTCTTATATAGTGGTGGAAATTTTGGGAAATAGAAAATAACAGATAGTTACACTGTAGGGATTGGTTCTGATGCTAAGGTGCTGCTCCCCAGTTAGTTCTTGATCTGTCAGTAAAGAAAGCTATGGGCCAATTATTGTGTAGAAGGGACAGACATCCGGGTCTCTGTAGGCAAGCAGGGAGACAAAAGGAGAGAGAACAGAGTTTGCAATGCTTTGGAGGAGAACCAGGCAACCATGTGAGATCTCAAAATGGAGTGGCCACACAGGCTGCTCCTACAGGCAGGGGGTGTGTCAAGTTTAGCAACTGAAGCATAGGGCAGGTGGGAAGTACAGAGCTAAGAGTATAGATAAGGGTGCATTTTCCAGGCAGGAGATCATCCAGACAGCACTCATCAGTTTTGCCAAGAAGGAAAGTTGAAATTGAACAACTGCATGTCTATGTTTTTTGTCCTAGAATTCAAGGTAGGCTGGGAGAGGGATGAAGGTGTAGTCACTTCCCAGGGATAAAAGTGGGTAGAACATAAGCCTACATGCTACATTACACAACATGAATATCATGAAATCACTGTATATTTACAAATTCAAATTTCTAATTTTGTTTCATATATGTTGTATAATAATGTGTATTTGTAATAAAGCATGTATGGAGAAGCACTTTGATGTAAAGTTCCAGTTTATAGATCAGATTATATTTCAATAAACAATAGGAAAGACTCAAAAAATTCAAAGAAAGTTGTCATAGTTATGCTTCTAATTCATCAAATATAAAAGATGTAGTTTATAATCAGTCAAGAGAAAAGCAAAGAGAGCATATTTTCAGAAGTATAACAAACTTAAATCTTCAAATAATTATTCTTTCTCCATAAAATGAATACAGTATTACTTTCCCAGCAGGAAAATATGACAATATCCCTGGGATACTTCCAGAGTTGGTACTGGTTCTTCATTAAAGGAATGTTTGATCATCTTTGATGTCACCTGCATCCAGATCTTCAGAATATTTTAGATCATATTATGTAAACATAACAAAACAAAACAAAAACAACTGATGAATCCCACATCACATTTTTAATATCTGGCTTTTAACAAAGTTTCCAAGCAAACAAGGACATTTCTATTAAGTAGTGCATCTGCAGTGCTTTAAAGAGTTTTCTTCTTTACTATAAGAACAAAGGCTAGTCTGTGTACTTAGAGCAAGGTTAAATTAAGAATGATGCAAATCTCTATAATAGCCCAATGTTCCCACTTGGCTTTGTCCTCTACTACTTACCTGATTTATCTTGTTTCCCCCTGCTTTATACCAACTAACCTATTATTCTGTGAGCATGCTGAACATGTGCTTTTATCAGGGTCATTGCTTCTGCTGCTTGGTGCCTACAGTCCGCAGTAATCTAACCCTGGAGAACTACATTATTTTATTTTCTACATGTCTGTGATCAAGTGTTTTCTGATCAATGAAAATTTTCCTAACCAATTATATAAAGTGTCAAACTGGTGCTCCCTATTTCATTATCCAACTTATTGAAGTTTATTAAATTCAAAACATTCATTGCAGTAATTATGTATTATATCTTTATTTGCTACTGTTATTGAGGGTGCTTGAGCAATAGCATTTTTCATGTTTTTGTTTGTTCATTTTTTTTCTTTTTGGGTGGTCAGTGAGAAAGTTGCTGTGCTCCTCCTCTTCCAAAACAACAATAGATAGAACACATTAGGTTCTGATAAATTTTAAATTTTAAATATTCCCCAAATTAACCATGAGTATTGTTGCAGAACTGCAGTCCAATTTACTAGGGAGGCTAAAGCAAGATGATGATTATGAGTTGTTCTGTTCTCTCCGCTACATTAATAGCTAAATATCAGATTACAGAACAAAAGATAAAACATGGAGAAAATGGGTAGTGGTAGAATATTTTCTGGCATGCATGAAGTGCTCAACATAATCCATACACCTCCAAATAAGTTCTCTAAAGGATCATATGTTAATTATGTTTTCATCTATAGGACCATTATTAAGAAATTGTCTACATGTAAAAAAGTTATAGCCGTCATGAAGAATGGTGTACATCTCAAACCCTCCCTCTTTTTCATTTTTTGCCATGACGTGAGTGCTTTGTACCAACAAGTGTTTTAACCATCATGTGCATCCTAATTACAGGACTGAAAATAGTATGAATTGACCCTACAGTAGAATCTCCTAAATCTCTGCTCTTTATAAATTGATTACTTCTGGTATTTTAAAATAGTAGGTAATTAATAGAGATTCCTAAGAACCTTTCTTGAACATAAAAGTGAAAAATGGGGCTGCCAACATTTGTCAGTAGGAAAGGACAATTTCTACCAAGACAAACAATCTGAGTTTGATCCATAGGACTTGAATGACAAGAGACAAGTGGTTATACTAAGTTATCCACAGTTCTCCACAAAAATGTTCATAGACAAACTGAAATACACACACACACTTGCACAAACACACCCCAAAACACAAACCAACAAAACAAACAAACAAAAGGGAATAATGACAATTACATTTTGGGGAGACAAGTAAGGTGATAGGAAAACCAGGATTATACACTCTCATGTGTCATGTGATATAAGCAACTCAAAAATAGTTGTAAGTCTGCCTAATTAGTAGAGAATGTGAGAACTGAAATTTGAAGTGTTAGATTTGTCAAATTTAGGGAGCAGTGACAACACTGACAAAGTAAATAGTTAAGGCAACTAGCATACTTTAAAGATAAACAATTTCAAATATGAATGTGAGGATAAGATATTGAGAGCATAATAGTATCTTAACAGTGAGATATGCTAGTTTTTTAGTGTTTTCTAGTCTTGATGAAGAGTACAACTTAATGATTAAGATACAAGTTAACGGTTTATGTCCATGGAAGACATTTAGATTGAATTATATTATCTAGGACAAACAAAGAGATAAACGGTAGAAAATCCAAATAATTTGCATAAAGAAAGCAATAAGAAACAACAGATACTACTAGATGGGCTTGGTGTAACATGTCTGTGAACTTGACACTCTATGTAGAAGGCAAAGCTTCAATACTTCAAGGTCCATCACAGCTACATAGTAAATTCAAGGCCAACTCTGGCTATATGACACATGTCTCAAAGGAAAAACAAACAAACAAGAACAAGATAACTTCTCTAAATTACACAACTCTGGCTGTAAATCAAGGATTCAAATGTATTAAACTGTGGGAGCTATTCTTATGCAAACCACTACACTGAGAGAAAAATAACATAACAAAAGAAACTGATGGAAGAAAGAGGACTGTTTTTGGCTTGTGGTTCCAGAGGGATAAAATTTTGTCATGGTGTGGTGGCATAGCAGAAAGTAGCAGACATGGCAGTAGGAGTACTGAAAGGTCATGTCTTTTTTTTCCAATTCTCTATCTATCTATCTATCTATCTATCTATCTATCTATCTATCTATTATTTTACACTCCAGATTTTATTATACTCTGGTCTACCCTCTGACTATTGCACATCTCATACTTCCTCCTCACCCCCCTGTCTCCACAACCCTTTACAGGCACAAATTCTATCAATGTATTGTTCAAGGGAACTTTTACTATCTCATCTGACCTAATTATCTTCGAAAAGTTTCATCTTTTAATATTACAACTTGAGAAATTAAAATATAAGAAAATAATTTCATCAAAATTTCTAGTTTTAAGAGCTACTAATCCAATAATGAAACAAGTTTGAAATAAAATACTAAAACTCATTTCTGATTTAAAAAAAAAAAAACTAATGGCAATTATATAATTTCTTTTTTGATTTTTTTTCAATTTTGTCTCTAAGCCATTGTAACAACAGCTTCTAAACAGAAGAGAAAAAACTGTTTCAAAAAAAAAAGATGTGGAACAAACAAATAACAAAAGAACCAGTTGAACTGCTTATTATTATAGAATTATCCATTTCTAAAAGCATAAAAGATTATATGTTCCAGTAAGAATGATAATGATTGAAGTTAAAATGGCAGGAAAAATTATACAATGTACTCATTAACAAAAATAAAAACATAATGTCACTAACATAAAACAAAAGGAATAACAAAAACAGCATGCCAATAGGATGATGTAGTAATATAAATATACTAAAAATATGCTTTCACACACACAAAAGTTATTCTTCAAGATACTAATGAATCCACTATTTATGTGGAGATTTTAGTTTAGCTCTCTAACTAACTATTGAATGGTATATTCTTTTTTCCAGGCACAAGATCATGTTGTTTTGGATGTTGTTACTCACTCCAACCATCCAACCATTGTAACTACAGCAGAACAATTCAGTAGTAGGCTGGTGCATAAAAATAAAACTATTAACACATGTTAATGGTAATCTTGAGTTCCTCACCTAAGATTGCAGTTTTTAATTACCTCCTACAATTTCATCTGGAGATGGAAGATGTTATATTATAAGTGATACATTAATTGAAAATAAGAATACATTACACAGATTTCACATGTTGTAGTATAGTAGAAATTTGCTTTAGCTGTTTTGGTTTCATCCTAAGCTCCTGTAAGTAATCCCTCACCTGTGTTCTATAAGAAAGTCCAATGTGTTTTTTAGACTCACCAAGTAGGCCTTTGTTGAAACTGAACTTGATCTATCGTTGGTACCCATCTGCAGTAGATACCCATTTAATTGCACCTCCCCAGGAAAAGTTAATGCAATACTAATGGAAAAGTTTCAGTTAATATTAGTAAATGTATCAAATAGAAAATATAAATAGACTGTGCTCATTGGCATAAGCTTAAAATTGTATCATGTGTTTGCAACTTAAAACCTACTTCCAAACTTACATAAAAATATGAAAATAATAATTATTACTCTCAAACATAAAATATGTCTCAACAAATTTCAAAACTCAGAAGTTATTTACTATTTATTATGAAAGTACAGTGTAATTAAATAGAAACCATTTAAGCAAACCTTCAAAAATGACCAAATGGTTGATGAGTTTGTTACACATTTTCAAATAATCCTTTATCAAAATACATGACTAATTCTATACTTTGAATAAAAATAGTATATAGCAGGATTGTAAGTTAGTAATTTTTTTATGAAAAGAACTAAAAATACTTTTAAATCAGATATCTGACAAGTTACTCAACTCCAGTAAAATAAGCCAATTCAAACCAAATTAAAGTATAAAGCAAGTTTATTAGGAACCAACTCATGGGCAAATTCATCAACCACACAGGAAGGACTCATTGAAGTCACCATGCAAAGTGGGAAGAAGGAAAGTGGGAAAAGATAGAGAGAAAGCCTGCATGGAGAGAGTGGAAAGTTCAGGGCAGAGAGCAGGCTATATCATACATTCCCTATAACAGATAGCGACTGAGGGATGTTGGAAGAACCTGCAGACTAGGTCAACTTTGGTATGTTAATAGGCAACTCAATAACATGTTCTTGGTTTGAAACCCAGCAATAACAACAAGTTAAAATAAAATGACATAAAAAGCAAAAATACCTAAAATATGATTTATTTATCAATCTGAATATAGCACATGAGATAATAAATATTACTTTGTACAGTAAGGAAAATGTGACTATATGGATAGACAAAAGAAGAGAAAGTAGCAAAACTCATACAGAATTCATAATATTATAAAGATAACAGATTGATAACATAATGAACTGTTAGGAAACAGGCCTGCATTTTTTTTTTTTTTTTTGCCAGCTCCTACAGACTCAATAAAGTTACATCTCCTTGTACATCTCTAGGATGGAGAGTTAGGAAATAGACTGTATGATGAATTGACAGCTCTTGATTAATGATACCTCACTACTCTGTGGTCCTTGTCAGGTATGCTATGGTGTACTGAATATTGTAATATAAAATTTTCTATCACCCATAAAAAGTGATATATAGATTTTACCATACCTTTATTCTGGGGATTGATTTGAGACTTTTCAGGGAGACAGTTAATAGGGATTTGGTTTGCAGATAAAGGGTACTCTTTGAAATAAATCTTCAGGAGTATTCCTGTTCTGCCTCTCAGGACAGCTTTCTTACTCTTCATACTTCTCTCTTATTCTGATTTTTAAAATAACTTTTAAAGTATTATTCTCTCATTTATTACATCCTGACCACAATTTGAACTCCCTCTCCTCCTTTACCCACAACCTTCCCTATTCCCCAGATCCCCTTTTCCTCTACTCAGAAAAGAGCAGGACTCCCATGAACATCAACCAAACAGCACATAAAAAGATGCAATAAGACCAGACACATACCATCATATCAAGTCTGGCTATAAAAGTCAAATCTGTTGGGGGGGAAGCGTTCCACAAGTGAACCAAAGGACAGGAACAGCCTCTCCCTAACTCCTACTGTTAGGATTTCCACAAGAGTATTCATTCTTAATGAAGCTACTTTCTAAACTATAAAGGGAAGTCTACTACTTACCCTTAAAGCTAAAAGCAACATTATGTTTAGATTTCTCCCTATACTGTATAGTTTCTGCCTCATGTTCTCCTTTTCATATTGTGATCTGACCATTCTAAGAAACATTATTGAAGGAAATTATGTAGCAGTTTTTTTTTTTTTTTGGAATGAGCATATATTCTATTCCTTATGTTTAGCAATAATAGTTTGAACTCTCTCCAATTTGTTTTATAAGAAATAATGTATATGCACTATCTACTATTTGTTGTATTGGAAGCCAAAGGAAGTGCACTAAATTAAGTAAAACTAATAAAGGTTGTGAGGATTTTAAAAAGGCAATTATTATTCATAGAAATTAAAATATAATGTACCATAATATGTTTAATAGCTTAGGAAATCAGTTTTAAGAAGAAGTATAATAAGGGATGCAAATACTTATAGACTGAAAATTACTAAATATCATAGGAAGAATGGAAAAAATGTCATATAACAAATACTTCAGATCCTGAATTTCATAGAGTTATGATATATATTTTTTCCATATATATATATATATATATATATATATATATATATATATATTACAAATAGTCATAAATATACCTTAGAGAGTTTGGATTCATACTGACTATAGGTTTATACATCTTAAATTGATATAGAAAATCAATTATCTACACAAAGCTAAGATAATTTACATAGTATAGTCAGTTAATTTTATTTCTGAATTCTTAATTTATTAACTATCTCTTTATTCAAGCAATGAGGTCCCGTTCAATAGCTATTATTTTTATGGGGTTAGTCTGCAAATTTCATTCCTTATATTGACTGAATACTAAAATGATTCATTTTGTCAAACATGCCTAAATATGTATGTAATTAATAGCAGTTTTCATAATTCTGTTTATTATTCCATTGATTGTTATATATAAATTGTTAATTCCCATGGTTTTTAGTTCATTAAAATTTTAAAAGATCTCATATTTGTTGTCGTGAGTACTATTCAATATTATTTCAAATATAAGGGGCTTGTATGTATTTATGTATAAATATTATTAAATTAAATAGCTAATATTACCTAGTTTCTCTATTTCAGTTTAACAAAACTATGTGTATTCTAAAAATTTATGTATGATGCAAAGATTTTCAGAGTACAAAGTATCATACTAAATAGTAAAATATTGAACAAAAAGATTTATATATTGGAGTAAAATATAATCTCATTTAATTAATTCTTTTTTAAGGTCAGTACATGTATACATGGAGAAAACAAACATAAATACAAATCTTGCTTATTATGAAGCTTTTAAAAACAGAATCAGACAAAAATTAATTTTACTGAGGCTTTATAATGAAATACGAATATAGTTTTCACACATGGTTTAAACATGGACAATCAATATCTTAAATACTTCAATATATTCATAAGTGTATATGCAAAATAGTATATATTCATGTAGTCTTAATGTGAAGAGAACACTTTAAGAATGGATATTATTACCTTTAAATTATAAAAATTATTGTTATTAACATACTGCTAACAATGTACTTCCAGATAGAAGTGTGAAATTTAACATTTTCCTTCATTAAAAAAATATTTATGGGCTTGCATTTTAAAACAAAATTTGGCTTTCTACAGTTAATATACTAGACTTAAAGTATTAACTCATGCAATGAAATATAGAGTAAGGATCTAAAGTTTTACCTGATCTGGTAGATCACAAGTAAACCTGCCAAGCTTTTATAGAAGAACATAGAATTTCAAGTCACAACAATGAACATCTAATATAAAGCAGTTGTTACCCTGTGAATGAGATTTTCTGTAAAGAAGCACTGTTTGCAAAGACTAACTGGTTCCAACTATAGTGATATGAAGAGGTTGGAATGGTACAGGTCCAGAGGCTAATAACCTTATTTTGGGTTAGCTGTAGTCCCACAAATAGCCATTCCTTCCTGAATTATGTGTCAGAACCAACATCCTGTTACTAACAGATAAAATCCCTTTGAAATCTATTAATGTAATAGACCACTAGCTTTCACCAACCCCAAAGGTACCTTGCTATCAAATAGCCTCTGAGGCCTATAGCATCATGTCTTCCACCTTGTATTAGCCATCTTTCTGAAGGTATTTCAAGGTATTTTCAACTTGATTTATGATTTTCTTTGTTCTGTAACACTACAAAACTTTATGAAACTGCTTCTATGTTGGAACACTAAATTTAGGATAGCCTAAGTCTGTGTTCCCAGGCCATAGTTACTCAAAAGGACTCCAGAATAAACTATCTTTTATTCATTTTAAGGTGAGAAATGTATCTTCTGCATTAAAACAATCTCTGGAATTTACATCTCACTTCAAGGGTTCCTGGTGACACTGGAAAGGTAAATAGCAAACATTGCCATTCCTTAGGATTTAAGTTAGCATTGAAAAATGGGAAGATGTCCAGCATTTGTTGAGGCAAGGATATCCCCTGTTAAAATAAGAATCTAATCTCAATCTGATATTCCAAGCTTCCCAAAACACTATATACATTGCTTGACCTCTGTAAGATTTAATCCAGCTAGCCCTGTCAATGACCTGGCCAAGATATTATCTTTCAGCAAAGCTGGTTTGCCTTAACCAATGTTAAAGAAATGGCAAAAGTCACTATTATTTACCATTTTAGAGTGTTAATCTATAATCATCATGGCAGGAAGGAGGCTGGCATAGCACAGAACAGTAGCTGAGAGCCTTAGTTGCTTATCTGCAGGCAATAGGCAGAGAGAGACAGGGAAACTAGGCCTGGTGTGGGCTTTTGAAATCTCAAAGCCAATCCTCAGTGACTTGGTTTCTATAACAAGGCTATGCTTTCGCCAATAAGGCCAAACCTCATAATGTCTTCCAAAAAGGCTATGGGGGCTATTCTCATTCAAACCATGAGAGTTCCCTGACATATTTCTAGTCTACATTTGACTTCAATGTTTCTACAATTTAAATTTTCAAATGAACTAGCAGTGACAAGTAGTCCAGAGAATATTGCATGCCAGGTTTTTTAATCAGGGGTTTCTCTAACTTTCATTTAGCACTGAATGGATATGTGAATTCTTGATCTTGATAAATAAAGAAATTTATTTTTCTGAGCAAGTCTTCAGCCAGTGAAAAATAAGAGTAAAAAGATAAATTCTCAATCCTTCAGAAGGAAATTTGGAAAGATCTATACAAATTCCCTGTCAGAAGTAAGTGTATTTTATATTTATAATGTTTTATGGAAATTGTTGAGCTCCAAAAGAGAACCATTCAGAATAACAAATGGGTGAGTATATGTGATTGTCATTTTTGATGGTGTGGTGTCAGCAGAGCTGAAATTTATGACTGGATGGTATTAAGTACATGTTTAAATGAAGTCAGTATTTTATGACTAGTATTTTAACATATTGTTTTATTTTTAATTGATAATACTAGTGTACCTATTTATGAGGTATATTATATTGAATTAATAAATACATGTAACTATATATACATAATGAATATATAATATCTATTACCTCAAATAATCTACAATTTTTCATGTTTCAAACACTCTCTACTTGGTTTGATGTGACAGAGTTTAATAACACATCAGGAATAGTTGGTTCCTGATTCATGATAATCTTGAAGTCTTGACTTAATTTCTATAGAAATATGGCAAAAATACTGAAGTTATCTGAGATTATTTAGAAGAAAAGGCTGCTGTAAATATTAGAACTGGCTGAACAAATGACATTAGAGAACCTAACTAGGTTCTTATCAACTAAATACTCTGAAGGGTGCCTTCCACCTTAAGTTCCTTTTCATTACAGCTAAAAAGGAACATACTCATGTCAAGAGCACTATAATTTCTAAAAATCTCCAGTGGGCATGTTTTCTAGGTTGAAGTGGATAGCAGGAGATCGAATTTGGCTCCCTTTTGCCAATGAAATGACAGGTCTCTTGAAAAGCAGAGTACAGGTGGTGGTGTTCAAGTATCAAAGGTTACAAACACATAATTGCCTTGAAAGCCACAGTGAAATCTGGACACTTTGATCATTTTAACCTTCAGAAATTGATGGCAATTGGCAATAGACCTAGGGATGAAATAAGTAACAACCACCCAAAGTGATGCCAGATGGGTCCAGTCACATAAACTGAGACCCAGAAAACCAATTCTAAGTCACTCATCATGAAGGCAAAACACCAGAATTTCTTATCTAGTGTTCAAATGCTATATTCATTCTTGAAGCTCACACCTGTTATTTGAGTGAAACACTACTCATCTTTGAGAAGGACTAGGATTGTTTGTTAGGAATACATAGCAAATATTCTTTCAGTCTTTCCTTGATGAGAGCTGAAGCAATGTACCAAAGTAAGGCTATTCTAGACCAGCTGTTCTTAACTATCCTAATATTGCAACCTTAAATATGGTTTCTTATGTAGTGGCAAACCTCTAACCTCAAAATTATTTCATTGCTGTTTCATAACTATAATTTTGCTACTGATATGAATTGAAATGTAAATATGTTATATGCAGGATATCTGCTATGCAACTCCTGGTTAAGGGTCATTGAATTTACATACAGATTTCAACCCTCAGAATGAGAATGACTGTTCTAGAGAAGATGAACAAACTACTTCTTTTGAGGCTTGTCATATTAATGATATGAAAAAATACCCCAAATAGAAATATAAAATCTCTTTTGGGCAAATTTTTAGAAATAACACAGTGAACATACTTTTGGTGTAAATTAACTTCCCAGTATGAATGCTGTAATTGCAGAAAAACACTAAAAGTTATTTATACATCCTTTATAATTCAGATGAATATACTCATGTCTGATAGAGCCTCTCTCGTACAAGAAAATAAATCAGGACCAGTACCACATACAAAGAAAAATTGGAGAAATGAGTACCTGCTTTCAAGTTGAAATAATGCAAAGGTGGTAAATCCTACCATGTTGCCTTTCAATTCATATAATTGACTTTCAGAGCTCTTCTTAAATGTGTTTTTTATCCAAGAAAACTTTTAGTTATAATTTTATGCCTCACAATTACTAAACCTCAAAATATTGTTTCTGGAAATTCTGGTTCCTATTCATTTTATTAGATTTTAAAATTATTTTTAACTTTTCATATAAATTCCCCTGTTACACGTTCTTCCTGATATTCCCCACCTTCCATCTCTCCCATTTCATTTCCCCTCTCTTTCAAACAACAAAAACCAAACTCAAAAAGGAAAAAAATAACACATAACTTAGGACTTCTCTTTATTATTGCTGTGATAAAACACTATGACCAACACAATTTGAGGAATAGAAGGTTTGTTAGGCTTATATATCCTCATCATTATCCATCACTGAAGAAAGTCTAAGTAGGACTGCAAACAGATCAGGAACCTGTATAATGGAACTGATGTAGAGGATTTGATGAGTAGTGCTTACTGCTTTTTCAGCCCAATTTCTCATAGAACTCAAGAGCAGCCGAAGAGTAGCCTCATCTACAATGGGCTGGACACTCCAACATCAATCACTAATTAAGAATATGCCTCACAAGCTTGTCTATATCTCAATCTTATGTTTCCTTCACTCAGATTACTTTAGCTTATATCAAATTGACATAAACCTTTCTGTCACAACATCCAATTATAACAACCACAAAACAAGTCCACAAAATAGCATGGAGTCCATTTAATGTTGGTCAACTACTCCTGAGCATAAAACCTGCCTGGAGTGTGGTTAATATACCCAGTGTTATTCTACTGAAGAAAGCAGGTTTTCCTTTTTCTACCAGGTATCAATTGGAAATAACTTCTTGGTTAAAGATAGGACTCATTACTTTTCCTTCTCCTTTACTGGGATTTTGTCTGTCGTGAAGTTGTATAGTTTTTATGCATACTATTATTGTCTCTCTGAGTTCATACATGCCTCATCTTTGTTGTGTCTGGAAGATGCTCCTTTTGAGGGAGTTGCCCACCAGCTCTTATTCCTAAAATCTTTCTGTCTATTTTTCCACAGAGATCACTGAGCCTCGAGTGAAGAGCTTTGATAAACACATCCCCTTTTTGGCAGAGTGCACCAAGGTTTCTCAGACATCTATGCACATTGTTTATTTATGGATGTCTGCATTAATTACTATCTACTGTAAGAAGAAGCTTCTCTGATGAGGCTTGAGTGGTGCACTGATCTATGAACACAGCAATTAAGAGTCATTTTGTTACTGTTTATTTAGCAGAATGATAGAATTAGATTCCCTCAAGGTTTATCATCTCATGTGAATACTATTTATTTTTAAATATAGTATCTTTAAAGTATTTTTTCAAGACAAGTTTTTAATATGCAGCTCTGGCTGTCCTAGAACTCTGGCCTCAAACTCACAAGTGTCTTTGCCTTCCAAGCACTCAGAAACAAGGCTTGCACCAGCCTTCTCAGCTTAGAAATATTTCTTATTTCTAAAGCTATAAAGATAATTGATTGTATCTGTATAAAAAGTTAGAAAGGTAAAAGCTGATGTGATTGATGATATGATTGACAGATAAATAAAGACATGGTAGACTACATCATTTGGGATATGATATGAAAAGAATCTCTAATGTACCTTAGCCTACTTATCTTTAAAGTATGAAATATTTCTATACATTAATATTATTATAATGACAACTGTTATAATAATTGTTAATTATTGATAGAGCTTACATTGCACTGAAGAATTTTCCAAATGTATATGGTAACAAATTTAATCTGCATATCAACCCTCGGAGGTAACTATGGTACTTCTTACCAATTTAAAGGAGAGCAACTGATTATAAAATGATTTTAAGAAATACCTATCTCTGTTTATCATACAGCTACTATTACAGCCTGGTAACACAGCTGTAAAGTCCATTTATAAACATATGGAAGATATAGTATTCATGTTTTATTTTCTATAAGAAATTGAATCTAAGTTTTGTTTTAGCCAAATTGAGATGAGATGAATATACATTCTAAGGGTGATAGATATCTAACAGCAAATAATATAATATTAGATCTCCATAGTTTCTAACACCTATTCATTCCAGTGGAAATACTAAGCTGTTATTGTACAGGGATAAATTTCAACTATGTGTGATTTTAAAATATGTGTAATATTATCCACTAATGACATATATTATTATTCTGCTTTTATAATTTTCATGGAAATAACAAATTCTGTTTAAAATAAAATAATTTTTAAAGTTGTCACTGAAAGCATGGCTTTAGTAGTCATATTGGCCAACAGGAAGCTAAGCTTTGCCAGGAACCTAACAAAGTTATTTAATTTCTACAAGCTTTAGTTTTTTTATATGGAAAATTGCAAGAATATTGGTACATGTTCCATAAAGTTTATTTGAAAATTAAAAGCACAAACCTTGAATTTAATTGACACCACTGACACAGTCAAATGCTCTCCAACCTTAGATATTTTCATTATCACTGAGAAACAGGCTTTGTGACTTTGCACAAATTAATATCACAGAATTTCAGCATCCTTCTCAGTAAAATAAGGGGAAAGTCAGTATCTAAACTGTAGGTTATATGATGAAATGAAATCAAACATAAAACATAAATGTCTGGCATTAAATGGTCTTCAATAAATGTCACCTACTGTTTAGAGCACTTCAAGATGAACAAAGATATGAATATGGAAGTTACTGGACAAAAAAATAAGACAATAAACACAGCCTGTTTTGCTCTGCTTCTGCAGAGAAGCATTGCATTGTAATGGGTAGGAAGAATGGTTACAAAGCAGGCTATAAAAATAGCTCAATATCACAAAAATCAGTTAGTCATGCAATTCAATAATGAGCATACATGAAACTTCACAATGTGTGTGAATCAGCAGGAGTTATTATTATTATTATTATTTTTAAAACATAAAATTTATGCACATGTAAATGTAGAATCTTTTATTCTGCTCTGGAGGAGAATCTGGCTCACAAAACTGTCGTAAAATGACATACCAGAATTATGGTATTGGAACCAGAAACGCATAGAAATGAATAGACCCAAGACAGAAAGCAAAAATATTCTAACAGTATCTTGTAGGTAATCTGGAGGTAAATTTTTGTTATTAATTATTTAAGATTTTCATTGATGTGGATCAAATAGGTGCTGTCCATTGAAATGGAAATAAAGAAACACTTCAATATTTTTAAATCTAAGAGTTTTTTTTTTTACTTGATAAGAAAGTTACTATTGCTTTCAATCTTCCATTGACTAAGTAAAAAATTCTCTGAGTATACACTATAGTATTCAGTAGGAGGCTAGCAACATTTGCTTCCATTAAAAAGTTTGCCCTTGGGGTATTGGTATTTTAACATTAAGCACTTTACTATATGGATGAATAAAATAAAATTATTTTCCAAAGCAATCATTCATATGGTACATAAATGGAGGCAATATATAGTTTGATTTGATAATAAAATCAACAATGTAGCAAGCTAATATTTATTGATTTGCTAAATAAACTCTGTATGAATGTCCATATTACATCAATTCTCATAATACCAGAAGAAGGGCAGATTCATCTGTTTAATTTATACATGAGAAAATAGAGGTTTGCCATGGTTGTAGGGACTATGCTAAAGTCATACAAATAGAATCAATAGTAACATTTTAATTTGGATGGCCTATGCAAAATGTATTCTCCTAATTACTATCAAATACATGCTAATGTTTAGACATGATTAAGAAACAACCATAGTACTTTGCAGATTAATAAAAAAAGAAATTATTTTTCCATATAAAGAATCCTAATTTTGTTCTCTCACCCTGTTATGTAGGTAAGGGTTACAGTTATTTTGAAACTACTTAAAATAAGAATACTCCCAGAACATATTAGAAATTTTTATTGATTCATTATTTCACCCTTAATATAAATGTGCTTGAAAACTCACATAATGTATTTGATTAGATGATACTGTGATATTTTTTATTTACCTGAAACTATGAATGAAGTGGCTTCCATCATGCTGTGTACATTAGATAGTTTTAATAATTAAAAAGATAAAATGTGTATTTATTGTATTTGTTTTAGTCAGTGTTGTCATCTGTGAATATTGTAGCATAAAGTTAAAAGCAAAATATTTTATATTTCTTCTAAGTTACAGTTTGGTTAAAGTCTTTTCTTGTAAAATTCATAACAACAAGCTGTTTGTGTTAAATATTAAGGTAAAAACTTGTATTTTTAAAGGAAAAATAATATTAAGAATATAAGGTAGTTTGAGTGAAAAGTGTTATACATATGCTAAGGTGTTTAAAAACTTGATGCCCTGTTGGTTATGTGATTTTGGGAGGTTTGAAAAATATAGCCTTGCTGGAGAATGTATATAACTGGGGACAGGCAATGAGATTTCATACTGAATACAATATTTACACTCTTCCCATGTGTCCTTCTTGACCTTCAACTCCTTCCCTATGTGACTCACTCCATTTTCAATTGATACAAACTCTCTTTAATTTGTGTGTGTGTGTGTGTGTGTGTATGCGCATGCAAGTATAACCTGAGTTTATTTAACATTGTTCTTATCTGTATCTATAAACTATGTTTACCTAATCATGATATACACAATGACAATACGAATCAACATGACAATATGGATGGAGGAGTTTTCACAAGGTTTTATTCCCAGTTTAAAAGCTGCAGGTAATTTATGGCTCCTAAGTGAAAGAGAATCAGTTATGTGGATATATAACAAATAGAAGCAAACTGAAGAAGGAAAAATAAAAAATGTTCAGTTCAAGGAGAAAGGTGGCAGGAAGAAGTCTAGTGAATATATATCCTGTGTTGAATAAGATAAAAAGATTAAAGAAAAGCCCAACACTAGGGCACTAGCCCAAACTGCTAAACTTCCAACTTGTGAAAAGGAATTAATGAAAATCTTAGGGCTTTGTGATGCACAACTTTAATATCAGCACTCAGAAAGCAGAGGTTGGTGATTTCAGAGTTCAGAGCCAGTCTAGTCTATAGAGCAAATTACAGAATAGTCAAGCATTAGCAGCAAAGGAAACCATCAAAAAAAAAAATGAAAATACGTATTTGAACAAGGGAGCCATGTCCCAGCTGTAGTAAGCAGCAGAACCTGACAGCTTAAGCTAAATGGTTCTGATTTTAGAGAAAAGTACAGATAAAAGGGGGTTTACATCTCATCTTGATGACTAAAGAAAACTGCTAAGACCAAGCATGTGGCAGGTGTGTTCCTGCATGAAATTCCAGAGAAGCTATGAACATGGACATGAAGCTTGAAATGTTTTGAAGCCTCCAAGATGCTGGAGATCCCAGAGCTCTAAGATTCCTCCTAAGGAGAGTTGCTAACATGGAGTTTAAACAGCCTAACAGAGAAGTATGTTATAGGCAATAAAGCTGGAAGGAGTTGGACATCTACAGATGACATCAGACATGGAGATGCAGAGTTAAAAGTTTGCCCTGCTTGTTTTTCATCTTATTTCAATCAAGTACTTCATCATTATGCTCCCATTTCTCCATTTTATAATTGGAATGTAAATCTTGTCAGAAGTATGTGATCTTCTTTTTTAAATTTTGATTTTACTGGGTCTTATAGTTAATCGATTGCTGTGATGATCAGAGACTTTGAACTACAAACTAAACTTTTAAACATTGTTGAGACTGTGGTAGACTATGGGGACTTTCAAAGTTGACTAAGTGTATTTTACATTATCATATGGCTGTAAACCTATGGGTTCCAGAGAACAGAATGTGGTATTTGAACAAAAATGACTTCCATATGTCCATAGGGAGTGTCACTCTTAGGTGGTATGGCTTATTGGAGTATATGTGGCCTGTTTAAAGAATTCATGTCAGTTCTCTTGCCTACAATGCAAGGGAGCCCTGGTGCACCAAGTATCACTAAACCTCATACTGTTACAGCAAATCCCATCTGTGTGAGTTTCTGGGGGAGCGCATCCCCTGGTTTTGGATTTTACAATCCAATATTTTGTAGATCTCACCAAGATATGCTCTTTCAGAACCCCATGACTCAGGGATCAGAGATTTTTGCACAAGCAAGTATATCTTCTATTTTATGTTTTGTGTCTAGGAAATGTCTGTGCCCATTGCACGGGCAAGTGTGTGTACTGTGTCTGTGAAGTTTCTGTGCCCATGGCAAGGCAACTGTCTGTGTCCCTGTGACAGGGGCAACTGTCTGTGTCCCTGTCACAGGGGCAACTGTCTGTGTCCCTGTGGCAGGGGCAACTGTCTGTGTTTGTGAACTATTTGTGTGCCTGTGGCAGGGGTGACTGTCTTAGTAGCCTGGTTTCTGTGCTCATCGCAGGAGCAAGAACTGGGCAGCCACAGAGGACAGGACCCTGGGATAGGGTCAGGACACTAGGATAAGGTTCAGGTTACAAGTTCCAAGAAGGAATCCATTGATAGTGAAAGCAGTGGGACAGATGTGTTGGCTCACTGCAGGCCACAGTTCTCTGGGGGACACTCTGCGTTCATTTGTATGGAAGATAGAGTTAGGAACAACCCTTCCCCATGTGAAGGTGATCTTTGGCCACTGCCTTCTTGGGTGGTATTTGTTGCACCCTCATGGCAGTGTGTTCACATCTAATTCTGTTTGTGTTGTTCATTGCTGGTGGTATTAGAAATCTGTTAGATTTGGTCCAGCATGGGCTGGCCAAGTCGTCTGAATCTGTTAAATTATGTCCAGTGTAGATTGGCAACATTGTCTGGTAATTGGAGTCTTCTACTGGCAGTCTTTCTATGTCCTGATTGTGTAACATGGTCTTGGTACCTGTGACATGGATGAGAACTATCTGTATCACCCGGTTTATGAACTGCCCATAACAGGGGTGAACTGTCTGTGTTGTTTTTCTCTGTTTTCTTGGCAAACTGTCTGTGTATTGGTTGTTGTTCTTTGTGTTCTTGGACATTGACTGACATTATTTTGGACTGAATCTACTGTGTTCTAGCATATCTCCCCCAGGGGTCAGTCTTTCACATGTCGCCTGCTTCTTTCTCATCTCCTTGTCATTTGCGGCCTGCTACAGCCCAGCCAGCTAGCCTGAAGCAGCAGGTCTAGGACCCTGCTTGCTACCATCGCCCCTGTGTTCCTTCTCCCCCTTGTATGAAAATTTTCTTTTTCATTTTGAGACAGTTTTCTTTCTCGTGGCTGAGAACTCCATGATGGACCTAAAGAAAGCTCCCAAGAGCTTAGGGCTCCAAGCCAACCTCTATGTGTCTTTCTCCCATAACCCAAAATCTCACTCCTTCTGACTCTGACTCCCTTATCAAGCCTCTATGTTTCTTCCTCCAAGCTTTTCTTCAAAGTTGGCCTTTCCTCTCCCTCTCTACATTTAAGATTTGCCAGTTTTCCAAAAAACAGGAAGGAAGCAGGGAATGCAGGGGACTTCTCTGCTGGAATACCCAGGTACCACGTGGTGGAAAAGCTGCTGCATGGCAGTGTAAACTCCTCCCCCACTGCTTCTAAACTCACCATTAAGATAGATGCTGAGTTTCCGCTGACCAGATCCGATGGAGACTTCAACATGCCTGACAATAGAGAGTCTACCGCTAGACTCTAATGTCAGGTCTCTGGGGAGCTGCATGGTGCCCTCTTGGGGGCCGACTTTTAGCAGAAAGCAGCTATCAGCTTTGCAGCCATCTTGAGCCATATACCCTGACATGTGACTTGGATTACAATAGCCTACAACAGCTGAGCACACTCTGATAATCTTGGTTTAGATACCTTGAGATTAAAGGTGCGTGAGATTAAAGGTGTGTGAGATTAAAGGTGTGTAATTTAAGAGTATAACTTAGAAGTATAGAGATCAGAGTTAGAGACAAGACCTAAGGGCATGATTAAAGGTGTAACTTAGAGGCGTGGCTTAGAAGTAAGACATATAAAAGGCAGAGGCAGACAGTAGACACATCAGATATTAGGGAGACACAGCAGAGAGAAGACAGGTAGCAGGCACTTGGGAGAGAACTCAGAAGAACTAGGTAGTAGGCATTAGGCACTTAGCACTTGGAGGGACTAGGAGCTAGGGACTAGGCACTAGGAACTCAAGACTTAGGACTTAGACTGAAGAATAAACGGGATTGAATTACACTCTGTCTGGCCTCACTCACTCTCTTGCTGAACCCCGACCCGCGGACCGGAGCGGCAGATTGGGCCTCAACATTTTGCTTGGGCCACGACATTTTTTGGCCACCCCAAACTGGGGCTAGTGTGGACCCCAACAGTGCCCCATTAATTTGGCTAAGAAAGAACTTGGTATAAGGTATTGGATCCTAAAGATGCCTTCTGTCTCTATCTGAGCCTGAGAAGCCAACAAATCTTCGCTTTTGAATGGAAGATCCTGGGATCAGGAATATATAGACAACTAACATGGACTCAACTTCCACAGGGGTTTAAGAACTCCCCTACCATCTTTGATGAAGCTCTACACCAGGATCTTGCCCCATTCAGAGCAAAAACTTCAGGTAACCCTTCTTCAATTCATAGATGACATTCTCGTGGTTGGCCTTAACAGAGACATGTGCCTCTATGGAACCTGCTGGTTACTAGCTGAACTGGAAAAACTAGGTTACAGGGCTTCTACTAAGAAGGCCCAGATCTGCAGAAAACAGGTCAGTTATTTGGAGTATCTGTTCAGAGATAGAAAGTGAAGGCTTTCAGAGGCTAGAAAAGAGACTGTGTTTCACATCCCCTCTACCTCCAATGCCAAACAAGTAAGAGAATTGCTGGGGATAGTGGGGGTCTGTCAGTTAGTGGAACCCACATCTCCATTCCTATATATGGAACAAGATCTGGCCTTAATGACTCAAGTAAAAAAGGAGTTCAATACGAACCTGAAGGTGTAGAAAACCCCAGCTAGAAAGATAATTCTGCCCCAGAAAGAGGCAGAAGAGATGGTGAAACAGATGCACCAGTGGACTCAACTAGGAGTCAAGAAACTTGTGGCCACCATGTTAAACACCAAGTTCCACGTGCTTGGACTCACATGGCTGGTTGAAGATACTGTACATGCATGTATATCCTGTCAAAAGATAAATGCCTGCCGAACCAAGGCTGAATCTGGCAAACACCTCCTAGGTGACAGATGGAGAGCCTGTTGAGAAGTAGATTTCACAGAGATCAAGCCTACCAGGTTTGGTAATAAGTACCTCCTAGTATTTATGAACACCTTCTCTGGCTGGGTAAAGGCTTTTCCAACAAAGAAACAGCAATAGAGGGGGCAAAAAAGATCCTAGAAGAAATCTTTCCATGGTTCAGGGTGCCTAAGGTAATCTGCTTAAATAATGGGCCTGCCTTCATTACCCAGGTAAGTCAGGGATTGGCCAAGTACCTGGGGTTTGATTAGAAACTTTATTGCATTTATATACCCCAAAGCTCAGGTCAGGTAAAAAAAAATTATAAAAACCTAAAAGAGACCTTGACTAAATTGTCCATGGAGATTGGCAGTACAGACTGGGTGATGCTCCTTTCTCTGGCTCTTTTTGGGGTTAGAAACACCCCTTCAAGGTTTCACCTAACTCCTTTTGAGATTCTGTATGGGGCACCTGCTCCTTCACCTTAAGAGAAGTGACTAGACTTACTTGTCATATAGTAACAGTAAGTTATATGCTAGGTTTAAAAGACTTCAGGTGATACAAAACAAAGTGTGGACCCTGTTGACCCATGCCTATGAACCGGGGACCCTGTAACATTCCATAGTTTCCAGGTTGGAGACACAGTCTACATCCAGCTGAAAGGGACTATTCCTGGTGTTGCTGACCACTCTCACTGGTGTGTGGGTTGATAGAATATCTGCTTAGATCCATGCCATTCACGTGAAACCAGCTCCAGAGGGAGCATTGCCCAATTAGATAGTTTGGTACACTCAAAACCCACTCAAGATAAGGATCCAAAGCCAGACTAAAGCTGATTAACTTGATTCCACCTGAGGTACTCGTGGTCTGGACCCTGATCCTGTTCCTGTTAGGGAGACATGGACTAGCCCTTGGGGGTAACCCTTGTGCCCCCCAAAAGTTGATGCCTACCAGGTCGCCTCAGACCACAGTACTTCCGACCCAGAAAGCTATATTAGATTAGACTTAGCCAAATTTGGATGGGTCAGAACTCAGGCTCGTCCAGATAATAGAGTTCACTTTTCAGGTGTTAAAATTTACTAACCCAGAGGCTACTCAGGCTTGCCGGCTCTGTTATGATGTAGCCCCTCCTTACTATGAGGCTGTGGGGCTCATAGGTAATTAATTACTCATCCTCTGTCTCATCTTCAAGTTGCTGCTGGACCTCTCAAAGGTGCTAAGATCACGCTAAAAGTGGTCTCTGGGCGAGGGCTCTGCCTGGGAAAGGTCCCACATACTCAGTCTCACCTGTGCAACACAACTGTTCATGTGGCACAGGATGAGAGTGTTAGTTACTTACTCACCCCTGAAGATGGTTGGTGGACATGTAGAACAGGGCTTACTCCCTGTGTTAATTCCAGGGTGCTAAGCCAAGCCCAAGACTTTTGTATCATTGTCCAACTGGTGACTAGGCTAATATACCATGCTGAAAATAATCTCCTAGATGCCTGGGAGGGAAGATTCCTCAGGTGCCAAAGAGAACTCATTAGCACAGTTCTCTTGGGTTTGGGGGTAGCTGCAGGGGTAGCTACTGGAAGAACTGCCCTAGCTCTACAGCCTGAGTATTTAGTGAGGCTATAGATGTAGATATTCAGGCTACAGAAGATTCAATCTCTAAATTACAGGAGTCCTTGGCCTCTATTTCTGAAGTAGTCATGCAGAACAGAAAGAGATTAGATCTCCTTTTCCTCCAACAAGGCAGGTTGTGTGCAGCCTTTAAAAATATTGTTTTTATATAGATCATTCAGGAGTAATCAAAAATTCCATGGCCAAGGTCCAAGAAAGTCTAGCTAAGAGACAAAGAGAAAGAGAACAGTATCTAGGGTGGTTTGGGTCATGGTACAATAAATCTCCCTGGTTTACTATCTTAGTTTCAGCCATAATGGGACCCCTTATAATCTTGCTTCTATTGCTCACCTTTGGCCCCTACATTCTAAATCGCTTAGTTAAATTTGTTAAAGATCATGTTAATACCATACAAGTGCTTATGCTTAGACAACAATATTACAGTGTATACCAAGATAATAGCTTGTGATTCCAAGATTGGAATGAGCCACAAAGAAAAGGGGGGAATGTTAAGAATTTGGTTAAACTTAAAAATTAACTGCCCAGGACATATCCTGGGAGGAGCACATTCTTTAATCCAAGGACACCTACTTGATTACCCTGCTGGATTAACATTCAGAGAAAGAAGGGATTAACATTCTTCAGACCACAGCGAAGAGAACCCACCTGCTTGTGGGGATTGCCCAGAGCACATAGACACATTCCACAGGATGGACCAACCCTTGACACTTACAAACAAGGGAGGTTCTTGCTACCTTATTCCCCAAAGATCAATCAGTTTAAAAGTTACACTGTTCTGCCAATCATATTGTGCCTAGTCACTGTTTCTGTAGTACACCCTTAAACTGTATAAAAACTGCTCTTAACCTCAACTCAGGGTTCCCTTGCCTAAAATGCAAGGGAACCCTGGTGCACCAGTATCATTAAACCTCATGTTGTTACTGAAAAAAAAGAATGCATGTCACTGTGATGTGGGCTTTGAGGTTTCAGAAGCTCAAGCTAGACAAGTGTTTCACTATCTCTTCCTATCACATGTGGATCCAGATGTAGAAATCTCAACTACCTAAACATCACCATATGTGCCTGTATGCCACCATACATTCATTTTCATGCAAATCACTACACTAAGTTAAAGGACAGATTGAAGGTTGAATTGAAAAATGCCTTGATCTTGTTTGAAGCTATCAGGAAGAAAACAAGAACTTATAAACTGTGTGAAAAATTGTTTGGAATTCATTGATCAGATCATTAGTATTGACAATAAAGATTATTCTTGAAACCACTTGAACGCCATAGTCTAAGGAGTTTGGGTTTTTTTCCTGGATATTTCATTTATTTATATTTCAAATACCATCCCCTTTCTTTGTTTCCCCTCCTTAGAAAACCCCTATACCATACCCCCTGCTTCTTTTTGCTTTTTTACCATTATAATTACATGCAAGTATTCAGGTCAGTTCAAGGTTAAGGAACTAGCAATACAATAGAAACAAATAGTCAAGGAAGAAGTAAAGAAATAAACACAAATAGTCAAAGAACAAACAAAGTAATAAACAAATTTTTGTGAACATTGTGAATAGTGCATGATCACTATTTCTAAGGGCTTATCAGGATGACCAAATTATCTTAGCCAACTTCCATGTTCTACTCCAAAGTAATTTTCATGTCTGAAGCCTACCTTCTTTTTCTAGCCTAAAATTTAGATTCCTGCATGAATTTATTTCTTTGTTCTAGTCTAGTGTCAGATTCCTGCCTGAAGCCTACTTCCCTGTCCTTGGTCAATGTCATATAGTGCCAAGCAGCACATTTCCTTGTCCTTGACCCATGTCAGATTCTTGCCAAACAGCCCCCAAAGTTCTCTGACTCTCCCCCCTTTTTTTATATCATAAACAAGACTGAGCCTGATTTAGGGCAGTCTTAGGTTGGTAAGGCTCTGTATAGCATCTTATCCACCCTTAGCTTGCCAACCTGTTAATTTAATAACTTTGTCTGGGGTTTCATTTTCAGGTTCAAACCATGTACTTTAACTGCCAATATGTTGACGTTGTGAAAGAAAATCTGTAACAGGATGGGCAGGAATGAATGTATTCCAGGACAAAAAGGGCTAGCATGATCAAGCTATAAATGCCATATTTGAAGCTTGACCAAAATAGAAATACTGACCTTAGGCAATGGGTAATTTTATCAGCAGTATATGCTGCATCAATGTTCAGCAGAGCAGCATTGTTTAAATTTACAGGCTCACTATGTAAAGTTAAAACATCCAGAGAGGTGTTAGAATTATGCCAAATACACTGCAATTGTCTTTAAACATTTTCCTAATTATAATGACTACCATTGTAAATTTTAGAACTAACATGAATCCAATGGTATTTGGCATGACACTCAAGATGGCTCCTTACTCTTAATCTATGAACCTCCTTCAATAATTTGAATAGGATAGAGAACATCAATATGTTGTTCCAAATGCCTATCTAAATCCTGTTGTATATTCAACACATTAATAACATTTTTTGTTAAATGACTAACAAAAGTAGCTGTCTTAACTTCATGTGTCAAAGCAATTCCAGAAGCAGTGATGCTAGCAATTAATGTAATTAAAGCTGTTATACCAGCAATAATCAAGCCCATTACCATCTCTTGCTTCTGCTTAAAGCCGAATCACCTCTTCCAGTACTTGCAAGCATTTTTCAGAAGACCATGGTTTTGTGATACTCAGGGCAATAAAACAAAAGCTGGTTGATAGACCTCAGTAGCTGACATGCCAAGTTTCAACACACTAACACAATTAGAAAGTATACAATCAATGCAACTGACATTAAGTATGGTAGATGAAACAAAAGAAAAGTATCTGAACATCTGAAATGTAGATATATAAAGTATTCACTAATAAAAACACCCCCCCCAAAAAAAAAAACAAAAACAAAACAAAATAAGCAGATAATGGAACTGGCTATGGCAGTCGAGCATTTGAGACTTTTTGGCAGCAATTTAATATTACCCATATTACTGGGATTCTTTATAGGACTAGGAGTCATGGAAGGGGCCAATGGAACTTTAAAACAATATCTTTATAAATTAAAAAAGAGGAGGTATATCCTGTACAACAAAAATTAATTTTAATCATGTTCTTTTTATTTTATTATTATTATTTTTAATTTGGATGCCAAGGAACTTTCTGCTGAGTGTCTATGGCACTCTACAACTAGGCATACTTATGCATAGGGGAAAGGAAAGGATCCACTTACTGGCATATGGCATGATCCTAATCAGGTATTTAATTTAATTTGAGGAAGAAGGCATATTTGTGTGTTTTCTGCAGGATGTTGAAGGAACATGGTGGCTGCCAGAGCTACAGGTGAGACATGCTGATGCTGAGACAAAAAATGATGCTGACCTGTGAGCTTACTGAGTACCCTGACAATGGTGACTGGGAAGTTGTATTGGAATGTTCTTGACCCACCTTTGCTTACCTATATCCTAGATGTGACAAGTTGCTTTGACTCAAGGTTTTAGACCTTGTGGAACAGAGGATCAAAAAGAGAAGTTATAATGACTTCTGTATTTTTCTTAAATGTGACCAGTTATTCGGACTCAATCATGGACTGGTCTAGTAATCAGTCTAATATTGAAAATAATAGTCTTCATTTGGAAGGCTCGTTCTGGACATTTACAGAGACATATTTGGAAATAGTTTGGGTTTTAATAGTTTTTCAATAACTCTGTTCAAGATATCTGTTTTCTTTGGATAATCTCAAACCTATTAGGCAGTCAGGCTTAGAAATATTTTCTTATATTCCGATTATCCTTCTTCTACACAGAATTTGTAAAAGGCCTGATCTGTAGAGGATTGACCTGGTTATTTGTGATGACTACTTTTTTATTGGTTGTTTGACAGCCATGATTTGTTGAGGTTTTTTTTTCTTTGCTGCATCTGAAACTGCTCTTAACAATAGGCTTATATGTGAAGAGACACTCCTGATTTGTTTTGGTAACATTCTGTATGGTTTCTTTTTAGTTAAAACAATGTTTGGTACATGTTTCTTAGCAATTTGTAATGAAAACTCATTAAAACAATGTCTCATGCCCATGTTATCTTACAGTTTCTGATCTCTGCCTCTACATCTAAGTACCTGTGACATTACACCTGGCAAAAATTAGCATACATTTTCTTGAGAGATTTTTTTCTAAATTGATCACAAAATGCATAAATTACATTCAGTGAAACTAAATAGGAATCTGAAAGTAAAATTAGTGCAAGTATTTAAAATTACATAAAACCATGCATTGCTACCAAATGTTCCATGACCTCATCTAATTTTCCAATGTTTTTGCTGGTCAATTTGTTCCATTTTTCTATTTGGGGATAAAAAACAAATTATAGGAATCAACTTTCAATACTGACCTTTTTTGTGCACATTACTTTTCACTATCAGTGACAACATTGAAAGCCATATGTTATAGAAGGCACTACCAAAAGATGTCAGAACATCTGCCAAGCAGCCATTCACTGACCCAGAGAAGGCATGTATTGTGAATAAAAAACACACTTTTTGGACTACACCACTGGGGTTTTAAGGTTAATTTACTATTTTAATATAGTTTACTATTTTATGCTATTCATAAATAACTTCCTGCAACTGAAATAAGTATAAGAAATAATATTTGTGTTTGAGGTGTTTCATTTAGTAGCTTTCCAAGACTTTTAGAATGGATAAAAAGGAAGAATTTAAAAGAAATGTAACTAGATATAGTAAATTTCAAAAACATTATGAGACTATCTGGCAAATCTGGCTATATGCCTCAAGCTAATCTTAATACTTCTACATAATTCTAGATATATTGTTGGGAATGAACACACAAACTTATTAGTGTGAAAATCCATGAGTATTCACAAAAGAAGTGATACTATTACCTAAACTTGAAATATAATATGAATGCCAATATATAGTGTAATATGCAAAGTAATATTTTATAATATTGTAGTCAATGTATAAAGACTAAAAGCAAAAATCTAAACAATTATCACAATAATATTTATGTAAAGAAATAAGGAATATCTATAAATCTTTATCAGTAGATATGGAAAATTTTGTCTTCTCTAGTGTCTATTTCAAACAATATAAAACTATAATTTTCAAGACTTCACTACAGAAACAATATAAATAAACTGAATAATTATAATAATAATAATAATATGTAATAATTATAAGAAAGACCATTATTATGTTTATTTCCACTAGAACTGGCAAGGCAAGCTTAGTATTCTTAAGAAAAATTGATGATGTTTGTTGAGCTACACAATGTTCACATAGCTATATAATTTATACCTTCTTGTATTACATATTTTTTTCAATTCTGTCTTCAAACTAATTAAACATAATTAGAGAGATGTAAGGAGCATGTTTCATGACAAGTTGGCTTCTTATTCAAAAAGACATTGCAAGAAGAAATTGCAATAAGGCACAGTGGTAAGTATCTAAATGGTAACAATAAGAAAAAGAAACTGAAAGACCCTAGAAAATGCAATTGCCAGTGTCTATTTAGCATACATTCCAGACCTGTGCCTCTCTCTTTGTGATGGTTTGAATTGGTATGGACCCTATAGATTCATGTGTTTGAATGCTTGCCACATAGGAAATGCCACTATTTTAGAGTTGTGACCTTGTTAGAATAGGTGGTGTCTTTTGGAGAAAGTATGTTACTGTGACAGTGGGATTTAATGTCTCCTGGGGTAAAGGTAGGCCTAATGTGCCACAATGTTCCTTTCTTCAGCATGTGGATTAAGATGTAAAACTCTTAACTCCTGCAGCACCATGTCTCCCTTGATGCTAACATGTTTTGTGCAGTGATGATAATGGTATAAACCTCTGAAATTATAAGCCAACCCCAATTAAATATGGTCATGGTATATCTTCTCATATTCACAGCAAAAAAAACCTTAACTAAACAGAAGTTGATAACAGGGACCTAAGTATTGCTGTGATAGGCCTGACCATGCTTTGGTATGGAGGAATGTGGGTTTGAGGACTTACAGAAGCAGTGGAATGCTTTAAGTGGGGCTAATGGGTTGTATTAGTTGAAGCAGAAATGATAATTATATTGAGGATGATTTGAACTGTGTGGTCCTGGCTCAAGAGGGTTTAGTGGAGAAGAATTTTAGTATGCTGATTTTTAATATTTTGATAAAAGCTATGGCTGCTTTTTGACTTCTTCAGAGTCTGAGGCTAAAGTGAAGAGGTTCACATTAACCACATTGGCAACAGAAATCTCAAAACAGGCTAAAATAGATTCTGTTGTAGATTCCTCTTATGCAGAGTGTTTTCATGAAAATGAGCAAGGTAAGCAAGAAAAAAAAAAATAGAAAATGTATCGTTCAAGCAGTAAGGGGTACCATAAAGTGAAATGTAGCTAAATTCTATGTTCAAGGTGATAAACTGATTGAAAATTAGAATAAAGAGTGTAGTGTACTCATGTGAGGACTCTACACAGATAAGCTTTCACCTTGTGGAAAAGAATGAAAGAAGAGCTTAGGTTCAGGTGTGGTGCTACATACCTTTAATTCAAGCACTCAGAAGACAGAAGCAAATGTTCTCTGAGTTCATGATCAGCCTGGTCTACAGAGCATGTTCCAGGACAACCAAGGTTAAATAGTGAAGGATGCCATAGAAAACAGAAAGATGGTGAAAATATAATTGGCCAAGATGCCCACCATGTTCCAGCCTCAAAAAATAGCAGACTTTGGCAGCTTCAGCTATATTCGTTCTGGCTTTAGAGTTAAGGGTAGAAGAGCAGGGTTATGGAATAGCCCTCTGCAACTAAGGAAAGCCACTGAAGCTGGGCATGTTGCAGGTTTATTTTTGATTGGAGCCCCAGAAAGGCTATTGTATGAAGCCTGTATTCCCGTGAAGATCCCAAGATGTTAGAGATGCCAAAGCTGTGGAATACCTGCTGAGGAATGTTGCTAACAAGGAGAAGAACCAACTCAAGAGAAAAAAGTGTGTACCATTCAGCAAATCTGAAAGGAATTTGGAGTCTAATGAATGATTTGACATCAGACATAGAAATATAGAGTTTGGACTTTGCACAGTAGGTTTTCATTCTTGCTTTGGCCTAGTATAGCCTTACTATTCTTACTTTCCCATATTTTTGAACAGTAATATATATTCTCTGCAATTAGAAGTATGTGATCTGTTTTTTTTCTAATTTTGATTTTATAGTTAAGAGATTTATGAATCTCAGAAAAAACTTTAAACATTAGACTTTTAAACATTGAGACTGTAATAGACTATGAGTACTTTAGAAGTTGAACTAATACAATTTGCATCACATTATGGCCATAAGCCTGTGGGGGCCAGGGAGTGGAATGTTGTGGTTTCAATTGGTGTGGCCCCCATAAATACATTTGATCGAATGTTTGGCCAATGGAAAGTGGTAATATTAGCATGACCTTGTTGGATTACATATGATTTTGTTTGAAGAAGTGTGTTATTGTGGGGCTGGGCTTTGAGGTCTCCTATGATCAAGCTATGTCCAGAGATATAGTCTCCTGTTTTGTATAGATTAAGTTGTAGAACTTGGCTACTGCAGCATCATGTCTGTCCTCATGCTGCCATGCTTCCTGCCATGATGTTAATGGGCTAAACTTCTGAAACTGTAAGGCAGTACAAACTAAATGTTTATTTTTGTTGTTGTATTTGTTGTTGTTTTTTAATAAAAGATGTTTTGATCATGGTGTCTCTTCACCACAATAAAACTCTAACTAAGATATCCATTTTGAAGTTACAAAACAACTACTTTCTTTTCCCTGACAGTTTAGGTTTTTTTTGTCTTTTCCAGATGTTCAGTTCTTTGTTGATGCCAGGCGACAAATCCAGTGCTTCCCTAAGTGACTATCCAAATCTCCATTACACTATTGTATATTTCAAAGTTGATGAAATATAGACTTACAGGCCAAAGACATGGCTCATTGGATAAAAGTACTTTGCATGCAAGCTTAAGAACCTCAGTTTGATTCCAAAAGACCACATAAAAAGCCAGATGCAAGGACCCACATCTTTAATTGTGGCATTCCTATTACAAAATGGGAGAAAGAGTCGAGAGAATATTGTGGGTCAACTAGCTGCTAGTATATTGCTCAGTTACAGAAGGAAGAAAGATCATGTTTTAACAATGGGGATTATGAGAATTAATTCCCAGCATTCTGACATGCAATGATAGATATTTCATGGATTTTATTTGGAACACATCCCACCCACAAAATTAAATATGCATACAGTACAATGTATCTTTTACTATGAAAGAATGATTTAGTTCTACTATATTTTAGGAAAATGAAAGTGATATTATATATTTGAATTAGAAAAATAAAGATAATTCAAATTTATGATATAAAAATCACAGAATAAGGCAGTTAATCATTGTATTGTTTTATTTGGAGTTATGTCCATTTATATGTAAGATAACTTTCCTACAGTGTTGTTTATACTCTTCGATGGTTTCTATGTTATAATATCTTTCACTTTTAGCTAAAATATGATATGCAAACAACCACAAGCAACATTTAATATATGAATTCTATGCAAAACTTACATTTGCTATGTTTATGTTCTATATGTACTTTTAGCATAAGTGATGACTTCTTTGACATATTTCTTACCAATTTTGCTTTCACCGTTCTTCAAACAAAAATATACATTCAAGTAAGATATCTGAATTGTCATGAACAGCATTAAATTCCAGAAGTATGGAATTCTCTCAAAGAACTACTACAAGTCTTAGAAATACTAGGTCTTTTATTAAAATATTATGAGGTTATAGAATGCATGAAAACAATGTAGAATTTAAACATTTGGGTATTTTTTGAGGAGGATTCATATTTGCTTTGATACTCACTTCTATATTAAAATAGTTTGCTTACCCAACATTAGTTACAATAATAAATTTTCTGAAGAAGGTAGCTAAAGTTTAACAAAATTAGGTTTGCAGGTGTCCATAATAGCATGGTGCTAAAGTTATAAAGAGAAAATAATTTTGAGATTAAAGATCAAGCCCACATCACAAATAGAATTTGTATGTAACACTAATTCTAATAGGACAGTGAATAAAGGAAATGTTATCAGAATATATTTCTGTGCTACATCAAAGTAGAGACAGTGTTTCCTTTTTGTTTTGTGATTTTCTTCTGAAGTTGATGTGGCAAGGTACCTAATAGTATAAAAATTCTCTGGCAAAGAACAGCTAGGCCAAAAGCCAGTTTTTAAATATTACATTTGGAATAGTGTTACCTGTCTTGGGATTTCACCCCTGGAGCAGATTACTCAGGCAAGATATTGGCAATATTAGCTTGAGGAGAAGGTTATGCTGCTGTGACATTCTCCTCATGCTCAGAAACTTGGTGATATTTTATTTCCAATTTAAAACTGTACTGCCAGTGCACAGAGACATGATTATTGCCATCATGATGTCAATATTTGCTAAAAAGTTACACATAGTTCTAAAAGGCTTTAGATGTATATATTTACTGGTTTGATCCTCATAAAACTTGATGGCTTACATATGATTTGTATTCCTGTCTCACAGACAGAGCAACCAAATCACATTAAAGTTAAATTATGTGTTCAAGGTTACATTGTATAGCTAATAATTAAATAAGTTAGGACACAAATACAAACCATCTGGCTTGATAATCTGTACTTAATTGTATCATTTTACTGGTTTTCATGTGATGGTACAAATTTACTATAATCCTCAGGCAAATGAAGTGGAATGCACAAATAAAAAATATACTAAGGTTATATCTTAGGAGTAGCTATATGACAATGAAAGTATATATATATATATATATATATATATATATATATATATATATATATATATGATATGCAATATAAAAGACCACAGAAACTCATATTTATCATATCTGCAATATACCAGGAATTTTTCTGGTATATTATTTATGAGATTCCATGAGAGGGGCAGAAAATATAGGTACAAGTATCAAATTTCTTAGAAAATAATTTAATGGAATAATTGATAGGAAGCAGTAAGAAACATAATTTAAAGCAAAATTATCTCAAAAATATTTTAATCATTTCAAAAAAATATTTTCACAATATTTTCCCTTTCCCTGACTCTTTATGCAAAAATATACCTAAAACAATAATTTGTTTGCACTCATATTTATAAGTAAAGTCAATGGCCAATTGTAGTATTTATAAATGATTAGACTTTCTAGAGATACTCTACCGTATTTTAAATATCCTACTTTTCCTGATCCAGTACTTGTTCATTAATTATTTTAAGCATGAAAATGGCCATTTTCCAGATCCTGGTTTAACCTTCATTCATTTCAGAAAATTTGTAGAAAGTTCTTCCATAATTAGAGCCAAAATGTTCCTTTCTAATCTCTCTCTCTCTCTCTCTCTCTCTCTCTCTCTCTCTCTCTCTCTCTCTCTCTTTCTCTCTCTCTCTCTCTCTCTGACATGACCTATAGGCTCACATAAATTTTTTTGTATCTTTTATGGAAGATATTTATCATGTTCTCCTATGTTCATTTACCCTTTCCAATGTAATTAAACACATTCAAATGTGTGTGCATCATCTGTCTGCCTAGTGATAGTAGAGGCTAAAACACAATACTAAGTCCCCTGAAACCAGAATTTCAAATTGTTGTGAACTCCTATGTGGGTGTTGACAATATCTGATCCTTTCGTAGAGGAGTCAGTGTTGGAATTTAGAAAGGAGTGGGGTGTTCTAAGTAGGGCTTAATGTGCCATGCTAATTCGATCATGGAAGATGGTGGTGCTGAGGGTGACTTGAACTGTGAATGCCTAGCTCAGGAGGTTTCAGAGAAGATTAATTTAGAATGTTGCCTAGAGATCCTTCTTGTAATATTTTTGTGAAAAAAAAATATGGTTGCTTTTGTCCTTGTCCAAAGAGTCTGCCCAAGGTTAAGGTAAAGAGATTTAGATTAATTGTATTGCCTCTATTGGCAAAGAAAATCTCAAAACAATCTAGTTTAGATTTTGCCCTGTGGTTCACTCTTATGAAAATCATTTTATAAAGAGTAGCAAGATTAGAAAAAAAAGAATACAAAATATTTGATTCAAGTGGTAAAAGGGTACTAGTAAGAAGAATGGAACTAAATCTTATGTTCAAGGATGTGAAATGGAATTAAGGGAGTGGTGACCTTGGGGTAAGATCTCATACATCTAAGCTTAATGTTTATGCATTTGCAATTGAACAAGGGGTAGTTATATTATTTTAGACATTATTATGACCTGATTTATTTTCTGTTTTCATGGGGATAAAAGGAGTTATGACTGTATGTCAAATTGACAAGGATTGATTGTGGTGGCTATTCTCAGTTGTCAAGTTGACTATATCTGGATGAACTATAATCCAGAAATGGACAGCACATCTGTGATTCAGATATTGAGACACAGTGGCCATGCTTAGTAAAGATCTTATGGAAAAGCATCAAAGAATGTCTTGGGTCCAGGGGTGGTGGTAAATGTCTTTATTTTTAGGAGACAGTGGCAAGCAGATCTCTGAATTCAAGGACAGGCTGGTAAAGAACAAGTTCCAGGTAAAGAAAAGCTTAAATTCATGTGCACTGGTATACACCTGTAATCAGGAAACAGAGGTATTAAGATCTCTGAATATATGTGATACAAAAAAGGCGGGGGCAGGTTCTAAAACCAGCAATAAGCAGAACTTGGCAGCTTTGGCCATGTGGCTATAGCTTTAGAATTAAGACTAGAAGGGGTTATGGAAACAATTGATACCAGTTACTTGGAATTAACAAATTAGTGGTTAATAAGAAGAGACCAGCATCACTGAGGTAAAATCTTCTGGAAAGTAATTTTTAGGAGACCAAAGAAGTTGTGTTCCAGAGGTCTTGCTGGCTGACACATTTTGTAATATGTAAGAGTTATCCAGGTAGGATTGTTTTGAAGGCATAAAGGGATCATGGAGACCAGCTAAGGGACATTGTGAGAGGCCAGAAAAGACCATTGTTGAAGATGCAGCCTTATTTGCAGTTGAAGGCGCCTAGCACTGAATGGGTTATGCAAAGAAGTTGAGGCTTGGTACCATGGAGAGAATCTCTAAAATGCTACTGGTAAAAGTTCAGCCTGGTTGCACTGAAAGACCCTAGCATACTGGAGATGCCAGTAGCATGGTATGACCACCAAAATTAGCAGCAGCAGTGGAGTATAGTCAACCAAAGCCTATAATATTACCAAGGGCAAAACTGGAAAAATTACATTAAGACCATTGTAGGAACCCAAAGATAAATCCTAGACATTGGAATAAGAATTTGTGAAGTTAAAGTTTTCTTATAGACTCCAAGATTTTTAAAGACCCTAGAGCTGTGGGATATCTGTAGAAGAAAACTGCTAACAGGGTGTGGAAACAGTCTAAGAGAAAGAATTATGTTGCAGTTAACAAAAATGAAATGAATTGGGCATCAGACATGAAGATATAGAGTTTAAGGTTTTCCAGTCTGGTTTTCAGTCTTGTTCTGGTCTAGTATTACCAAACTATGATGTTTTGGGATGGTAATATATTGTGTATTTCTAGAATTGTGTAATATAATTTTTTATTTTAATGTTTTAGAAGATTATAGTTAAGAGACTGCATGAATCTTAGAAACGACTTTGAAAATGGACTTTTAAACATTGTTGAGACTGTGATAGACTATGGTGACTTCTTCAATAGGTTTAAATGCATTTTTCATTAAGTGATGGCTACAAGCTTACTGGGACCAGAGAATATGGTGTGGTATTTTCAATAGATTTGGGCCCCATAAATTTATGTGATTCCATGTTTGACTGTAGGGAGTGGTGCTACTAGGAAGTATGGCCTTATTGGTGGAGGGGTGGCCCCATTAGACAAAGTGTGTCTCTGTGGGGCAGCTTTGAGGTAATATATATGCTCAATCTCTGTTCAGTGTAAAACATATTGAGTTTCCTCCTGAGTGTCTTCAAATCAAGATCTAGAACTCTCCTTTTCTAACCCAATATTGGCCTTTAAGCTGCCATGCTTCCTGACATGAAGATAATAGATTGAACCTCTGAGACTGCAAGCTCATTCAAATGAAATGTTTGGTTTTATAAGACTGGATGTACCCAGTCAACCATTGGACTGAGCACAGGGTCCCCAATGGAAGAGTTCGAGAAAGGACTGAAGGAGCTGAAGTGGTTTGCAACCTATAGGAAGAACAACAATATCAACCAACCAGAACCCCCCAACCCAGAGCTCCCATGAACTAAACCACTAACCAAAGAGTACACATGGAGGTAACCATGGCTCCAGCCACATATGCAGCAGAGGATGGCTTTGATGGGCATCAATAGGAGGAAAGGCCCTTGGTCCTGGGAAGGCTTGATGCACCAGTGTAGGGGAATGCCAAAGTGGGGAGGCAGGAATGGGTGGGTGGGTGAGGGTGCACTTTCATAGAAGCAATGAGAGGGAAGATGAAATAAGGGGTTTCCAGAAGGGAAATCAAGGAAGAGGATAACATTTGAAATATAAATAAATAAAATATCCAATAAAAGGGGGGAACAACTGAAGAGCTTCAAACTCAGGAGACCCTTACTCAAGTCTCAGGAAACCATGGCCACCCAAAAATCACAAGACACAGTACCTGGATGCAATCAGCAGAGGTTTATTGGGGATAGTTGACTAGCCAAAGTCAAACTGCTTGTCCATGCAGGAACAAAGTTGGACAAACGGCCAGCAAGCTGAGGGGCTTTTTTTTATATCATGGAGTGGGGAAAGGGAGGAATTTTCATGCAGTTACACATGATTGGTTGCATTTTTGCGTGGTTACACATGATTGGTTGTTTTACAAATTTTGAACATCAGCTGGCTGTAACACTGGGAAAACCTCAAGTGGGTGGGGTACCCAAGCTAGTTCTTGGAACCACCCAGATGACCTGCATCTTTCTCTGTGGTCATGAATGTGTCTTCTTGCTTTGTGCCTTTCCCACCCTGAGAATTGAGAAATGTTGCTCTTCCCTGAATGTATCCCGGGGCAGTGAAGGTCTGAAATCCTACATCCAGTTCCGCTTTCTTGAACCTGCACTCTTTCTACTCAGGTTTAAGGGCAAAGAAAAAGCCTGCATATATTTCACAAAATGGTCTTTATAATTTTTCACTCTACACAACAACAACAATAACATAAAAAAAAGAGTTGCCTTGGTAATGATGTCTCTTCACAGCAATCAAACCCTAACTAAGACAGATAGCAACATGCATATATACCCACATTTACATGTGCACACACAAACAGATTATAATTCTTCTCATTATGTAGGTTTTGGTTTTAATGACTTTTGTCTGTTGGTAAGTAAAATGGCTAACTATAGAACCCAAGTTTAATTATTTTATTTTCATTTTCTGCTGTCTGATTTCAATTTAGTGTTATCTTCAAAATCATGACCTATAGTAGAAAATATCAAGTGTTGAAAATGATGTGGTACACTCTATCATTTCTTGGTGGTGGTAGAATATCTATTTTCTTTTATTCTTAAAAGAGTTATAGCTGTAATAAATAAAAAATAAAGTTAAGAAAAAAATGTGACTGAAACCAATTTGGAAGGTGAAGAGAAAAGGGGGATCCTTGGACCGTGTTATTCAAAGGTGATTCTCAAACAGTGTCAATCTTTTAACATGGCACCAGATTCTATATTCCACATATCTGAGCCATGCACTACTTTTCTCAATCATACCTGGTGCTGGTATACTGTTTTCCTCCATAAAATGCTCATTTACTAATCCTTTTTTAGATATATTCTATTACATTAAAACTATCTTTAATGTGAAAAATAATTTTATTTTATATCTAAGGGGGAACAAAGCACTCCTATGAAGATTAAAAGGAAATCGATTTATACAAGGGGAGTACAAAACAGTAGAATCTAAAACAGAACAAAAGCTAAAAAGGAGGCAAGGACACTAGTGAAAGAAAAAGACAAATTAAAAAGAGGACAATGGAAGGGCTATGGAAAGACTTCTGCCAACTATTAGGTATATTTTAAAACAAATATCCCTTGTATGGCCCTTTAAAACAACTTATTGCAAGTTAGTGATTCTTTGCTTTTACAAAAAAAAATAGTTTAAAGCAGAAAACGTAGTTAAATCCTAAAAATGTTGTTGTAAAAATAATTAATGATTTCATGAGATTCTCCCTTACTCATACTGGGAATTTGGCTGGACTGATGTCAATGTACCAGAGTGGCTAATAGCAATTGTTGGCCTCTGATGAAGGAAGTTTGAGATTTTTTTCAGGGATATGGCCTTTGGAGAGTAAAACTGCTCCAATATAGTGTGCTATAGCCATTCACACTTATATTGCTTTAAGAGGACTTAGTGATTATTATAGTAGCAATTGTAACATCTATAACACAAATTCATCACTTAAAGCTCAGGTTTCATTGTGGATGAGATGGGTGGAAAGGTTGTAAGAGTCAGAAGAACAAGAATTTTTTTGTGACATTGTGTCTTCTAGAAATGTCACAGAAGCTATACTCATGAAGTTTAACAATGCTACCTAGACATGACCTGAAGGAGGATGAAACAAGTAGACATGATTACTTGGAAGGGGGCAAAGTTCACAGGAAAATCCAACTGCAGACAAGAACTACAGGCAACTAAACAATTCTGAGAGCAGAAGTAGTATTGTCTAGGGAAGAGAACATCAAATGTTTGCTCAATACTAAATAGTCAACCCTGAAAACATATATATACAAGTAGCATTATATAGACTGATCAGATTGAATTCATATATTTAGGAATAAACACATACACACACATTCGTAACAGCAATTTAAAAAAGAGAGCATGGATTTGGGAGGAAGAAAAAGGGAAAGGTATATGGAGGTGTTGAAGGAAGAAAAGTGAAGTGGTAAATGATGATTGTATAATATAAACTCAAAAAATAAAAGAAAACAAATCACAACAAATGATGGAAAAATACAGAGAAGGATCACTCATATTCACTGTTGTAGGAAGTATGAAATGCCTTAGTTACTGTGAAAACCACTGTGGAAGTTCCTTAAAAACCTAGAGATAGACGTAGGATTTAATCCAGTTATACCACATTTAGACATACACCCAAAGGATTATGTATCCCTGCAGATACTTATTCTTTCATGTTTATTGTTGCTTTATTCATAATATTAAGAAAACTGACTGGATATCTGTTCACTGAAGAATGATAATGAATATGTATATGTACATACATACACACACACACACATATATATATTAATTAATAAAATTATACATTTTGAAGGCAAAGAAATGGATTCATATATTTCTAATATTTCGAAGTGAGATAACCTAGAACCAGTAGTATAGGCTTAGACTTTTTTAAACTTACTTTAAGAAGAATTCTTAACACTTTACCTTCCTTTTATAACACCACTCATCAAAGGTAGTAGAAAGGAAAAGTTAATGGGGCAAAGGGGGATGTGGACCTGTTTAGAAATAGTTCTTTTGGGGTAATTCTATCTTCAATGCCAGAATATCAGGAGATTAGTTCACACGAATCAACAGTTGTAGCTTGATCCACTTGTAACCACCATTCACAAATCAGCAATGGCAGCTTGAAGCAGAAGAAACTGCGAGGCTCAGGAATCCAAGTCCTCAGAAGCTGTTAGAAGCCAATAAAATATTATGAGGTCTTTGTAGCAGTTTTCTCTACAAATTTATGATAAGTGATGATTAGTGACAAAGGCCAGAGAATCATCAGTAAAGACCAGCATCAGCAAAGCCCAATGAAGACCAGCAAAATGTGTCAAGGTGAACCAATGCACAGCATCCAATATTGATTTATACTTATACCCTATCCAAACATCATATATCATTTCCAGCATCTGTTCTAGAAAATTTCACAAGGCAGCTTCCAGAAAAACACCATGTGTCTGTACTCAGCAAAACATCCTATCACATGTATCTTTCCGCAAAACATCCTATCATACATAAGACAGTTTCCAGAAAAGCAAGACATGACATAACTGAGCCTCCAAAGAAATGAGAAATTTTCACTTCACAGAGGATAAATGCAAAATACTCTTTCTGATACATTGACCCTAACTTTGAATACTTAGGTATATGTGTTTTTACTGGAGTATGTATAAAAGTCTATAAACTAGAGAAAGATCAAAAGGGGTATGGAATTATAGAGAGGAGATAATAGAACACATGTTATATGCAAGTGAAAAAAACCAATAAAGTAGCAAAGTTTAAATGAGGATGGGGGTGGTAAGGCAGAGTAAGACGTATGGAGAATGACAGCTAACATTTCTAAAATGTTTGGAAAACATTTAGACAAAACGACATTTTAGAAGATGCTGTGTGAAAACTGCTATTTTATAAGCTTACACACACCTATACACACATATACACTCGTACATACACACATGCATGTACATATACTTACAAAATTAATGTGACGTTATTCTACATGTGGTCACAATATCTCTCTAACACATGTTGTCTGTCAATCAAAAAGAAAGCCCCCTGACAAATATAGGTTATCTTCCTTCAAGTTGTTGGTCAGAACAATCTCATAGACTTCCAAAACAATAATGGATATTGCTATTGTTCCTAGCTTATATACCAGATAGAGGTGCAGAAGGCAACAGATAGTTGTGTTATAAGCAAATGGAATCTGGAGGCAGATGCTGACAGACCTCTGAATTTTATGTCAGCCTGGTCTGCATAAGGAGTGCCAGGAGAGCTTATAATTTAGAGCTATATAGTGAGAATCCCTTCTCCATGTGTGTGAGTGTGTATTGTGTGTATGTGTGTGCATATGTGTGTAAAGATAGATAGATAGATGATACATAGATACATAGATAGATACATAGATAGATGCATAGATAGATATATAGATAGATACATAAATACATAGACACATAGATACATAGATAGATATGAATAGGTACATAGAAAAATAGTTACATAAATAGATCTCTATCTATCTATCTATCTATCATCTTTAGTCTGATCATAGTACCCTTTTGGAGCAAATAATAATGTGTTCATTTTTTAAGGAAAAAAAATCATCAAGCACACTGCTACCTAACAAATTCATCAGAAGTAATGTGAATACTTTCTAATGAGAGAACACTTAAAAAGATAGCTTTACATTATTCCCAGAGAGGACTTTAGATCACACAAAGGAATGGCCTTATTGAACAACTACACCTGTAAAACAAAACATCTTGCCTACCAGAGTCAAAGAGTTCCAAACTCAAACTTGTGGATACCTAGTTTGTCAAGGTTGAAACTGGTTGAACAAACAGCAAAACCAACATAAATATGGGAAGGGACCCACAGGGAGGAACAGGGCAATGACAGTGTTGGGAAGCAGATAAGAGAGAGGGAAGACTGAGAGTAAAGAGAAAATACTAAATACATGTATGAAATATTCAAAGAATAAATGTAGCTAACAAAAATGTATAGAAATGCTTTTCTTCTCAGTGAATTTTTTATTGAATATTTTCTTTACTTACATTTTAAATGTTATCCACGTTTCTGGTTTACCCCCCGAAAGCCCCTACTGCATTCCCCTCTTCCCCTGCTTCTATGAGGGTGTTTCCCCACCCACTCCTGCCTCCCTTCCGTAGAATTCCCATACATTAGGTTATCTAGCCTTCACAGGACTAAGGATCTGTTTTCTCATTGATGCTCAACAAGGCCATCCTCTGCTACATATGCGGCTGGAGCCATGGGTCCCTCCATGTGTACTCTTTGGTTGGTGGTTTTGTCCTTGGGAGCCATAATAGTGTCTGGGTTTGGTGACTGTATATGGGATGGATCTCCAGGTTGGACAGTCTCTGGATGGCCTCTCCTTTATTCTCTGCTCCACACTTTGTCTCCATAGATTTTCCTATGAGTATTTTGTTTCCCCCTCTAAGAAGGACTGAAGTACCCACACTTTTTTCTTCCTTCTTCTTGAGCTTCATTTGGTCTGTGAATTTTATCCTGGATATTCTGAGCTTTTTAGCTAATATCCACTTACCAGTGAGTGCATACTATGTGGGTTCTTTTGTGATTGGGTTACCTCACTCAGGATGATATTTTCTAGTTCCATTCATTTGCCCAAATATTTCATGAAGTCATTGTTTTTAATAGCTGAGTAGTACTCCATTGTGTAAATGTACCACATTTTCTATATCCATTCCTCTGTTGAAGGACATCTGGGTTCTTTCCAGCTTCTGGCTATTATAAATAAAGATGTTATGAACATAGTGGAGCACATGTCCTTGTTAATGTTGGAACAACTTTTGGGTATATGCCCAGGAGTTGTATAGCTACATCTTCAGGTAATACTATGTTCAATTTTCAGAAGAATATCCAGTCTGATTTCTAGAGTGGTTGTACCAGCTTGCAATTCCACCAACAATTCAGGAGTGTTTCTTTTTTCCACATCCTTGCCAGCATCTACTGTCACCCGAATTTTTGATCTCAGCCATTCTAACTGGTGTGAGGTGGAATCTCAAGGGTTTTTTTCTTGATTTGCATTTCCCTGATGACTAAGAATGTTGAACATTTCTTTAGGTGTTTCTTGGCCATTTGATGTTCCTCAGTTGAAAATTCTTTGTTTAGCTATGTACTCTATATTTTAATAGGGTTTTGATTCTCTGGCATCTGCCTTCTTGAGTTCTTTGTATATATTGGGTATTAGCCCTGTATTGGACGTAGACTTGGTAAAGATCACTTTCATGCCAGATATACTCTGTTATATCAATATCTCAACTTTTGCATTAGGCAAACCCAAGGAGTGACTTTGTACTTAAACTCCTTAAGAAGAATTTAAAAAGCAGATAGATGTATATCAAGCATTAGTTGATCAAAGAAGCAAGGATACATTTCAAAGAAGCAGAAGAGGAAGGAAGTGTAGAAGGAGGAGAGCAGGAGGAGGGGAGGGAGAGGGGAATGGAAGGAAAGAGAAAGGGAAAAGGGGGAAGAAGCAGAAGGAGAAGAAAGAGGAGGAGAAGGCCAAAAAGAAGAAGGAAGAGAATGGAGTTGAAAGAAGAGGAGAAGGGGGAAGGGCACTAAAAAGGAAGAGCAACAGGCAGGTTCTAGCATATGCATGGTTTGTGTCTCTTCTCTCTCTGTTGTCTCCCACCTTGAGCCACTCTAGGAATTAGAACTTTTATGAAAGTTCGTGCTTTTTTGAAAGTCCATTTTACTCAGAGTTCAGTCTGTTATAAATTAATTGAGAATATATATAACTAGAATGTAAAAAAAAAATATGCTGGTATAAAGGTAAGGGTTTGTTGACTCCATATGGACCACTTCAGAGCTCTCAAAAAGGATGTGAATTAAAAATAAATAGAAGAGGTCTTTCCAGATTCAGAAACATCTTGTATAGGAAAACGTGGTAAGAGAGATGTTACCTTTTCTCCTAGTACAATTTTCAACTATAATTGAACTTAAACCATTTTATATATATTTAGCAATAATTCTTAGGGCTCAGCTAGATCTTCTTTAGCAGCACTTTACTCCCATAACCAACACCAAATTTGAATCAGCAGCTTCATTCCAGACCTCTTGACAAGCAGATACCATACAATAATCAGCAGGTATAGTTCAATCCTGAAGAAACCACAAGGCTTGTCAACCAGTCTGAGGTGGCTAACATGACAAGAAGCTACAGGAACCTCTTGAGCAATTCTTTGGACAAAAATATTTAATGAAGCAGGATATAGTTTTAAAAAATCAGAGAAACTATATAAAATGATAAATATGCTAGATTCAACATTGAAGCAAAATAAAAAAAAACGCAAGCACAGTACATGCCCATTCATGTAAAGTTTAAAATAAGGCCAATTCATGCAATTAAAAAATAACAATAATGATTTATATGAGACAGAAAATAAGGAATTTAAGAAATTCTGAATTAGAACCAAGTGGCTCTCTAAGATTTATTGTATAAATAGATGTATGATTAGTTGTTTGAATGTATCACCTTTTTATCATTAATTTTTTGGATACATTTTAATATGTATGGTTGTTTGGCCTGCATGTATGCCTTTGTACCATCTTGTAAGAATTGGGAATCAAACCTAGGCCATATAGAAGGGCAGCAAGCATATCTTTAACTGCTATGCCCTCTTTCCAGACCTCCTTTTTTTATTACAACTTTTAAAAGTCATCAGTGTTTATATATATTATTGTATATTCTATGGTATTCTTAAAATGTTCCCAAGTCAGTTTTATCACAAAAAAAAAAAAACAGTAAAAAGATACATTTAAAATACAGAACAGTTAGCACTAATGGACTTTAAAATTTTTATAAATTTCTTATCAATAAAAATTATAACAGTAATAAGATAGAGTGAATATATAGTAAGAACAATTTTGTGTTAATAAATATTAATATTCAGATGAATTCTTTGCCAAAGGAATTAACAAATAATTTCAACAAATTAATATCTAAATTATTATATAAATTATATCCATAATTTAGCATTATATTATAAAGTAAATTCTAGGACAAGTTAATTTCAGTTATATTTTTTTAAAAATTTATCTACCTAAGAAATAGTGTCAATATAATCTATTGTTTCAGGGAATAAGATTTAAGTGTCACATCTGAAATTTTTATATAATTAGCTTGACATACAAACATTTCATGAACATTACATAAAAAAAGTCCTGGACTGCTAATGTTATTTAATGGAAATTTGCTGGTACACAGGGGTCTTAGCGAAGCAAGAATAATCTAAGCTTCAAATTAGTCTACAAAAACATAATAATTAAGGAGTAAGTTGTTGACACATATATGAAAGGAACAATGCAAAAAATAAAGGAAATGGACCTGATTCATTTACAATATAAAAGTCAAAAATAATTTTTGCATGAACTAACCACATAAGAGGGAAGACATAAATTAGTGAAATTTGAGATGAAAAGAAAGACATTACAACACATAATGGTACATTTCAAAAGATCATCAATGTTTGGTTAGAAAACCTATATGCTAATAAAATAGACAGTCAAAAAGAAATAGCTGGTTTTAGCCATACATGACCTACCAATATTAAAACAACCATTTATATCAATAAGCAATTGGGTTGCAGAAGTAATAAGAAAAACAAAAATCAAGTCTACTAACTTTACAAGCCCAGATTTCATCTGAAGTTTATGAGAAACTAATGCCAAAGAACTAGTGTAGGCTTAGATTTTTTTCATAACCTACTATTTTTAGGGCTCTTAAACTCTTCAAACTGCCTTTTAACCCACAGATCAGAGGTAGGGGAAAGAGAAGGTTAATAGGAAAAGGGTGTTGTGGATCTGTTTAGACATAGTTCCTTGGGGGTGATTCCAACATAAATCAGTAGTGGTGGCATGAACCAGCAGAAACAGCAAGGCTCTGTTGAATCAGAATAGAATCAGAATCAGCCAGAATATCATAAGAAGTTCTTTAATGAGTTTCTCTCTGCGAAGTGAAGAGCAATGAGGACCAGCAAACACCAGAGAAGACCAGAGAGGCAGCATTGCATTGTATAGCAATGCAAAAGCAGCCTCCAACTGTTGGTGAGGTCCCATTTATATTTGTTCTAAACATCATGTGCTTTCTCAAGTGCCAGTTTTCAACAAAACATCACATGCTCTTGCACAGGACAACTTCAAGAAAAGAAGCATGTGACAGCACAGAGTTGTAAAAAAAAAAAAAAAAAAAAAAAAAAACAGAGATTTCCACTTCAAACTAGTGCCAATTATCACTACCTTATTACATAAAAATTATGTTTGCTACCATCATCAAGAAGCCAAAGTTTACTGGAAACAAAATCAGATAGGAAGAAAGACAGAAAGGAAGGAAGGAATACATTTATAAGTGGATCTTCCTAATGAATATGGAAACAATGTAAGTGGAAGGGAGACCTTGCTACATGAATTCAAAATATACTATAAATATGAAACAACTAAAATAATGTGGTATTTGACATAAACAGTCTCATAAGCCAGTAAAATGGAATAGACAGTCTATAGATTTATTGTCAGCTTAAATTTCAGAAGAGTAAAGAAACCACAATAAGGAAATGAGGGTTTGTTTGATAACTTTTTTCACTTTTTAATGTGTGCTTTGCCCAAACATATGATGAAGAGAAAATAAAGAAGGAATAGCTTATTGTTTCTCACAGTTTGAGCACATAGTTCATTATAATCAGTAAATGTATGTGGTAAAGGAAGATTTGGCTCTAGTGACAGTAGCATGTAGCAGCCTCCATAATCTGAAATAGAGATGAGTTCTGGTGCTTAGTTGACTTCTTCCTTCTTTCATTTTATATGTAGCACTTGACTTCAGATAGTAGATTGATTCAAGATACACTGAGAATGAATCTTCTCTTCTCAATTAAATATCAATGATTAACATTCTCCCAGCTAACCCCACAGATGCATCTCCTAGGTTAATTCCGATACAGTTAAGTGGACAATTAAGATTACCCACCATAACTAATATATTCTGGTAAACAAAAGTCAACTCAAAATGAGTAAATTACTTCATAAAATACTGTATTTTTCTGTTTTATCCATTTTACTGAATATTTAATAATTTCATCTTTTTTTGTAGTTCAGTAAAATTTCAGTTACATATACAATATTTTCATTTTCCCTTTATCTATTGATATATATGTAGGCTGATTTCCTCTTCTCTTTATTGTAAAGAGTAACAATTTCATATATGCATGGATCATTGTAATAGGATGCAGTATTTTTGAGAATTATTGCCAGGAGTGATCTAGATGGGTCATATGGTAGTAATAAGTACTTAAATATAAGACTGCAAGTGCAAAACTCCAACAAAAATATCTTTATGGATTCTTTTTTTTTAAAGAAGGACAAAGTTGTCAGTTTATTCCCAAAGCAAAAAACCACAAAAGGAGTAAAAAGGTATCTGAAATCAGCCGACAAAGTCCCCAAATCAAAGTAAACAAGCACTTGAGAATGATCAGGAAAAGCACAGGAAATCCAAATGATGTGTCCTTCACGTTCCAGAATTATATTCTTTATAGACTGGAGACCTGTGATGAAAATCTCTCTGGAGGAGAGTTTTCATAGACAAGGGTAGGAATGTGGTTGGTCCCAGAGGTATTGTGAGAGGCAAATAGTTCCTCGGTGTTAGAGAAAGAGGTAGTAAAGGAAAAAAAAGATGAAATAGCACAGATAAAAGGAAAAATGTTAAGTGGCAAATGCTATGAACTTATAATGATTAAAATAGTATAGCAGGAGATGTTGCTAAATTCATATTAGCCTAGTGCCTAGTTAGGTTTCTATTCCTAATAAACACCAGGTTCAAACACTATAGGGAGGAAAGGCTTTACTTCATCCTACAACTTACAGTCAATCATGAGTAGGCAGGAACTCAAGCTCAATGAGAACTTAGACACAGGTACTGAAGTAGAAGCCATGGAGGAGTGCTGTTTGACGGCTTGCTCCTCATAATTTGCCCAGCTTGTTTTTGGTCTGACCCAGAACTACTATCTGCAGTGAGTAGGACCCTCCTACATGTATTATTAATTCAGACAATTCCCTATAGTCTTGTCTCAAGCCAACCTGATAGCAGCAATTCCTCAATTGAGGTTCTCTTTTTCAAAATGATTCTCATTGATGTGAAGTTGACAAAAAGCTAATTAGCACAGTTAAGGAAGTGTGAAAGTATATAAACAGTGCTCAGTGAGTGACTTGGAGGTCAGCCTGGGCCACATAAGGTTCTGTTTCAACAACCAAAAGAAGCCTCAGAACTTCACCAGGAACATCCATAGCATCAATCACCAAAATCAATAAAAAGAAAAGAAATTTAACACTTAACCAAATTATAGAGGCCAAAAATTCTATAAACACAGGAGAGGAGAGTTTTAAAATATAAAAGCAGAAATCTGTAACAAAATGGAAAATATGAAGTAGGTTTCATATTGCACAGAGATGATACTGTAGAAAAATCACAAAAACAGTCAATCTTTTTTTTATGTAATTGGAGAAGAAGTTGGAGGAACAGAGAGGGGTAAAGCAGAAAAAGAGGGAAAGGAAAGGTAGAAAGAAGGGGAAGGGAAAGGGAGAGGAGAGAAAGAGGACAGGAGGAGGTACAGGAGAGGGGTGAACAAACAGCCAATTGTGTCAGTTCTTACTGCTTTCCTGCTGGAGTTTGTCAAGTAGAAGAAATCACTGGACTTTATGGATTGTTTATTTAATGATTTGTCACATGTGGAATGGTGTTTAAAGAAGGTTACAATGGTGCTTAAAAATTTATACAGCATCTCTTAAAACATTTTATCATGAATTTTTGAAAATACTTGTATAAATTAATACATTGTTCTGAAAGTTAGTTTCAAGTATGAAATTATAAACATTAATAAATTTGAAATAGAAAATGACCATTCACTATTTGATATATTTATATAATAATAATAATAATAATAATCTATCATTCTTTTAATTAACTAATTAACTTATTTACTTATGTGTTTATGGGCACACACGTAATAGAACATGTGGAGATCGGAGCTGAACTTTACATTGTTGATTCTTTTCTTCCACTCTTTTCAAATTAGTCACCAGGAATCCATAGTAAATGGCTCAACACACTAAGACATTTTAAGTGTTTTAGTTTACATTTATTGTAAACTATAGTCATAATACTTCTTGAAAAACTTTACAATGAATCAATATACAGCATTACTTCAGTTTTGGCTGCAGCCTTTCCATAAACTTGTTTTATGTTTTTAAATTTTTCTCTTGCTCTAAACTAAACCTCATTTATTTTTACCATAGCCCTAGATAGAAGTAATCATATGTACATGGATGACAGTAGAAAGATGAATATAGAGATAATAGCTTGCCATGTAGACATCCAGAGAGTCTAGGTACATAGAAGTTTTATGAGTATAATGTTTGTCCAACAACAAAATTGCTTAACTTATTTTTCAGTATGTGTTCTCATCATCCACTGATATATAACTAAATGACAAGAAATAATAATGGGATAATTAACAATAGAACATTGGTCTTGGCAATGATTGTCTTTTTCTTTATGTGAAAACAAAAATAAATATAAAAGAAGCAAACAACAGATAAGTACAACTACAAAAACATAATTTTATGAAATGAAACTAAAAGCATTGTGAAAATACCTAAGTATTGAAATAAAAAATTTTCTAATTTTCTAACATTATATCTCATAAAAGGTTATTATCTATGTTGTCAGTTTTCCATTAATTTGATGAAATATAATATATAATAAACTTATATGGAAAATGACTTATTTTGGATGATGGTTTCATTTTAGATTGGCCATATTTGCTTGGGCCCAAGGCAAGGCAAAATATCACAGTGGGAAGCTCATAGCAAGTTTAATCACATTACGTTAGCCTAAAAGCAAAACAGAGACAATGGAAGGAATATTAACCAAGGTAGCAAAACTTTCTAGGTTGTGCCCTCAGTAACATAATTTTTCTAGTTAAACCCCACCTCCTACAATATTTCTCCATCTTCCAGTTACATCATCAGTTGGAATACAAGCAATATAAGCTTTGGGGGTTTATTCATCGATCTATAACATAGGATTGTTTCTCCGTATCACAAAGTCTCATGTCCATCTCACTGTACAAAATGAACTCAGTTCATTTCCAAGATTTCCATCCATCCATGTTATCAGTTTTGTTCAAAACTCCATGAACAAAATTGTTCTTTAAGATGTTTCTAAATGTCAACAAAACAGGTTATATGTTTATAAAGCATGATGGCACAGGGCCCACTTTCTAATTTTTTTAAGACCACAGGGAAATAAGTAGCAAGAAAAACTTAGAAAAATGGAGACTGAAGACTAGAAGGACAGAAATTTAATCAAATAACTATGTCAAACATTTAGGTTATGCTGTGAATTCTAATGGCTTGGAAACTCTTCATGTATGCTCTAAAGGTACACACAATTAGGGCTGGCTCTGCTCATACTTCCTGCTGCTTTTTCTTTGCAGAGATCTCATTTTTAACATCACAAATACCTGAGGTCACCCATGAATCTTCAGCCTTACTCTTACCACCTCATATTTTATACTTTCAGTAGAGGCCATTCACAAGCTAACCTCCTAGGATTTCCTTTTAAATATTGTTGGAAGTCTTGAGGTCAGCATGCTTCCTATATGCTGAATGTTTACAAAGACATCACCATACTGATAATATTAAGTTCTATAGCCAGCAGGAGCAGTAGTTGTGCCTCCTGGGACCATGATGCAATGGTCTCTTAATGTCTGCATGGATATATTTTAAGAAGGGAATCCCAGTGAAACAACTCTCTAGATAATTCTTTGGAAGTCAGGCAACTTGAGGCTCTCCTGGAAACAAGATTATGCTTTCAAAGAAATTTCCACTCCAATAGCCTTGAGCTTATGGTGGATGTCATCCAGGCAGTGACTAAAATGCCCTCCATGCATATTTCTCATTGTCCTGAGAAATATTACTGGACTTAGTTTTAACTGTACTTAGTTGTTCTTTTAAATGTGTTCTCTTTTCTGGAAAACATGGCAACTTTTTCCCCTTTCCCTCCCTACTTCTTGTAACTAGTACAGTATATTGAAACAAAAATTTGAGCAGCACACAAGATAAAGTAGTCTATTATTTTTCACTTGAGCTCCCCCACAGACCTCAAAGAATGGACAAAATCAGGACAAATGTCTTTTCATACTGTAATGCACATTTTTGTCTACTGCAATTACAAATAAAATCCTAAAATCCAAATAAAACCTCATAAACACTGACTTCTCTGTTTACAGGGCTCCCAATACTACCCTCTGCTATCCAGTAAGAATCATTCTTTGCTATATTGTTAGCACTCCAAGGTTATGCTTTCTACCACCTCTAGACTTCTTCATATTTCTCCAGTAAACCAACTGGAAATTTTTCTGAACCACATTATCAGTTGAAGTTAGAGGTATAACACCTATTTTAGTATCAGTTTTTAGCTTTCTCTTGTTGTGACGGTCTCAGGCAGTACTCTAATCCTATGAAGAGACACCATGACCAAGGCAACTCTTATAGAAGAAAGCATTTCACTGGGGCTCACTTGAATTTTCAGAGACTTAGTTCCATCATAATCATGGTGGCATGCGGGCACACATGGTGTAGAAGAAGTAGCTGAGAGTTCTACTTTCTAATGTGCAAGCATCAGGCATAGAAAGAGGGAGTTTGAAACCTGGCATAGGAAGTTTGAAACCTCTAAATCCACACTTAGTGACAAACTTCCTCCAGCAAGGTTAAAGCACCTCCTCATTCTTTTAAATAGTTCCACTCCCTGGGGACTGAGCATTCAAGTCTATGAGTCTATAGGAGCCATTCTTATTCAAACCACCACAGGCACACTCAGATCAAAATTATATTATCCAAGGAATATAAAGGGCTCAGACAACTCAACAGTGAGTAAACAGCCCACATTCATTTACAAATATGAAATCAGCTTGAGCTGAAATTTCATGAGAAATAATATACAAACGAGCAAATAAGATATGGAAAATGTTCAAAACAAATAGAAAATGCAAATTAAAACATGGTGAAATGTCTTCTTATTTCAGTTAGAATGGCTGTTATTAAGACAGGCCTAAGGCAAAAGATAAGAATCACTGGCATAAATTTGCATCCTTAACCCCTTTTTACAGTACTATGCATAGTAGCATAGCCATGGAAAACAACAGATACAAAAGGGCTAAATCTTTGGGCAAAACAACTACTGAGTATTTCCCCAGCTGAAAGGAATTTAGCACATCACACAAATATCTTTGTTCCTTATTATTACACTTTCATACACAATAATAAAGATATAATGTTTACCTAAGTGTACATTAGTGGAACTTGTTAAAGAAGTTGTAGTACATTTGCATAATGAAAGTTTATTAATTCAGAAACATGAAAAAAGATGGGAGGGAGGCGTTCTATCACCAGGGGTGTTGGGGCTGGAAATTGTTACTGAGGAAGTCCCTGGGTAAGTCCCTGGGTAAGTGGCCTTTATCTAATTCTATCTTTAGGGACAATCCATTACCAGGGCATGGGAGCTGGAACCTGCTGGGCAGGTTTGGAAACTGTTGGCTGCAGAAGTAGCTAAGGAAGTCTGGAAACTGCTGCTGACCCGTTGTTCTTGCCTAGGGCCAGGTAGTGGGCAGCTTCTGAGGCCTGGACTTGCCTGGAATTGCCCAGTTCTTAAAAACAAGAGATTTAGGCCTAGTCTCTTTTACTGCCAATTTGAAGCCTGTCATGGACACAGCCTAGCCTTCTCACAAGTAGCTACATCCATAGATAATGCATTTTTTAAAATGTTCATAATAATCATTTCTGTACCTAGTTTTATTTCTCTAAAGTATTTGTCAATTATTTCCAGAGCAAGAATATATGAATTGACTTCTTCTATTAACCAGATATTAAACCCACTCCACTAGATAACATTTCTTAATTCTTTAATTAAAACAAATAAGACTCCTGTTGTACATTTCCTGACTATATGCTAAAATACCATATGCAAATTAAAGCCAGAGATGTGTGAATTTAACCCACTGGCAATTTGACCTCTTTAAAGAAATTTAGTTCTTTTTAAATTAAACATTGAAAGACCCGCAGAAGAAAAAAGAAAGAAAGAAAAAAAAATCCTGTGGGAACAGCCTAAAAATTTAATGCTCTTACATCCCCTAATAAGGGGATGAAAGTCCCTTTTGTTATGATTCTGTTACTAGCCAGTCCTGTGTGCACAATGTATATGTGTGTTCTTTCACACAAAATGTGTTTCAATCATATTCAAACACATCATCATTCTCTTTCACATCCTCTTCTTTCCAATGTATGCCTGTTTAGGCTGCCAAGTCTTTTTAAAACTTTTAGGTCATTTTGTTGCTGTTTATAGCTAGATACACTTAATTAAGATTCCCTACATGAGCATGCCTGGGACTCATTTACTTAAGCAATAGCAACTTGCTTGTAGTGACTGAGGAGTCTGACTCTTCCCTCCCCAACAATCACAAACAGCCTTATGATATTAAGTAAAGTGGGAGCTGCTGGTGTGCCTCACTTTAATCCATGGAGGAATGTTGACAACCCCATTTTTGTGCAGGTCTTATGTAAGTAGACATGACTGCTGGGAGCTCATGGACTCCTTTCCATCCTTGGCTCTTAAATTCTTACTATCTCTTTTTCAATGTTTACTAGAGCTTCACCACACACACACACACACACACACTTAGTGTTGAACAATCAACTGTATGTGACCAGTAAAGAGTCTATGCATTGACTGTCACCCATTGCAAGACTTCAATGCTTTGGAATTGAAAAAGCAATTCAAAATTGATGCTTGTCTAAAAAAGGCTACAAGCAATGTCAGTCAATGGATATAAAGATCAACATTTAGGTAGTATTTTGACATCATGTCTATGTAAGAAAAAAAGAGAAAATAAGTGCGAATGGCAGATTTCCCTCTGTGGCATATGCCCTCCCCGGTCATGGATTTTATTCAAGTTTACAGACAAAAGCAGTCATCACACATTTTGTCTGATGGGCTGGCACTGAAACTCATACAGTTATTACTTTGGAAGACTGCTGATAATTTAGTTCTCTCAACAGCCTGAATAAAAACTAGATAGCTAGGAGGAAGCTTTCAGGTCAGTTCCAGTTTGACTTCTCTGTGTTCCACATTTAAATGTATTGTTTCTTCAGCAGTTGAGTCTCAGTAGTTATTTCTTGTGAATAACTAAAAGAAAAAAAAAACAATACAAAAATCTTTATAGTTTGCAGGCCTCAGGGGACTACCTGACCTACAACTCATACAGTGGCTTCTTATGTCAGGCAATAGAGATTTTTGTTTTATAACTTTTATTTTCTGGGAGCAGTGTTATCCACCCAAGCAAGGTAGCACCCTTCCAATCCCATTTTTTGCTGTTGTTACATTGTGTTTTTAAAGGAAGCTTACATTATCAGCAGATTTCAAAAAAAGACTTTTTCCTAACTTTTTAGATCTTTGTTTAATTTTGTTTTGTTTTTATTTTTTGTTAATCTCTGCCTCCATTACTTTATCTCCCTTATCACCTCTAATATCAACCCACATATACCTTTTTACGCCCCCACCGCAGTATTTCCAAACTTTACTCTCATAGCACATATATTTTTACTGTCCTTTCTTTTTCTTGGTAGTGTTGTTTCTTTCTTCCATTCCCCCATTTAAGTACATTTTCTATTTCTAATTCTTATCTACCAATCTAATCCTAATCATTCAACTCACTACCATGATTTTTTTATTCTGTTTATTTTCTCCACTCATACCCACAGTAACTAATATATTATTATATGCAGTACTATTTTTGTTCCCTCACTTTCTAACACAACTGTTACTAAAGTTACTTTTTGGTTATTTAAGTTTCATGGTGGATTTACTTTTTTATTCTACTCTCCAAAAGGAGTCAGAAAATAGATTCAGGTATGATGAACATCAATCTAAAAGAAAAACATATAACTTCAACCCTACTAAATGCTAATCTCTCCTGATCAGTGAAAGTACTTTCAGACATACACACAAAGAAGTCTTGAACAGCAAAAACATGCAAAACAAAAAACAAAAATGAAAACCAAACAACAAAGCACAAAACAAGAAAACAAAACAAAACACAGAAAGAACAAACTTAGATCAAAAATTTAATCACTGCTAGATAGTTCCCAGTACAAAACTATAACTTGAAAAACCTTTTTAACATGCCTCTTTCAGAAACTTTCAAACCCATAGCCTGATAAGAATTGTTTAAAGGCCAGCTGTGTGCCACAAAAGGTAAAAGTGTTTTTCATGGTCTCCACCATCCACATAGTGATATGTTTCATAATGTGGTCTAATAGAGTGTAATTGCAGAGGGTGGGGGGATGGGAGGGAGAACCTTTGGGCGGCATGCTGAGGAGCCCCTGAGTAGTCACTGCATAAAATAGGTTAGCATGAAGTAAATTTATTACTAGGTAAATGAAAGGGAGCAGAGGGGTAGAGTCAGAGAATGAAGGTGGACAGAGAAGGACAGAAAGAGTGAGAACAGAGAAAAAAAAGAAAGGAAGAGGTCTGATGAGAACATGGGAACATGAAAGACAGAGCTGAGTCACCAAGCAGTCCCTCTTATATGCCAGGTTTACTAGCACCTTGTAATAGGTGAAAATGTAAGCTGTTGCTGGGTCCCTGTTGATACATGACTGTTGCTAGGTTCCAGGGAGGAGCCTAGTGAAATTGTCTGTTAGCCAACACACAAACACCTATACTCACATGTGCGTGTACACATGCACAAACTACTACTCAGACAGTAGATGGTCAAGAGTAAAGACCTTTTGTACACCAAAAAGATGGAAGTATCTATTCAGTATTAAGACAGCCAGTTTGGGTCCATGATTACAATATGAAACTTCTTGTTGCTGTTAGATTTACAAACAAGCCCATTGCCTTGTGTTTCCTAATATTGTAGGTACTAAAAACTCTATATGGAAACTTGAAAAGTATGGGTTCCACTCAGGCCCCTCAGGCTTTTCCCTCTGTTGGGAAGCTCCACTCCCCAGAGTTAGTTTTTCAGTATATCTACAAAACTTCCTTGTGAATCAGTCATTGTATGTTCTTGCCTTCATCCTCATCCATCAGTATTCTGACCCTATTCAAGGCCAAGCATAAATACCATGTCCTCCATAATGTTCTTTAAAATCTTACCCCAAGTTCCACACTCAGAACTATTTCAGTGCTTCTGCAATGATAAAAAATAGGCATAATCATAGTATTTAGTCCAGTTCAGCATGCATTCATTTAAAAATACAATTTTGGAATTCTATCCTTTATAGCTTACTCATTTTTTTTAATCTCATCTTGTAGTCTTTGTAACTTTTAAAGTGCCTTTGTAACAGTCTTACAAAAAATTACAATAAAACTCATTTTCAATAAAAATCAGGCTTAAAAACTACTAAACAATAAAATCAAAATAATGCTTAAAAAATACATGTTCAATAGTCAAAAAAGACATAATGAACTCTTAAAAGAGTTCCAAAAAGAAAACAAATATTTAAATGAATAAGGAAACCAGTAAATGTTGTAAAACATTGTACTGAATACAGAAATAGAAAGACTGATGAAAACTGAAATGAAATGATTATGGAAATAAAATATCAAATGAATACAGTCCTCTTATTCTCTTCACACACACACATATATATTTATATCACACACACACATATATTTATATCATATATATATATGATATATATATATATATATATATATATATATATATATATATACTGTCTTCAAGTGCTTATATATATATATGTATAAGCACTTGAAGACAGGGAGAAGACTGCAATCATTTGGTCAAGATCAATGATAACTTTTAAAATCTCTGAATATTTGAACCCCATAAAATATGAAATATAAGAAATATAGCTACAGAACGGGGAAAAAATTTATCCCAATAAGATAGGGATCTCTGTGGTTAAATTGGGGAAAGACTGGAAGAAGCTGAGGAGTATGGCTGCACCATGGGAAGACCAGCAGTCTCAGCTGCCTTGGACCCCTGAGATATCTCAGATACTGAGCCACCAACCCAGTCATACATGAGCTGGTATGAGGACCCCAACACATATACAGTAGAGGACTGCCTGGTCTGGCCTCTGAGAAAACATGTGCCTAACCCTAGAGAGACTTGAGGCCCTAGGAGATGTGAAGGTCTGGTGGGATGGGGGTGGGGTGGTGAGGACATCCTCTTGGAGCAGTCAAGGGGGGGGCAGACTAGGAGGGGGATACGTTTGGACTGTAAGAAAGGATTAACGAATAAAAAAAAAGAAAAAAAGAGAAAATATTATCAATTAATTCTATAAAAAAAAAAAAAAAAAAACTCTTCAAATGTAAAGCAAAAAGTTGCCCATTCTGAAACAAGAAGCACACAGAACACCAAATATATAGAACAGGACTTCTGATCTTGTGGGACTAGAATTACAGAAATTTGTGAGATACAATGTGAGTGCTGGAAATTAATCCTGGGTCCTCTGGAATATTCAGTGCTCTTAATTGTTGAGTCATTTCTCCAGCCCTGAATTTTTCATTTTTAGTTCTATACTAATTTTTTCCATGTATAAGTCAACATATAAGCCATAATTATTTCAAATTTCATATTTGATATTATCATTTCTAATGTTATATTTTTATTTATTTATTTTCCTCTTTTTTATTGGATATTATATTTACATTTCAGATTTTATACCCTAACCCCCCTTGTCCCCACCACCCAGGAACCTCCTATCCCATCCCCCCTCCTCATGCTTCTATGAGGATGTGCTCCCACCTACCCCCCACTCCCAACTCCCCACCCTCGAATCCCCCCTCACTCGGTGTTCAGCCTTCATGGGACCAAGGATCTCCTCTCTCACCTATGCCAGACAAGGCCATCCTCCCCTTCATGTACAGATGGAGTCATGGGTCCCTCCCTATGTGCTCTCAGCCTGGTGGTTTAGACACTGGGGAGTTCTGGTTGATAGGTATTGTTGCTCTCCTCATGAGGCCACAAACCCTTTCTGCTCCTTCAGTCTTCTCTAACTTCTCCATTGGGAACCCCTTGATCAGATCAGTGGTTAGCTGTGAGCATTGCCCTCTGAATGTGTCAGCCTTTGGCAGACCTCTAAGGAGACAGCTATATCAGGCTCTTATCAGCATGCACTTCCTGACATCCACATCAGCATCTACCTTTGGTGACTGTACCTGGGATGGAGACCCAGGTGGAATGGTCTCCAAACTCAACACACAGAACACATGAAGCTCATGAAGAAGAAAGACCAAGTGTGGATGCCTCAATCCTACTTAGAAGGAGTAATAAAAATACTCAAGGGAGCAAATATGGAAACAAAGTGTGGGACAGAAACTGTAGGAGGGGCCGTCTGTTATATTTTTATTAATTTTAATCTTAAATACTTTCTTGATTATGACATTTATATATGTTTCAGACATTATTTCATTAATGAATATTGAACATAATTTGTCTTTGCTATTTATTGTCAAGATGATGACTTCATTTATTCATAATTAATTCCAGAGACAATTATTTAAAAAATAGAAGTGGAGATTTGTAGTTTTTACACCTGAATAATTTTATAACTCCCCTTTTTTTTGAATTGATCAATCATTGAGTGCAATTTATCTAAATTCTTTTCTCTTTTCCTTTGATTATTTTAGTGTGTCATGAGCTTGGAGTTTATGCATTATTAATTTATTTTTTAAGGAAAAGAAAGTGATATGAGTGGTTTCATATATATAATATACATACACACACACACACACACACACACACACATATATATATATAAATTTCAAGTGTTTCAGAAATGGTCTAATGATGCTTAATAGAAAGTAGATTATCTTTGCAATCACTTGGGATAAAAGTAGCTTTTACTGTGTTATTTATGATTTTCCTCAAATTCAAAGAGTTAGAAGAATGGCTTTATCACATGAAACAAATTATTGATAAATTGGAAGAATAATAATTGGATATAAAATATATTTAAAATTTTCATATGCACATGTTGTATTTTTTTATAAAATACAGACACATACATACACACATCAGTTAAATTTAAATTGCAAAGTCATTAAACCAGATTAGCAGGATTTGAACATCATTTGGAAAGAGGTACAATTCTGCTGTACATTGCTCTAATGTACTGCATATTAGTCAATTCATTTACCTGATGGACATTTGCATACCAACTTATTGAGTGAAATGGCATCCAAAGAAGCACTAGTTTCCTGATATTGTGGTAAAATTTATAAAATGACTAAGAATTAAGGATGAATTTACAGAAAATATATACATTTTTGTATGACTTATGATGCAGCAAAATGATGTCATTTACATATTAGTTTCAAAAATGTTGATTAGAACTTTAGACTAGAAAAAGCACCTAAATTATGGCTTGGATATGAATAGTCTAAACAGGTTGATCAAACCACATTAACCCATGTCTCATTGGATTTTGTAAAGAAAAATTGACTCGCTAATGAAACAAATGATTTCCTAAACTTGTCATAATATTTTATTCAGTTTCATTAGTGAAAAAGATTTAGCAAGAGATAAAACACTCATTCAGAACTGAAAATTATTTTTTCTTTCTTGTCAAGGATGTTGTTTTGAACTACTTTTGGTGTATGTACATGTGTTATCTCTATGATTTTAGGTACATCATAAAATTTTTTGGAGCCCTTGTTCTTTATCTGAAGTTAGTGTTGCTATCCTTGAAGCTTTATTGCATGAGGTAAGTGAGACATTGCACTGGAAATATGCTCTGAATTATAAATAAATAAAAACATTATATTCAAATCAAATAATTTGTATACTTAAGAAATTATTTAATTCATGGGTCATATATAAATCTTAGAAACCAATAACATATACAAAATTGTGTTATTTAAATGATTCTTTTTTATTTGTAAACAGATAGCTTTATAAGAAACATTTATTTACCTAGCTTCGTACACACATACACACACACACACAGACAGACAGATACATACAAGCCCAGTAACACACAAATGCATACTCATGCACATACAAACATGCACACAAGTACCATAAAAAACGTTTGCCTTTAAATATAGGTTCAATAATTTGATTGTGTACTAAGGTTTCCTAACCAGACTAATTTTTTGAAACAAAGAAAAAATGGGTACATTATATATGCACAATGTGTCTTGCAGAATAAGGTCTACCCTATAACAAATTTGCAGTGTTAGTATCCATGGAACAAATTGCCTGCTTTTTTCACTCTTTCCAACAAGCTGTTGGGCATTCCTGAAGGATATCTTACAAGTATGTGGGTTGGTACTTCTATAATTATCTCAAAACTCGGCTAATTATCCCCCTGTTCCATTTCCCACAGTGACTATTATATCCATTTCCCTCAAGTTCATAAGTTAATACCTTTCAAACATCAGATATGTGACTTCCTACTTACATAGAAAATAGAAGCAAACATGAAATTCCTTCATTGTCCTATCCCCTTAACTTAAATATTAACTAATTCCAAAGTTAACTGTTTCCCTTTCCAATTACCACTACTTCCCATACAACTAATTCTTTCAACAGTGATTTAAACGTACACATAACATTTTACTCTTTGCAGTTTTATAGCTATGTCTTTTGTTGTTTTTAATGAACACTTGTATACACATAGGGTAAAAATGAAATCCATCTTCAGTTTTAGCACTTAAAAATCAGCATTATCAACATTAGAAGATTTCCTCCATTATTTATGGTAAAGGGATGTCTCTTTATGTTAAAATTGTGTTTGCAAGTGTCCTGCTCTTTTAATTAACAGCTTCACTGGAACAATTTCTTATGGTATAATCTTCTGCAATTAAAATAATGAACTTGCTATTTTCCATGAAATGTTTGCAGAGAGTACATTCTCCTGTATTTTTCATTATCTTTTCTGAAATTTTTTTGCCTAGCATTCTACCCTGGAAAGCTGTGGATTTCCATAACTGCCACTCATATTTTTCATTGACTTTCCACAGGACCAGAGAGACTTATGTAACTGTTGGTGTTGTCTTTCAGGACAGAAACCAAGTCTTGTTCATATTCCTTCCATCAGAGCTTTGTCCATTTCGTTTGATCTTTTTTTTTTTTTTCTTCTTCACAAATACATAACTCCTTAGCATCAAAATAGAACCTGTCATAGGATTGTTGATGGAAGTCTTGGCCTTACTTAAACTATTGCCACAAACCTTCTTTTAACAATAATCTTTAAATACAAAATGCATACTAATTATCTTTAGTTCTTCTGCAACTGTATAGTTCCCAAACTGAATGGAGCTAATGCAAGATGTTGAGTGCTATATTAGAATTTTTATAGCTATGAATTCTGGAACATATTTTGTTTTTCTCCAACTTAAAAGAGCCCCTGTTGACAATTTCTGTTAAGGGTTTACTGTCTTAACTGCCTCTTAACTATTAATTTTAACTGGCTTTCTTCTCACTCATTACATATTTCTAAGTTCAATTTATCAACCTATAATTTTATGTAGTACTGTAGATCAAGGGAGAATTTTTTCAAACATAAATGGATTTTCTGGATTTCAAAGTACTGAATATGAATCTGATTTCCTACTGGTCCTTTGTAAATTCATCATTTACAGAGATTCAAATGATGGCATATTTAAAGTGTATCTCTTTGTTTTCTCATATAACAGCTTTTCCTATATGGCCTGTACATATCAGTAAATGAAAGTCTTAAACACTCATTTTTTTTCTAACGTTTTATGAATTTTTATTCTGTTTTTTATACTATAATGTAAAGTCCATTAACAATACAAGTTTATTTGATCTTATAAGTGTCCAGATTTGCTAATATTGACTGTCATTGTCAATGCCACATTTCACACTCATTTAGTAATTTATTGGTACTTTTGTATTATTTTGCAATGATTTATTCTGAAAGTAAAATATAATTTAATTAATAGAAAGTGAAACAACAAATATTATCAAAAGGAAAGACAAATAATCTAAAAGATATGTTTAATGAAGTTTGAAATATTAATTTCTAATAAGCCAGAATAGAAAACACTATACAAACATGGACTATTAAATTCTACCAAATATTTATGCCTGAAATTATAGCACTTACTCATATTCAGGAAAGATATGTAATCACAACTTATGATGCAATCATTACCCTATGTCAAATTTACATAAAACATTTTTAAACATAAAAAGAAACAGCTCAATTTATTTTATCAACATAGATGCAAAATCTTCAAAGGAATAATCAGTGAAAGAATATAAGAAATACAAAATAATTAAAACCATAACCAAACGGGATTTGTTCTAAATATGTAAGGCTGGATAAAAATTTGAAAATCAATTAATCACAAGCACGTGTTACCTTACACCAACTAGAATGGCTAGTAGAAATATGGTGACATTGTCCAAAGGAAATACAGGGACAAAAATTGAAGCAGAGACTGAAGGAAAGGCCATCCAGGGACTTCCCCACCTAGAGATCCAACCCATCTGCAGACTCCAAACCCAGACATTATTTCTGATGCCAAGAAGTGCTTGCTGACAGGAGCCTGATATTGCTGTCCTCAGAGAGGCTTTGCCAGAGTCTGACAAATACAGAGGTGGATGCTTACAGCCAACCATAGGACTGAGTAAGAGGACCACAATGGAGGAGTTAAGGGAAGGACTTAAGGGGATTACAACCCCAGGGTAAGAACAATATCAACTAACTGGACTTCTCAGAGCTCCCAGGGATAAAACCACTAAGCAAAGAGTATATATACATGGAGGGAGCTAGGACTCAAGATACACATGTAGCAAAGGATTGCTTTATCTGGCATCAATGGGAGGGGAGGCCCTTGGTCTTGTGGAGGCTTGATGCCCTAGTGTAGGGGATGCCAAAACAGTGAGGCAGGGAATGGCTAAGTAGGTGGAGAAGCACTCTTATAAATGCAAAGGGGAGGTGTGTAGGGGGAGGGGATGGTGATAGGTGGAGGTGTAATTGGGAATGAGGGTTATCATGTGTAGTATAAGTGAATAAAATGATTACTAAAAAACAAATAAAATTGAACTCACACATTATCCGACAGGCTAACTACTATGTTAACTAACCCAACCATCCTCCAAAGAAAAGAAAATTAGTATACTATCAACAGCAATCTCCACTTTTGTATGTATGACATCATGGTTTCCAACAAGCAATGTATGGAATTAACTCTATTCCCCATCAATAAATGAATGAATTTAAAATTTTGTATATATAATACACACAAACATACAAAATGGAATATTATTTATCCATAAAGCAGTAGAATCTTTTCACATATAACAATTTAGATGCATCTAGGTACACTTGTTAAGAAAAAGAAGTCAAACAAAGACAGATATCTCTTATGTAGATTCTAAAAGAGTAATATCATGGTGGGGTGGTAAAATAATTATCAACCTGGATAAAATAATAGAGCAAAATAGAATAAGTTGGTATTTGTCAATAAAGTTAGATGGAAATGGTAACTTTTCTTTTTTATTTTATTGTAAAGTTTAACAATTACTGTGGTATGAAAATGTTCAGAAATGATAAGTTTTAATTTTATCATAATTACATAATGCATTTTTGGGCTTTGCTAATTATTCTGATTTATTCATTATATACTTGCAGTGAAACAACACACTGAATTCATAAACATGCAGTCTTATGTGTAAAGATTAAATGTTTCAAAAGTTTATATTATTCTGTACTAATTAAAAAAGTTAGAAACATATCTTTGTTTTATATTTCTTCATGAGATAAAATACCAGTAAAATCATTTCTGATAGCTACAATTTTATTTACTTATTTATTTAAATTTATTTATTATTTGGGAATCTCACATCAAGCATCCCTACTGTGCTCACATTCCTGTACCCCATGTCTGCCTGCCTCCCCCATGACATCCTAATGCCCTCTCTCCCTTAAAAAAATAAGAAAAGAGAGTCCATCTTGTGCTATCCATATGCTTCCTGGAGCATGGTCACATTTCTTATGGCCAGTCACTCAAGGGAATCTGGGTTTTTTTTCCCCTGAACCCCACCAGAAGTCATCAACTGAGGAAAGCTGTGCCCATTCTACCACCTGTAATACCTTGCTGTGGATCAGCAAGTAGCAGGACCAGCTCTATGGTGTCCAGGGGCATCAACGTGGCTTTGGGCAATAGCCCGGAACATGGGCATCTGCACAAGCTTCAGTTGTAATATGGGCCACACACATCAACATGTCCCCTGGCCGTATCAGGACTACTGGCCTACTCTTGGTCTTCAGCGGCTCCATGGACCATAGATCTCGATGTGGTCTTGGGTGGATACACCTGCCCCTCATATCAACATGGTTCCTGAGGTAGCAAAGCCCCAGGACCTCATCAAGACAACAGCCACATATATCCACAAGGTTCTCCGGCTTTATTGGAGCATGGGGCAGCAACATGGACCACATACACCAACATGGCCTCTTGAAGGATTGCAGACAGTTGCGGTCTTTTGAGAATGCCTATTCCAGAAAGTCTGCTTTTATTGGGGGGATCACACAGCCAGCTGTCAGAGTTGGGGGTTGAGTCTGCATCTACATAAGCTCCATGCTGTTGTACACCATCTCAGCGACCTCACTGGGCAATGGCAGTATGTTGACTTCAGCCTTCTCATGTGTTACCACTTATCTTCATAACACACACACACACACACACACACACACACACACACACACACACACATACACACTCCATTTTTCTGTCTTTCTCACCACCTCTCTATTACATATTTGTTAATGGTATTAGCATGCTACCCCAGAGGCTGCAGGTGTCTTCTACCCTCCAGTGCAGCATGACAGTGGGCAGGGCCTCCTCAAGTTTCTCTTTAAAACAACACTTATATGGTTATATATAGTGTTATCATACTTAGGAATGAAATTTCATGTCAAATGGGAAGAGTAAAATTGTTGTGCTGACAGACAATATAGTAAGAAAGCTTTCATATGCAAATATCAATTTTCAAAAGTGATTTATTAGTTCTATAAATTAACTAACTATAACAATTAAAGGATAGACTTGGTTTCCTTCAAAGAAGAGAAGGTATTTGTATATTACTGGTGACTACATTTATTTTAAAGTTTTGTTAGGAATGGGTAAATTATCTTAAGTATTCCTATTATGAGATACTTAGAATCCTGACATTTGATAGAACCACCTGATGAAAGTTTCTCTGCTGTCAGTTTAATATTATATAGATATACAAATGAAAGAAATATTAACAAAATACAGTAAAGAATGCTTCACTCTGAACATACATTTGTATTTATGCTATATAATATTCATAACAAACTTACCATTGACTATAATTTACCCAAATCATTACTCACATGGAAATTCCTTTACGTTCAATGATATAAATCATCCTTTATATAGGTACTAGAGGATATTATCATTATGTCTAGAATAATATGCAAAAATTTATTAAGTTACTAAATGTTCATTTTCCTAAGATTCTAGAATAGTCATATAATGATTGACAAAATTTAAACCTATCGTATATTAAAACATTATTTTCTTTCTTTAAAATAAAGAATTTCATATAGGATTTACAAACAACATTGAAAATTACACACTCATGTCATTTTTTCTCAAAAGGTAGAATATCAGTTATGAATAATTGATCATTGACTTAACATTAATTAAAATTTTGGAAGAGATCTTTTTCCCTGTATATATTCTGTGTTAAGTAAAATTAAAACTTTAACTCATCTTCAGAATTAGTGCTGTTGTATAATGTTTAAATGCAATACATTGTGTATTTTCAAAAATACATTGTGGTTTTTAAATTTTGAAAAATTTATTATATCAATAATTAAATATTGGTTCTGTTACCTGGTATCATTGATTTGTCTCATTTACTTATACATAAATGTACACACATACACACATAACATATATAATATATATATGTATATATATATATACATAAAAATACAAGTAGTTTATAATATATACTCATAACTGTGTCTGTCTTCAATATTCTATACAAATATTTCATATTTTTAATTCATGAATCAAAAACTGAATTACAATTTTATTATTTCATCATAGCTATGCCAATAACATATACCTTATCTTAAAATTATAATTGAAAAGTATACTGAATATTATTGTACACAATTGTCTTTCTAAGGTCTCTAAGTTTTTATAAATAAAATTTAAATTTTAATATTTTTTCAGGAATTGGGATCTCTTATAAAATACCTAAGATTTATTTTACAGTTTTTTTCTATAAAATTTTTAACGCACACAAACATAGTCACACTGATAGATATACCAGATATACACACACAATCATACATATTATTATATTTGTAAATAATGTCAAACATTATCTGCAATCCATATTTTAAAATATGGATAATTTTTATATTTAATGTTACTTTTTATATTTAATGTTTTTATTGTATTTATTATCTAATAATTTGAAAGTAAGAAACAAACATAGTGGCAAGTCCCTGTCTATTTTTTCATTTCATTTTTATTCTAAAATATATTAGTACATAATTTGCATTTTTGTATGCATGGTTGCATTATTAACTCCTCAATTTTCTTATCTTTAATTATTTATATTTTTTTACAAATTTTAAATTTGGTAAACAGAATGAGAATGTTAAAATACTCTGTTTTATTATGAATTAATTTTGTTATTTGGCAATTTCATATATATATACATATATATATATATATATATATATATATATATTCTGATTAATCTCTCTCCATATGTTCCTCTTATCCCTATCAACATGCCTCTTTATTGGTATAACTACCTTTGCCAGTTTTATGAATTTTTATTTTGCTTTATGATCCATTTAGTTTAACCAGAGCCATCTATGTAAGTGACTGCATTTAGGACTGTTGAGATGGCTTAGTGGGTAAAGATACTTGCTATTCATCCTGAAAACCAGAGTTTGATCCCTGAGATCCAAATAGTGGAAACAGAGAAATGATTTCAGAAAGGTGTCCTCTGAACACTTCACTTAATTAATATATAATATAGTGAGATTATAAATGTGATGGTTTATTTTGTAGATGGTCATGCATATGGTCTGTATGCTCATGTATATAAGATAGTGTTCATGTCCAAGCCTAAGTTTGTATGTCACATTTCTCCTTCAGCAAAAGCTCTACTCTAAAATTGTCCTTAAATCACCCTACATGCTCATTCTGGTTACAGGCTTTAATCTCCCAGATCCAATACTTATTTACTTTCTTTTATATTCAGATATTTTCTGTTGTAACTATCATTTTATCTTTCTAATGACCTTATAAATCCTTGGAATACACAACCCATTTTTTTTATCAGTCTATACATGACATTGTTCTATAAGAGAAACCTGTATATCTCTTGGAATACCAGATTACTTAGGTGTTTCAAAGGAATATACATTTTCCTTACTGAATGTTTACCATTGCCAGAGTATTCAGCTTTCACTTTAGTAAGAAATTTTATGGAACAAATAAGAATGGATTTAGCCTTCTGGGAGCAATTTTCCCTGTCATAATTTCCTATCTATTTTCCATTTTAATAAACCTCAACTTAATTCTCATTATTCCATCTCAATCTCTATCAACTTCCCCTTTTATATATTAACAATTCCACTTTCCAGTTTTTCATTCAGCTTTCTCTGTTTCTTTATTGTCATTGCAAAAAGCTGAACAAAACCCTACATTCTCCCCAAGTTCTCAGATTTCCTTCATTTAGGTGTCATGATACTTATGTCTAGGCCTTGGTTTCTATATTACATTCCTCTCAGACCAAATTATTCCTTAAAATGGACCTTATATTAGCCCTCATGCATATTGCAGAGTTTTCATCTTTCAAACTTAACATATATACTTTCCTTTTGTCCTCTACCTGGCTGTATGTAGCCTTATTCTAACTGAAACTTTCCTTATTGATAACCTTAAATAATTCAATGAATAGATGTTATTTATTTCCTTCTTGCCTACTTTTGTATCTGTCTAGAAGAAACATTTCCCTGCAACCCACATTTTCTTCTTCTCCTGTGGTTTTTCAAAACATTGTTGGGCTAACCAGTGTTATTTACTATTCTTCAATAGTACATTTTTTCCATTTCTTTGACTACTATGCTAGCAGACTTTCACATATAAGATTGTTTTTTTTTCATCTGCTCATGTTGGAAATGAATAAAAATTTAAAAGGAATACATTTAAGTAGAAGTATGAGGTCAACAATACAAGAATTGTTTTAATTTATCAACATCTTTGGATGGTAATAAAATTTACAAAATTTAGTAAGTAGTTTTCATTGGTTTTTCGTAGTGTTAAACAAGAAAGGTAAACTCAAAAAATATTTTGCCTTTTATTTAATTTATCACCTAAATAACTAAATATATTAGGATTCTTTGTATGCAATTAAAAAAATGAAACCCTAAATGGATAGCTTTTGTCTATCAGAAACATTGAATATTTTTAATTGCTCTCTTAATCTTGTCTCCTTTCTGAGAAAAAGAGGTACCAATATAAGCAAGAAACAAATATAATTGAAGAGATGAGGACTATAATTGATTTGGGTTTTGAATTGCTACAGTAGATTTTACTAGAAATTTTAAATCTAAATTAGTTTAATTATGAAGAGAGTAAAGTTTTGTTAATTGGTTCTTTCTTTTTAATTTATTTTTATTGCATATTTTATTTACAGTTCAGATGCCATCCCTTTTCCCCATTTCTCCTCCCTAGAAAACCCCTATCCCATTCCTCCTTTTCCTTTTTGCTTTTATACATTTTTTTAAAAAATGTTAATCAAATGCTTTATAAGTTTGGTAATGCTCAATCAGAAGTGTAACCCAATACCCAACCTAGATATATCAACTATCTTTGACAGGTGGAGACACGTGAACATCTGCCTCCATGTCCCCCCTTCTCTTTCTCTCTTTCTCTATCACCTAGCTTCTCCCATCCTTCTTCTCTTCCTCTCCTTACTCCTTCTCTTCCTCTTGGTACTCCTCCCACCTTAGCTCCTCCTACATATCACCCTTCTTGTTAGAATAAAACTTTTCTCTCAAAATACAATTAGAGCATAATTATACCAATTTGTACCAGTGAGGTACAAGATAGTCCTAATACCCAGTCCATCATTTAGAACCTCTGTCATTTCTCCTAAGTAAAACACTTAGTTCTGAACCTGGCTGTTAATTGGCTCTTAAACTAAGCAAATGAGCATTGATTCATTATTTTTGGTACAATCTAAGAAAAGTAAATATAATGAATATTTAACACAAATTTTGCTATAATGCATTATACTTGTGCATATATTTCTAAGAAGTTAGGTAATGCATGTGCTTGTAAATGTGCCCTAAAAGAAGTGCTATAAAGTACACAAATCAAAACAAGAAAATCAATCTGAAATGGTCTCTAGTAGTGTCAAGACTGGCCTGCTATATCCTTGAAACCAAACCATCCTAATAGGAAACATTTTACTTTATACATTGACTTTCAAAGATCAGGCTTATCCATTCCTCTCGTCCGTTTCATTCCACATAGATTTCCCAGATGGTTTACTCTTATTAAAACACCTGTCAGTGTCTCTGAATCACATTTTGGCTAATAATTTTTACTTTAGACTGCATTGTCTCTTTTAGTCTCTATTGAATGTTTGTGCCTCCATTTATTGTTAAGATGTTAAGAACAGTCTTAGATCAACTTCCCAGATTTGTGTCCAAGATGGTATGAGAAAAGAAAAATGTCATTGAAAATACCACCTGTGAGATAAAGAGAACACAGCAGTAAGTGCTTAGAGGAATGGTTTGAATATAAAACAGTTAAAGTTACTTGACTATAAAACTTGAGGGAAGCCCTGTAAGTGGGAAGGCACTTCAGAGAGGACATAAAATGTGCCAAAAGGCCACGCTTTGGATGTACTGATCATTGAGTAATTGAAGATATGTTGGCTCTGGGAAGAGATGTAACACTGTTACAGACAATATCTCTTCTTTGAAGGAAATTGACAGGGAGACACTCTCATGAATGATCATGCATGAGCAATCCTGTGTTTAGGGAATGAATGTCACAGTTGAAGAGAATATTTGAAGACCCTACCATGCTTTGTATTTTTTCTGTTCCAGATAAATTTTGGAGATTTCTTTTAAACTTTCTTTAGTATCATTACCATTAACAAAGACTGAAAAGAAGATACTATATATTTTAATTGTATATATTCTTTGGGAGATGTATTACATTTTTAACTTACATACTGTTCATAGATTAGGTAGTGTGACCACATCTTATTGAAATTTTATGGGAAAGTGTAAATTTACAATAAATATTATGTAACATGGATAATTCAAAAACACTATAGCACCTCTATGGATTATATTGAAAATAAGCATTTTCTATTATCCCACAAATATTATGGATATAATTATCTTTTCAAGAGAAATGCTATTTTTACACTTGTACATTATATATTTTATTTTGCATTTTTGAACATTATATATTCTGTTATTTATATGATATCTTAAAGTTGTATGATTACTAAAATAAAATAAAAAAGTAAAAGCAAAACATCATGAATAATGAATGATTTTCTGAAAAGCTACATAGAGAAATAACTAATTAATAGTGGAAAATATTATACAAGGATACTAGAAGATTTGAGGTATCATGTATCAGTCTATGACCATTGATTTTTTTTCTCTTTTCTGCTATTAAAATGTAGGTTAAGTACCCTCAGTTAAACAATATAATTTTGTTCCCCTAATCCTTGCACTGTGATGTTTGGTTGTCTTATATTGACTCAAATTTCTGTGTGTGTATATGTGTGTGTGTGTGTGTGTGTGTGTGTGAACATTTGTTTGCATGCGTGTATTCACAGAGCACAGTGTCAACATTGTTCCACTTTTTCTTCACATCTTTTTATTTTTATCAAATGAGAATTCTCCCATACCTTTTCATTTTTTTTCTGAAGCTCATCAATTTGACTAATTTAGATGGGACAAGTTTTTCAGATCCTCCTGTGGCTGCACACTATTCAAGCTTTATAATAAAAATTATGTAAACAAGTATTAAATTTTTACTTTCAGTGAACTAGTTTATTATTTTATAGTTTTATTTTTGCTAATTATAATCTAGAAATTGAAACGGGTATTATTTAAAAATGCTGTGGCATGGGCCAGCTATCTAACCAGCAGGGCAGCTCTGTTTATCTCCTGCTGCCATGTTCTGTACTAGAAGCAGCCAGATGCCACATGTGCCACAACTAGACTGACCAGATGCCAAGTAGCAGATAGCTCTGCCAACTCTGCCAATCCACAATACTGCATCCACAAAGCTTGGCTGAAGCGAAAACAATATCCGCCATACTCAAGGTACCTGGTAGAATGAAGACTCTTAATGCTTAAAGATTATCCAATGGATTTATATACTTGGAAATGCTCAAATAACAATATGCCCACATAATTAGAATTGCTACCCAGTATCTAACCTTTTGATGGAAGTTGCTACCCAGGACTGCTTTTGTCAACCATCCTTCATCCTCCATGGTTGATCACCTCTTTCTCTCTCCTCCCCTTTCTCTTTTTCTCTCCTCCCAACTCCTCACTCTGTCTACCTTTCATACTGCCCAACCACCAAGCTTTATTGCAAATGTAGCGGGGGAGGAGGGGGGAAATATTCCACTACAAGAATTGATCTCTACCTTGGGCTCTATATTTCTTATATCACCTCATATTTTAAAAAACATGAAAGGAATTCAATCTTTTTTTCTACGTGTTTACCAAGTTTGCCAGTTATATAACTTTTTTTGAAATTGGCAAGTTTTCCTACTTTTTCTTTAATCAAATGATTTGTGGAGAATTCCAGTTAGAAATACCCAATAAAGTCACTGTACCAAAGTTGTAAAAAACTGCTAGAGGTAGGTTTTTGTTTGCTATTTAGTCTTTTTTGTCCTTTTGACATTATTTGTATTTCATGACTGCCATTACATTATATATGTGAGTGAGTGTTTATACATGTATCTAATACATGTATGTACAAGAAAAAAATTAAGATCTGGTCAAACTACATTTTCACATTCAAGTATAAAAAATATTTTCAAGGCAGCAAAAGTATACAGATATAAAACCTAGTATAAATAAAGACTTCTACAAAAGTATGTACTGTTTCAATGTACAAAATTTATTAGTTAATTAAAATTTTTTGTAGTTAAGAACATTACTATAGGCTTTAGGCAGGAATAGTCTAGAACAAGGAAGTAATTTCAGGCAGAAATCTAAATCTTAGGCTACAGAAAGGAAGTAGGCTTCAGACATGCAAATGACTTTGGGCTCTTACAGGGAAGTAGGCTCAGATATTTTGGTCATCCTGATAAGCCCTTAGAAACAGTGATCACAGGAGTGTTCATGGAATTTTGTTTATTGTCTTGCTTGTATTTTGACTATTTTTGTTTATTGTCTTGCTTGTTCCTTGACTATTTGCATCTATCATATTGCTAGACCCTCAACCTAGAATTGACCTTATTCTATAGTAATGTTCTTTTTTATTGGCTATTTTATTTATTTACATTTCAGATGCTATCCTCTTTCCCCATTTCCCCTCCCTAGAAAACCCCCATCCCATCCCTCCTCCTTCTTTTTGCTTTTATACCATTTTAATTACATGCAAGTATTAAGGTCAATATAATATTTTTTTTAATTATTCCTAATTGAATCAATTTGTGTCTGATATGTGTATTTTAATGAAAATGGCAATAAGCAATTCACATGCATCAGTATAAATGAAGTAATTGATACTGTAAAAAATGTCTCTAATGTTTGGTTTTAGAATAGTTTTTCTATCTGCTTAGAAAAGGAAAGTAGCCAAACTCTGGATTTACATATTAGGAACTGAGTATTGTGTCTATTCAGTAACTTCACCTTCAACTCTATTCCATGTTTAAGTATGATATCTCTCGATATATTAAAATAGCATTCTCTATAGTATTCTATAGTAATGTTCTTTTTATTGGCTATTTTATTTATTTACATTTCAGATGCTATCCTCTTTCCCCATTTCCCCTCCCTAGAAAACCCCCATCCCATCCCTCCTCCTTCTTTTTGCTTTTATACCATTTTAATTACATGCAAGTATTAAAACTTTTGAGATAAAGACTTGAAACTCAAATAAAATTTGATAACATTAAAAACAAAAAGTTTCCAACTTCAGTATTCTCTAAGCTTATTTTTTTCTGTAAATATGTTATTCTGTACTTAGTATATTTGTTGTTTGGGTTCATATTTAATGTAATCTATTTATATAGATGACAGTTACTATACATAACTGAACATTATTTTGTACTCATATTTTAAATATTCCATAAAAAACTTTGTAAATTATTAATCAAATTATAAAGTAGTAAAACATATGTTAGACTATAAATATAAAATATAATAGCTTGTTGTACATTTATGAATTGTATATTTTATTTTTGCATGAATATCTTATATTACCTTGTAGACTGTATATTACATGTATTATGTATTTAGAAATAAATATAGTATAATTTAATCCTTGTCAGTTTAGAAAAAAGGAAGAAGAGACACAGATATTGAGCTACAAAACACAAGAGTGGAGTCCCTTAAACAAATGGAACATTACAAGTAAAATTTTCCATGGTAATTTTAGACAAAGTTGAAAGAGTCATTTAAGACCAAAAACAGCTTACAGTTTTATGTGTTACCAATTTAGTACTTAGTATTTTTCACTTATATCACATTTTATTTCAATTAATGGAACATATATTACGTTTCCTCTTTTTATTCGAGTGTCACAGTAAGACTAAATCATTTGTGTTCAAACTCCATCTTAGAGAACCTGATGTAAGATTGAACTCATGTTAAGTAACAAACTGATACCTAGAAACAGTTTCCAGCTTGCTCCCCAACAAACTGGGACATAGCATCAGTTTCCAGGTTACTCCCCAACAAATCTGCACTTCCAGGTTACAAGACTGACCCTGGGACTTTTCTTCTTAACAACCACCAATCAGTAGAAAAGCAGTAGCTAAGTTTATGGTTTGGCTCCCATCACCAGTCAATTATGTTAAAGAACAAATAAAATTTTGGAATGCATCCCCACAATCGGGTATGAGTCAGGCTACATACCAATTTCTTGTATCTATAAATACAAGCTTAAAATCAGTCTGTGGGTTGCACCCTCCAGTTCTGCTGTGTCGTAGACAGCAGTGTGAGCTCAAGCTTGAGCTTGTAAATAAAGACCTTAGTGTGATTGCATTGGTGTTGGCTCCTTGGTGGACTTTTGGTTCTTACAAACCGGTATAACATCACTAAAGTGTAGATATGGTATATTTGCAATACTGTGTTTCTCATGACATATTCATATATAGCTACAAAATTACAGTAACATTTGCAATGCATTTACTATGATTTTATTGAATTTTGGAGGAAATTTCAGGCTTTTTGTTGAGCAGAATGTCTAGAAACCCCTATTGTGCCTTTGTCTAGCTCTCTGTTTTCTTTACCAAGATATGTTTTAGTTGATGTCGAGAAACAATACTCAGCAGAAATTGATGTTGAGGGAGTTGCAAACATCATCTTAGTTCAGTTGATGACACAATATAGATTAATAACTTGATATTTCAATGATATATATGAAGGTTAAATCTCTTCCCTGAAATGTTTCTTATTGAAGTACATATGTAATTTACATTCAGTTTAGCAGTGTAATGTAATCTTGCTAAATTTATTGATTATGATGTATTATTTCAGATGAGTTATTGCCTTTGCATAGTTTTAGAAACTAAAATTAAAAACCTTTACACTGCTTTAATTTCTAGAAAAGCTGCAGGAATGATGTTTAAAATCCTTAAAGTTGTTGAAACCACAACCACAGATGGGACACAGATATTTCCAGTTGTTGTTGTAGGCTATGATTACTAGCCTCAGCTTATGATGAATTCTCCAATTATTTTTAAAATCTTTTCCATGGATAGTTTTCTGAGTTTGGAACTGAGACATGTAGAACCTTGGCCTCACAGAAAGATGCTTTCCATTCTTGTTTTGATATAACTTAGTAGTTTTTCTTTGAGTCAGTCTTTCAAAAAGAGGATGGTAGTAGTACACTCTCAGAGGCCTTCCAAACACTATGTTCCTTTGGAGATTGATAACATTTTGGTAATAACTAACTGCTACATATTTTTGTTTTACCCATGCATTATGTTGGTGACATTCTGGCTGAGAGAAATTTCTGCTGCACAACAGGTGTATAATCATCCTACTTATCTCATCAGTATTAAAGAATGGGATTTGCCATGCAAGGGAACGGGGATGCAGCATCTTGTCATGTATAGGGACATGGGAGTAATCACTTATTGTCATCTCCATTGTCCCTAGATGGAACAAGATTTTATCAAATATGGTCTTCTTTTCATGAAGTTGTGGTTGTGGAATACTCAGATAGATAATTCTACAAAATATTAACCTAGGAATGGTCAGCTTTCTAGGAATAGATATCTGAAGTGGAAGAGAATCTTCTATTAATTCTTCATCTGGGGGATCATTTTGAGTCTTCTCTGCTTCAGATTGGCTGTTTTCTACTGGCTGGTGATCTGTATCCTCCTGGGAACTTGATGAGCTTGCTTCCATGCCTGATATATTGGTTTCCTCCTGAGAAATGATGTTGGTATCAGGAAGTGGATGTTCTTTCTCATTCTCACAGACATTTGGTGGTTCATTTTCAGCATTTTTGAGAGAGTTTTCTGCTGGATCACTTCCTTGGTTAGTAGAACTCATTCTCAATGCTATGGGGAGTGGGGAGATAAAGATCTATTAAATTGAAGAATGTTTCACTTCCAAATAAGCCAGTAGTTTAGTCTTTCAGAAAGCATATAGATATGTTATTTCTGTGCTTCTCTATAACTCTAAACATTCTGTCACTCATAAATCTAAAAAATAAAATAAGCAAAATATTGATTCATAAGAACAAGATAATCTCTTATGAAGTATGTCTTCTCATTGTTTAATTATAAAATTTATATAAACCTTAAATAGTGTATCACTTCCTTGAATATTAAATGAATATACTCTATTTATGAATGTTTATGTAATTATTTTGGATGTCAAATCTAATAGAATTTTCATCAAATAAAGTATATTTTTTGGGAGGTAATGGGTCTAAGTCTCTATTGAATTTTGTCTCTGAACTAAGACCAATCTAAAAGAACATTTCATGAAGATATATGTTTCGAAGAATATTAAGCATCTTTTATGATAGAATATCTGTGATCAAACTTCAGCTATTTTTTTTCCTGTGGAATATTCTATCTTTCCTTTCTTCCTTCATTCTTCCCCCTTCCTTCCTTTCTTCTTTCTTTCCTTCCTTCCTTTTTTTCCTTCCTTCTCTCCTTTGATTTTAGTTTGTTTTTTTAAATTATATGCATACAAAAAAAGGACAACTTGGGATTGTGAACAATAAAAAATGAAAAGAAAAAAGCAGTGAAAGAACGAGAATTAAAAGAAGTTAAATGCAGATTCTTAGTTATTTTATTAGAACAACTTCCAAATTTATCACTCTCTTAGCAATTATATTGCCTTGTATTTTATCAAGATGATGTTTACTACAGGACAATTTTATGGTTGATAATATCAAATGGATCTCTCTTCTCACGAATGTACGCTTTACTCTCTTCCCTTATTTTGTATGTTTTTCTTCCTGCTGTTTACTTGCTGAAATATTTTCCGTACATTCTAAACTTCTGAACACTGTTTATCTAATTCTCCTATCTGAATCGACTATGGATAATCTCAGTTTGGTGATTTCTTCATAGCAGGAAGAAAAATAAAGATGTTACTCATTTATTTATTTATTCAGAAAACTCATTTACTTATTTTGAGAACTTGAAACATATATGCAATGTTTTTAGATAATTTATGCCACATTATTCCTCCTCTAACTTCTCCAAGGCACTTTCAAGTCTCTTGTCCATAATTGTATCCTGTTCTTCGTTTTCTTTATAGCTCAGTTAGTCTAATTTGTGCTACCTCTATGCATATGAGTATACCATGTATATGACCACTTAAGTGTGATCAACCTATGAGAGGCCTTATCACTGAAGAAAATTGACTTTTTCTCCCACTGGCAGAGCACATCAATAGTACCAAAAAGTTTTATGAACTTCTAGGAATGAAAAATTATTAACAGTCCTTTTCTGCGGTTAGCACAGTGAGACAAAAAATAAGAACCAATGTGATAAGATATGCCCATTGACACAATGGTGATATGATTTCTATGGGGTTAATCAACAGCTTTCTGACTGTAACTTACACCCATTACTATAAGTCTGGTGAGCAACTCATGGCTGGGTAGATCATACACTCGGGAAAAGAGCCTATTATTTTTTCTAACAAGACATAGAAAAAACTAATTATTTTCTATAGTAGCCATAGATTAGAGCAGTCCTCCTCTTTCATCAGGAAAGTTTCTCATCCCAGTAGACAGTGGTTCAAACAGAGACTCACTAGTTGGAGTATAGAAAATAAGTGATCATGGACTACTTTCCACAATAAGAGAAATCTATACCATCTTCTTCTTACTAGGAACAATAACCATTGTGGAAGAGGTGATGCAAAGATAGCAAGAATCAGAATTTGGGGCAGAATTCTTTGAAAAAGTATCCTAGGTTTTGCTATCATGAGCTCAACACAGCTGGGACTACCTATACACAATTTGGACAATATCAACAAGCCTGTTCCAATTCATCTAGAGGCCCGACCTTCCCTTGAGTGCTTTTGATTTTTAAAAAAGTAATGATGGGTAAAGAAAAATATAAGTATTATGATATCAATTCTGTGAAGATTTATAAAATTACCATGGCTTCCATTTCTTATAATTTTTACTTTTTATGAACTACCTTAGATAAAATTTATGCATTGGTCAGCTGTATTTTATGGATCATTCCTTATAAAAGATAATGAAGTTCAGAGGAAACTTCTATAGCCAGACTTTCATCTCCACTGATAAATGTACTTTCTCTAACCATCCAACAGGTGTTATATATACTAATAGAATTGAGTTTCTATTTCATGAACATCTTTTCCTTCAAATTAAGTCTTAATTAAAAAAATATGAATATTTGATATTGAAGCATGGTTTTTTCCTACCAGCAGTATTTGACATTATTTTGTAATCAACAAATGTAATGATATTTAATTTTATATTTTTCACTATGCAGTGCTATTTTAAGACCATGAACAATATATCTATTCATTTTCTACAATATTTAAGTAATCTCTGTATCTGTTTCTTTTCAGTGTAATAGTTTATGATGCCACTTTTTTCATCCTAATTTTTGTCTTTCTTATTTATTGATGAATATGGAAATTTGAACAGCAGGCATCTTTACCTACTGAGTCATTTTGCTACTTAGTATCTTAATTTCACTAATGTCTATTTTACATCCTACTCAAGCATTCCAACTTGAGAGTCCACTCTTAATTCTCTAATCTACTTAAAAAAATCTCTTATTCATAGTTTCCAAACTTTTTCCAAGTTCCACAGGCATATATAGGGTATACTGATAATTTTTTGAGTTTTAATCATTTAATATTCAGTATTTAAGAAAAAAAAACTCTATCAAAATACCCTGCTATTAATGATTGAAATTATAAGTAACATAAAGCAATAAATAGAATTTGTATTTTAGGAAAATATTGAAATAATTAAACTTACCAGTTTGATCACAAAATGACTGGATGTGGTTTAGTGAGGATGAGATCCAGCAATTGTGTAAGAACACCACTTTCTTGGTTTTCTAGAAATCTTGTTGAGAAGATCTTTAAATCAAATAAAAATATTTTCATAATACAGAAGAAAAGTCAATTCCTACAACTTTGTCCCCTAGAATGGTGCTTGTCTTGTTTGGTTTGTTCATGAAGGAAAATAATTAACTCCAGCAATTTGACCTGACTTTTATGTGCATACCATCATACATTTAATCACTGTAACATACAAAAGAAACAAAACAAGATAAAACAATTTTAAAATGAACTCAAAACAAATTCACTACGTAAATGTAAGTGAGACTATAGCCCAAAAGTACTTGAAATAAAACATAGAAAAATAATTATTCATATTGATATGGATTTTTTTGGACAATACTACAAATACACAGAAAATAAAAGCAAGCAGAAGAAAATGGGATGACAACAAACTAAACATTTTATCAAAAAAAGAACAATTAAAATTAAGAAGCCACTGATAACACAGGGGAAAATATTTGTAATTTATGCATTTACCAAGGGGTAATATGTAAAATTTATGGGAAACAACTTTGGAGCCAAATTTGAAAACCAAAGAGCTGAAGAAAATACACAGTACTATATATATTTTTTTTTTGACAAGAAGGCATACCAGCAAAGTATATGAAAAACTGCTCAACATTGCTAGTCTTTAAGGAAATTCAGGCAAATACCATAAGATAAGAATTTAATCACAATTCACAAAAGTAGGTATAATAAAAAAAAATACTATATCTAACAAAAGGTAGATAGGAAAGTAGAAAAGAAGAACCTTTAATAATGCTGTTGGTAATGCACATTACTGAAATGAAATGTAATATACAGGTTCTTCAAAAATAAGAATATAACTAACAACCTTATCTCTAGCTAGTCAAATAAAAGTAAAAATATTTTCATAATACAGAAGAAAAGTCAATTCTTACCACTTCCTCCCCTAGAATGTTGCTTGTGTTGATTAGGTTTGTCTGTTTTCTTATATTCAATCATAATTCTTAGATTCATTGCTCATTTATAGCTTTGAAGTGGCATTTTCATAAGAATGTAAGTGGAAATTTTTCATATACCCAGAAATATGTCATAGGTATTTAATTTATACTACTAAACTACAATAAAAATTATCAAGGGAGTTTATTTTACATAAAAGACTGACCTATGAAAAGAAGTCACGTTATGAAGAGAGGTTGGATTTGTGATGCTTAGTGTTCTTAAACTCATGTTCATTAGTTTATGCACAATAGTTTTAAATCTCCTGCCTGGATATGTATTAGGGTTATTCTTGCACAACTTGGCCTTGAACATACAATGGAATCTTTAAAGTCAAATAACAAAAAGAGACTGAAAAAAATCCCAATTTGTAGGCCGCCAACCTTATGCGGCTGAATAAAATGGCACCACAGAGTTGACACAGAGCACATTTGCGCGCGCCAGCCGCTCTGAGGCAGCAATCCAAGATGGCGCCTGCCTAAGCTATGGTAGGAACTACCAGAGGCCTGTGCATGCGCACTTCAATTTGGCTCCAGCCTCTCCCAAATGAGGTACCACTAGGGTACCACGAACCTGACCAATCATCCCCTCCCAGGTGGGGTATGCTAATGAGCATGCTAATGAGGCATTGCAAATTGACCAATCGGACACCTCCATGCACTTTGCCATGCCCAGGGCTGGGGATATATAAACAGCCCGTTCTGGGCATTCGAGGCAGTCTCTCCCAAGAAATCTAAAAGAGTGCTTCCACAATAAAGGTTGTTGAGAAGGATCCAGTTTGTCGCGTCTTCCTTGCTGGACAAGCAGTGCGTGACACCAATTACATGGTACTCTTTAAGAATGTGAGGAGCAAGAGGGTGGCCTTCTGTTTCTGTGGTCTCTTGTACTCTGTACTTCTTTTTTTTCTTTTTTTTCCATTTTTATTGGATATTTTATTTATACTTCAGATGCCATCCCCTTTCCCCATTCCCCCCCTTAGAAAACCCCTATCCCATACCCCCTTTTCCTTTTTGCACTTATACATTTTTTAAAAAATGTTAATCAAAGGTTTTATAAGTTTGGTATTGCTCAATCAGAGGTGTAACCCACTACCCAATCTAGATATATCAACTATCTTTGACTGGTGGAGATACATGAACATCTGCCTCCCTGTCTCCCTCCCCTCTTTCTCTCTTTCATCACCTCGCTCCTCCTCTCCTTCTTCTCCTCTTCTTACTCCTTCTCTTCCTCTAAGTACTCCTCCCACCTTAGCTCCTCCTACATATCACCCTTCTTGTTAAAATGAAACTTTTCTCTCAAAATACAATTAGAACATAATTATGCCAATTTTTACCAGTGAGGTATAAGATAGTCCTAATACCCAGTCCATCATTTTGTTGACTAAGCAGAACCTCTGTCATCTATCCTAACTAAAACACTTAGTTCTGAACCTGGCTTTAGGATGAATGTCAGCTGCCGACCATACATTCAAATCTTTTCTCTCAAGGTAAATAGCCAGGATTGGCTATGAGGCTATAAGTTTTCAATCCCATCAGAAATCCAGAATGACTGAGTTAACTATAATTGTGGGAAGCACAAAGCATAGCTTCTAAAACTTAGCCAATTTATAGAGACCTCTGAACACCTTGACACTCCCTCTACTACAAAACGTTGGAGCATCTGTTCTTCAGCCTTCTGTTCCAGGATCATCTGACAGACCTTAGTGCTGCATACTTTTTAAGGGCTGATTACTCTGTCTAGGCAGATTCACTCATCTTCCAGGAATCTATAAAAGCAAAGAACAACTCACTTTACTGCTGAGAAGAATTTTCCTGATTGTATACTCAGTGTTTGTGGAAATCCAAGAAAAGACAGTGCTGTTTCTTACCCCCTTTAAGAGCTAACATAGCCTTTAAATTTGCCAGTCTTAAATCTGAGGTTGGGTACACAGATCTGAAATGGAAGTTTCTCATTTACTTAACAACACAGTTATATCATGGATATTTTTCTGGATGTTGTCTTGTGAAAGAGCATGTGATGTTTTACAGAAAATAGACAATTGAGAGGTCCCGTGATAAATAGAAAGAATATAAATGGAACCTCACCAACAGTGAAAGAACGCTTTTCCTATTTTGTGCAATGTTTTGCAGATCTTCACTGGTCTTCACTTTGTAAAGACAAATGTACCAAAAAACTTCTCGTGGTATTCTGGCTGATTCTGGTTGCTTCCACTTACTTGGGCGTTGCTGTTTCTGCTGGATTGCGCTGCCACTACTGATTTGTGCTTGGTATTTGCTATTGAACTGGACTGCTGGTATCTCGCCAATGAAGAGTGATATCACCCTGAGGAACTACTTGTAACCAGACCCACAATTCCCTTTTCCTATTAACCCTTTTTCTCCCCTACCTCTGTTTGGTGGACTAGAAGGGAAGTTGAAGTGTTTTCAAACTCTAAGCAAAGTAGATTTTGAAAATAACTAAGCCTACATAGATCCTTTAAGTCTTGGCAACTGTGTTCTGTTTGCAATGGTCCCAGGAAGTTATCACTGGATAATAGAGATGTGAAACTGTAAAGCAGACAAAGCTACCATTGCTGGGAGCTATGAGCAGATTGCCCAACTAAGATGTGAACAGACAGAGTATATATCCATATGGCACCTCCAAGAAACTCTATAGCGTGCATCAGAGGGTAGCCCCACTTCAAGACCTAAATTGGGGCATTTTTTTCCATCAGTTCTCATGGAATGCTATGGGATGGTAATCCATGCCAGAAAGCTTGGTAAGTTAGAGTGGTCCAAGATCCCAGAGACTTGATAGGTACATACCTGAGATGATAGGCATCACCCAGCTCCCTGCCAGATTCCTGGCCTGAAACAAGTGCCATGATCCCCACATTGGTCACCTAGTCCCAGATCTGAGTTCTCCATGCTAATGAAGTGCCTAGAAACCCTGAATGTTTACCCAATAATAATTCTTTCCCAGACATTTCTCACTGCAAAAGGTATTTAATCTCATGTCCACCCTGAGAAGTTGGTATCTATCCATTTTCCACTATGAACAGTCAATAAACTGTTTAGAACCATGAAAAAAAAGAAGTCACATCAAACACTATGTACTAAGAATATACTACTGTTAATAAAACACAAGTATCTTGAGGGCCATCTATCTCTTCTTCTGCTTTTGTCATCTTCCATTCCTCACAGGTTATTTCTAGTCTTTTGTTATTCCCTGCCAACAGCAGGCTAAAGACCCACTCTTTTACCAAAACCCGCAGCCACAACACTTGGCAGGAATCCAGCTAAGTTACTATCGACAATTTCCTTTTTCTTTTTTATTGATTATTTTTTAGAATATTACTATACCCCACTACTGTTGCCTACCTAATTCCATCTTCCTAGCCTACCACCATCCTCCTGATGTTCACTACCACACATTGTATTGATGCACAGCCCCCATAAATCTCCTTTCATCATCCTTTTATGATTTCTGCCTGACTTCAGACCCTCTTCCAGGAATCTCATACCTACCACACTTGACAGGCTGCATGTGCTAACATAGAAGTCTTCCAGACAATGAATAAACCATCCTGGAGTTAAATAATATTGTAAATCAAATAGATTTAGTGCACATATTCAGAACATTCCACTAAGGAACACACTTTTGTTTTGGCAAGCCATGGAATTTTCTTCAACATTGATGGTATATTAGGGAAAGGAGGAATGAATAAAGACAGAACTTTTAATAGTATCTGATAATCTATCTTACTACCATGAATTAAAGTAGAATATCAATAATAATAGAAACAGCAGCAGGTACACACGTTCTTGGAAGCTAAACAAGTCAATACTGAATGAAAACTAGGTAATGAAAGAAGGAAAGTTGAAAATTTAACATTTTAAGAAATTGAACGAAAATAAAAACAGCAAAATGTATAGGTCAGAGTGAAGGTAGTTCTAAGAGAATTCATAGCGTAAACTGTTCATATTAAAAAGTGGCAGACATCTTCAAATAATAATGGGAAAATTAAAAGCTTTAGAAATATAAGAAATAATATTTCAAAAACTATAGATGGGATGAAATAACTTGATTCAGTTAAAATTATTAACATTAATAGATAAAGAATAAGTGAAAGAAAAAATTGGGTCTTTGAAAAAAAATCAAGACTGACAAATCTTTGGCCAAATTAGGCAAATCAAAATTTAAAAAGAATTATAAGTGAAATGGATAACATAACAACATATACCTAGGTAATTGAGAAAATCATTGTGTAAATGAACCACATTTTCTGTATCCATTCTTTCATTGTGTGATATCTGGGTTATTTCCAGCTTATGACTATTGCAAATAAATCCTATATGAACACAGTGGAATATGTGGCCCTGTGGCATGGTGGGGCATCTTTTGGATATATGCTCAAGGGTGGTATAGCTGGGTCTTCAGGTAGATCTATTTTCAGTTTTCTGAGTAGCCTGCCAATTGATTTACAGAGTGGTTGTACTTGTTTGCAATATAAACAACAATGGAGGAGTGTTGCTCTTTCTCCACATCCTTGGCAGCATGTGCTGTCACCCGAGTTTTTTATCTTAATCATTCTGATTGTTGTAAGGTATATTCTCAGCATTAAAACTCTGTATTCTTCAAAATGAAAAAGCTAAAAGAAATGGATGGATGAATGATATACCAAAGTTTAATCAAGATAAAACAATTTAAACTGATCTATACTTCCAAGGGAGTAAAAGTACTAATTTGAATTCTCTCAACAAAAGCCACAACAACAAATTCAAACCAAACAAATTTCAAATAAAACAAATAAACAACAACAATAAGGCCAATCAGATTGATTCAGCATAAAACTTCAATGAAGAACAAATTGCAATGTTCCTCAAATTATTGTACAAAATAAGAACTTAAGTAAAATTTCAGTTTTTTAATAATGACACTATTACTGAGATCTGTAACCACATGAGCGCAACAAAAGAAAGAAAATTATAGACCAATATCCCTTATGAACATAGATGTAAAATTCTCATTAAATACTTGCAAGCCAAATTCAAGTATATATAAAAAAGATGATCAAAAAGATTATCTACCATGATCAAGTTGTTTTCATCTCAGAACTGCATGAATGGTTCATACAAATATCAATAAATGCATTCTACCACATAAAGAGATGAAAAGATAGAAACCACATGGCCATCTAATTAGATACAGAAAAGGCTTTTGATAAAAATCCAACATCAACATCACTTCATGATGAAAACCCTAGAGAAACTATGAATATGTAAGACATAACTTAATAAACGCAATTTACAGTAAAATGCACAATCTCATTCTAAATGGAGAGAAGCTCAAAACATTTCCACTGGAATCAGGAATGAGACTAAGATGTCCAGTTTTTTTTTTTTTGTATTTATTCAAAATGGTACCTGAAGTCTTAGATCAATAACACAGCTGAAGGGATTCAAGGGAATATAAACAAGAAAGGAAGGAGTCAGAGTCACTTTATTTACAGACAATATGATTTTATATAAAAATAATCCTAAAGACTCCACCAGGAAATCTCTACAGGTGATAAATATTTTCAGTAATGTGAGAAAATACAAAATTAACACATAAAAAGTAATATCCTTCCCACACATAAATGACACCGAGAAAGAAATCAGGTCAACAATATCTTTCACAATAACCCTGAAAGAATAAAAAAATTAGAATAACTCTAATCAAGCAAATGGAAGACTTGTAGAGTACATTCCTTAAGCATCTAGAAAAGAAATTTAAAAAGACATCAGAAGATAGGAAGTCTTTCCATGGCATTCATCAGTAGGATTACATATGACTACACTGTGACAGGGTATACAATACCAGTACAAGTTCAATTCAGACAAATGCCAGCAGGGAGAAAGAGAAATGTACACAAAGACACACATAACTATGACATGGTTTGCAACTGATAGCTTCTGAAAATGAAAAATCAGTTCTTTTCAACTAATTAACTCTGAGTATCAAGCATACTCTAGAAGCTGTTAGCCAACAAAAATAGACTACAGGATGTGTGTGTGTGTGTGTGTGTGTGTGTGTGTGTGTGCTTTTTAAATTTGGTTTAACATTACAAAGAGACAACATGAATTTGTGGACATGGGGAGTGGATCTAGGAGAAGTAATGGGAGGGTAAAGAAGCATGAAAAGAAAATTATCTCAATGGGATTACTAAATAATTTACTCTTCACAATTTATTGTAAGCTTATATTTTAAAACAAGAAGCAATTATCTTCTCATCATATTTTCTAATAACTTAGAAGATGAATGTATATATTATAATGTTACTCTTCTCCTGGTCTGTGTGCTGATATTTTTATTTGGTGTTCCCTAATAACTTATAATATTTATTTACAACTTTATATTGTAAATTTCATATATATATAAATACACATATATGTATATATAAACTAAAATTATAGATTTTCACATTTTTCAGCAAAATAATTTATGGTTTAAATTATTTTTATATATAATTTTGATTAAAATATTAAAATTTTTATATGTGACATAATAAGTACTAATATGGTGAAAAGCTTTCAAGAAACCAATATGTAACATGGAATGGTGATATATATATATGCAATCCCAGTACTTGGGAGGCTGAGGCAAGAGAATAATTCGATGTTCAAGGCCAGCTTTTTCTTTATGGTGAGTACCAGGCAGGGCAGTGACATATAGTAAGATTCTCTCTCTCTCTCTCTCTCTCTCTCTCTCTCTCTCTCTCTCTCTCTCTCATCACTCACTCTCCCTCTGTCTCTCTTTCTCACATACATACACACATTATCTAGTATCTGAAATGATTAAATTTAAAATTAAAACACTTTATGTATTGATAATTAGTTTGCTAAAGAAATACAATATGGGTGCCTTAGGTTCTAGGAGCTCCTAGGAGTCCAGCTTAGTTGACAATGTTGGTCTTCGTATGAACTTCCTTCCCATCCCCGTCAGAGTCAGATCCTTTAATCTTTTCACTAATACCTGGGCTGGTCTGAGAACACCTAGCAAATAAGTAGCAGAGGACTGCCTTATCTGGCCTCAATGGGAGACTCTGCCTAATCCTGTAGAGACTTGATGCCCCAGGGAAGCAGGATGGAGTTTGTGTATCCTCTCAGAGGAAAAGAGGAAAGGAGATGAGAGGAAGAATTTTGGGAGGGAAGACTGGGAGGGAGCAACAGTTGGGAGGTTAATAAAATAAAAAATTTTAAAAAATCTAGGTTATATAAAAAGAAATATGATATTACACATTGCTGTTTTTAGATGCTTATTTTTTAAAACAACATATCAAAACATAAAAATTAACGTTATGATAAAGTTTTATTTGTATATATACCCAGAAGTTCTATTTTGTTTTGGATGACACATTTGCATATGTGGAACTTGAAAAGTAGTCATTCTTCAATTTTTATGATTTACATTGTTAGTATTTTGAAAGTTCTAAATGAACTCACAAGAAAATGTTAACAATAATTGAATAAAAAAAAATTAGGATACATAAAATCAACGTACAGAAATCTAAAATGTTGCTACCTAATAATAAAAGGCCCAAAAGCAAGAAAAACTATCCCATGTATGATAGTTTCAAAACTACATAAAATAAAATATGTTTTAGTATAACACTATGATCCCAGTTCTCAGGCGGTAGAGTCAGGATAATCAGTAGTTTAAATTCAGTCTTGTCTATATAGTGAACTTGAGCAAACAGCCTCTCAAGTGTGAAGAGAAACATTTTGGGCATCCCAGCTATATGGCATAAGGCATTCAATAAAATCCTGATAAATGGTTTAAAGAAATTCTAATGAATTTGAATTTCTTTACTGGGCTTGGTTTCTGTAGATTTGTATTCAATTCTACTAAAATTAATGTATAGAACTTCTTTTAAAAATATTTACTGGTGGGCAGGAGAGATGGCTCAGCAGATAAGACTGCTGACTGCCCTTCTAAAGGTCCTAAGTTCAATTTCCAGCAACCACATGGTGGCTCACAACCATCTGTAATGGGATCTGTTGCCTTCTTCTGGTGTTTCTGGAGACAACAACTGTGCACTCAGATACATAAAATAAATTATGAATAATTTGTTTAAAAGATGTTTTCTGATAATATGAGAAATTCTAATAAATCATAATGTGGGCTATTTAAAGAACTGATTTACCTTCCATAAAGAACAAGGGACTCACTAGATCTAGGTATAAAAATCTTAGATGTATCTGGAAAAGGAATGCATATGATACTGGCTTGTTTATACTAGGTCATTTTACTAAGTAACAAAGAAAAGAAGTGAGCTTAGAGATGAAAAATTTCAGCTTCATTTGTGGATAAACAATTCAAATATTGTTTCCCAAAGCTAAAAATGTCAACTTCTACTCTCACCTTAAGATTAGCTAACTTACGTATAGTATTTTAAGTCTTGTTTTAGTTTAATTACTGGGGCTTGGATAAAATGCCCTGAAAAAAGAAACTTGGGGAAGAAAGGGTTTTATTTCAGCACTCAAGTTCATTTTAGGGATGTCTGTACAGAAACTGCAATAGTCAATCACATTATATGCCCAGCAAAGAACATCTAGAAATGAATGCATGAATGCTCACTTCAGTGCCTAAGTGTAGGTACTCAGCTCAATTGATATACTTTTACACAATTAGAACCCTCTACTTAGGGAATGATGTCATCCACAAAAGGCTCATTTTTCCCACGTCAATTAATTCATCTACCATAGATATTTACACAAGAAACCAAGGAAAACAATCTATCATTGAAACACTTTATAGGTGATTCTAGCTTGTTTGCAGTTGAAAGGTTAACCATTATAAAACCTATTCTCTAAATATATCTATAGATAAATCTGGATATAGCTGGAGGCACTAACTTTTCATATGTCAATGATTTAATTTTATCTAAAGCAGTCCCCTACCTTCAGTGATAAATATAACACTGTGGCTAATCTATTCTTTACTGTACTCTTAGACCTTTGCCAGATGGAAAAAAAAATCTTGCCTTATCTGTGTAAATATCAAGTGCCTATTCCTAAAGGAGATGCTACATATGGCATATCTATGTCAATACATCTCAAGGAATACTTTCAATATCCAACTTTTCCTATAGACTACAGAATATAACCAGATGCATGTCAAGTTTCAGCAGGGCTCTAGAGATGAGGTTCAAAATGTAGACCCTAAGGAGATGTGCTATGTTACTCAGGAAATTCTTGAATTTACTAATTCTTGCATTCCCAGGAAAAATGAGGAAATGGATTTTAAGAGTATAGGATAATTGGAGAAAGATAAAGCTAGAATAAGACAAATGTTTTAAAATAGGTCCATTTGAGGCAGGATAAAAAGACATAAAATTAAGGAGACATTGGAAGAAAACAGAAGCTTTTTGCCTGGAATTTTCTTGACTTCCCTGCTGATAAGAGCCACCGAGTCAGGAGACTTCAAAGACAACTAATAGGAAAAAATTGCATACAGAAATAATGTGCATCCTCTTAAAGTTATTTGGGCTTACTTAGGGCCAAAAAATAACATGTAACCTCAAATTTTAACATTTTCTCAGGTTCTCAAAGTTATCTGTGACTGCTTAGGCCCAAAATAACACTAACTGTAATTTTGACACTATTCTCCCACCCAGCAATTTAAGCTGCACCTTCAATCTTCGTCTAAAAAAGAAAACAGATTTTTTAAATTTGTTGTAGACTATACTTTTTGAGCAGTATTTTTTTTTTCAGGGATTTTTAGCAACTTTTAGAAATGTAACTTGAAAGCTATCCAAATCCTATATGTATTATTAATACACCAAAGAAAGGTTCTTTTTTGAGAAGCCCATACTCAATCTTGAATATATCTCATTTTTTCTAGTATGTCATTTTCTTATCCATTATACTTAAAATCTATACTACAATATCATACTAAATTCATACTCTGTCTTATACTTGTCATTACTAAAAAGAAATAAGTTTCTTTGTGTATTGGGGAAAGTACTATCTCAGGCTTCAGGACAACAATGAGTAACAATGTTTCCAGCATTGTAACCCCTGACATATTGAGACAAGATTCTAGGTTTAATGATGCACTTCCTGGAATTAAAACAAAAGTATCATAGTTTATTAGATTAGTTGGATGAGATACGGGTCAATACGTTTTGTATTATGAATGATCTTGAGATAAATTAGTGCTAATTAAAGTATTTGTAGCTCAGAGGAAAAGAAATACTGAAGTGGATTTACCATGTTAAACAAATTTACTCAAAATGGGGACCTACAAAAGTACCTTATAAAACTTTCTTCAATATTGACCACACACTTGGTCAGAAAGCAAGGTTCATTAGATATGAGTAGGGTAAAATAACACCTCGAAACCCAGCAGATGACCATACATTAAAACTGGATTTCAACAACAAAAGAAACCACAGAAATCCTACAAATTCATGGAAACTGAACAAGTCTCTATTAAATGACTGCTGGGTAGATGAATAAAGAAAGAAATTAAAGACATTCAAGAAATTGGTGAAAATAGATGTACAACATGACAAATCTTATGAGATACAATGAAAGCAATACTCAGAGGAAAGCTCTGTAAGTGCATACATAAAGAAATTGAAGAGATCTCATATGAGGAACATAACAACACATCCAAACCTCCAGAAGAAAAAGAAGCAAAGACACACAACAGGCAGCAAAATCAAATTTAAGGCTAAAGTCAATAAAATAGGAACAAAAAGACCAATAAATGAAACAAAGAGGTGTGATTCTTTTCTTAAAGAAAATCAGTAAAATAGATATAACTTTATCCAAGCTAACTAAAAAGTAGTTAATACAATCAGAAGTGAAATGGATCTATCAACAGACATAGAAGAAATCCAAAGGCTTATTAGTTCATATATTAAAAGTTTGTACTCCATAAAATCTAAAGAAATGGACAGTAAAGATGTTCGCTTGCCTCCTCTCATTGTGAATAGACCTTGAAGACTTAGCTAGAGCAGTTGAACAAGAGAAGTAGATAAAGGAGATATAAATAGGAAAAGAAGATATCAAAGTACCTTTATTTGTCCAGGATAATTTCATACACTGTCTCTAAAAGACTAAAAACTCCACCAGAAATGACCTAAGGTAGACTTAGTAAAGGAAGAAGTATGATACAAAATAACAAATGAATGTCAGTAAAATTTTTTTAAACCAGTTTCAAACACACCAAGTAAAAAGCAGGTAAGTAAGCCAGTTTGATATAGCCTCAAAAAAAGCATTTTGGAATAAATCAAACTAAAGTAGTGAAGGGCTGACACAAAGAAAAATTGATGAAACTGTACCAATAAATTTGATAAAACAACAAAATGAAAAGACACCACACACAGACATATACTCACACATGCACATACTCGTGGATTGGTATAGTTTATACAGAGAAAAAGCCCATCCTACCTACAGATTCAATGCAGTCCTCATGAAAATTTTAAGGTAAATTTTCACAGAAATTTACAAATTCTTAAATTTTATATTGAAAATCAATACACCCAGGAAAGCCAAAAACAACACTAAACAATAAAAAATTAAATAAAAATTAAAACAACAGTCGCAATTAATCTGGGATCCTGAGATTTCTCGAACAATAGACAACCAAAAAGTCAGGATACACAAGCTGAAATGAGGTCCCCAACATATATACAGCAGAGGACTGCCAGGTTTTGTCTTAGTGATGGAAGATACACCTAACCACAGGAGATTTGAGGCACCAGGGAGTTTAGAGGTCAGGTGGGATATAGGCTATGGTGTGGGAACAGCCTTGTGGAGACAGGTGAGTGGGCTAGAGGTATGGGACGTGGAAGAGTCTGAGGTTGAAAGGGGAGGGGAGTAAAATCTGAAGTTTAATAAATAAATAAATGAATAAATAAATAAATAAATAAATTACAGCCTGAAATACTACCACTCAAGTATTTATGTTATGAAATTAAGGAATATATATAGCATGGTACTAGCATAAAAAGAGACACATTGATCAATGAAATAGAATTGAGGTCCTGGCTATAAGTTCACATACCTACAGACACCTGATTAGGACACTGATTTGTAGTGTAGATGCTAAAATCTGTACTTAAGAAAAGACAGCATCTTGAACAAATGAGACTGGGAAAATGTATAGTTACGTGTTTTGAATAATGAAATGATCTTTCAGGAATAATGAAAGGATCATTTCATAACATCTCCAAACAGTTTGATTTCTAATCGATCAAAGTTCTCAGAGTTAGACCTAAAAACTTTAATCTTGCAGAATAAATAGGGAGTACATTTAGGAGATCATTACCTGTTACCTAGTGCTCAATATCAGTCCTGAAAACATACAAAAGTAACATTTTATGGATAAGCAAGATGTATTTAGATGCATATAATAACAGTTAATAGAAAAAGATGCCACAAATTTGAAAGGAACCAAGGAAGAGTGTGTGGGAGGTTGTAGAGTGAGGAAACAGAATGAGGAAAGGATGTAATTATATTATAATCTCAAAAATAAATGTTGGCTATGCTCAGCTGTTACAAGCAATTGTAAATTAAAACTCCATGGAAATTTAAGCTTATCCCACTCAGAAAGGCAAGTGTGAAGAAATCAAAAGAAAACAAAGTTCTCAAGGATGGGGAGAACAAGAAACCCTCCGGGTACTCTAGGTGGGGAGCAAATTGCTGTAGACATTGTGAAAATAGATGTAACAATCTCTCAGAAAAATGTAAATAGATACACCATATGAACCAAACTATGTATACATAGTCAAAGGAATATATTTTGTATTACAATGTGACATGTTCATTCATGTTCCCAGCTACTCTACTTACATTATCTAAAGCATGGTAAAAACATAGATACCCATCAATTGATAAGTAGAAAATTAAAATACTATACTGATAACAAAAGAAATTTTGGAAAAGGAGAGTCATTATTCTTTCTTTTTCTAAGTTTTTGGTTGAAAGAGCAGATTTCTCTCATACAGTACTTGCTGAACACAGTTTCCCCTCCTTCCACTCCTCCTAGTTCCACTTGTGGCCACCTCTCTTCTGTCCAGATCTACTCCCCTTCCATTTCCCTTCAGAAAGTAGTAGATCTCTAGGAGCCAACAACTAAACACAAGAAAACAAGACACAATATGTCAAGGAAAAAAACCCTCATAAGGTGACTGGACTTGGCAACCCATTTCTTTTCTTTAAGACCTCTACTTTTAGGTCAACTATATTCTAGTTGTTAGCCTCACATCAAGAAATACATGAGCAGCAAAAATTAGAGTTAATAGGTTATTAAATTTATATAGGAAATGTTCATTATTAAAACAATGATGCATGTAAAATACTAAGAGCATGTGTTGGAGAATTAATAGTATTTTCAACAGTATTTGAAAATTGAATGTTCAAATGCAGAGTAACTAACTAGGCACCCTACTAGAAATATAAAATCAGATATATCAAGATGCTTAATGGGCAATGATATATGACACCAAGCCTGATTATTTGAATTTTTTCCAGAAACCATGCATAGTGGAAGAAAAGAATTAACTCTGGCAATGTGACCTGACTTCAACATGCATGCCACAATACCTAACATACAATTTAAAAAAAAAAAGATCTTAAAATAATTTTTAAATGAACTCAAAATAAATTCTCTACATAAATATAAGTGAGAATAGAGCCCAAAAGAACTTGAAATAAAACACAGAAAAATACATATTAATATTTATATGTATTTCTTGGACAATATTACAAATGCACAGAAAACAAAAGCAAGCATTAGAAAAGGGGTTTAATTCTGCACTGAAATCATCTGAACCAGGACATTTTTTGGTGGGGAGATTTTCAATGACTGCTTCTATTTCTTTAGAAGTTATGCGACTGTTTAGATGGTTTATCTGCTCCTCATTTAACTTTGGTACCTGGTATCTGTCTAGAAAATTGTCCATTTCCTCCAGATTTTCCAATTTTGTTGAGTATAGGCTTTTGAAGTCGGATCTGATGATTTTTTTAATTTCCTCTGTTTCTGTTGTTATGTCTTCCTTTTCAGTTCTGATTTTATTAATTTGAGTACTGTCTCTGCGCCCTTTGGTTAGTCTGGCTAAGGGTTTGTCTATCTTGATGATTTTCTCAAAGAACCAGCTCCTGGTTTTGTTGATATTTTGTATAGTTCTTTTTGTTTCAACTAGGTTGGTTTCAGGCCTGACATTGATTATTTCCTGCCATCTACTCCTCTTGGGTATATTAGCTTCTTTTTGTTCTAATGCTTTCAGGCTTGCTGTCAAGTTGTTAATATATGCTCTTTCCATTTTCTTTTTGTGGGCACTAAGAGCTATTTTTCCTCTTAGTACTGCTTTCAGGGAGTCCCACAAGTTTTGATATGATGTGTCTTCATTTTCATTTAATTCTAAAAAGTCTTTAATTTCTTTCTTTATTTCTTCCTTGACCAAGTTATCATTGAGTAGAGCATTGTTCAGTTTCCAAGTGTATGTGGGATTTCCATTGTTTTTGTCCATGTCAAAGATGAGTCTTAGTCCATGGTGGTTTGATAAGGTACAAGGGATTATTTCAGTCTTTTTGTATCTGTTGAGGCCTGTTTTGTGGTGAGACAGCCACTAGACAAGAATTGCCTCTTTCCATCTACAGACAAATTACTGTCCAGAAAAGGACACACTTGCAGAATAGTCGACTGATTATATCTGCCTAGACAGAGTAATCAGCCCTTAATAATTATGCAGCACTAAGGTCTGTCAGATGATCCTGGGCCAGAAGGCAGAAGAACAGATGCTCCAATGTTTTGTAGTAGAGGGAGTGTCCAGGTGTTCAGAGGTCTCTATAAATTGGCTAAGTTTTAGAAGCTATGCTTTGTGCTTCCCACAATTATAGTTAACTCAGTCATTCTGGATTTCTTACGGGGTTGAAAACTTATAGCCTCATAGCCAATCCTGGCTACTTACCTTGAGAGAAAAGATTTGAGTGGATTGTCTTCAGCTGACATTCATTCTAAAGCCAAGGAAAAAGCCAGGTTCAGAACTAAGTGTTTTAGTTAGGATAGATGACAGAGGTTCTGGTTAGTCAACAAAATGATGGACTGAGTATTAGGACTATCTTGTACCTCACTGGTACAAATTGGCATAATTATGCTCTAATGGTATTTTGAGAGAAAAGTTTCATTTTAACAGGAAGGGTGATATGTAGGAGGAGCTAAGGTGGGAGGAGTACTGAGAGGAAGAGAAGGAGTAAGAAGAGGAGGAGAAGAAGGAGAGGAAAAGCTAGGTGTTGAAAAAGAGAAAGGGGGGGGGAGACAGGGAGGCAGATGTTCATGTATCTCCACCAGTCAAAGATAGTTGATATATCTAGATTGGGTAGTGGGTTACACCTCTGATTGAGCAATACCAAACTTATAAAACCTTTGATTAACATTTTTTAAAAAATGTATAAGTGCAAAATTTTGAATATAATGGTGATTTGCAGCAGCTAGAAAAAAATGAGAAAGGGCAATAGTCTAAAAGGTGGTCTATGAATACTGAATTACAAGCATACAACTAGAAATTTGTTGTGTTATATCATATTGAGTAAACAATAACCTGCAAATTTCTTCTAGCTCATAGAAAAGACTTGAGAGTTTTAATCATCAATAAGTAATAAGTAATTGTTTGAGGATGTATATAATACTTATTTGAACATTGCACAATTATAAAATGTGTATATATATTTATACACAGACACACACATACATATAAATGTATGTATGTGTTTCTATTTGTATTAGTTTTATAGTTCTTGAAAGAGGAAATGAAATAGATTTAGTTTAGATAAAAAAAGATACTTGGACATTTTTTGAACTTTTAAAAATCAATTTGGAGTACTCAGATTGAGAGAAGTTTGCTTTTTAAAAAAAAAATCTGGTTAATTATATTGTATCTTGTAGTGCACAATACCAATATGCTCCAGAAAAATATATATTCCATATAAAAATGGAAACACATGAACAAAAATTAAACACCTCAATTCAGTTCTACATTTGTTATATGAGAGTCACTTCTTGTCCTGTACCTCATAAAATCTACAATATATATTTCTTGGATTCCTCAGCTGAAGCAGCATCAACTAACTGACTTTTTATAAACAAGTAGATATATATTAGAAAGTTCCCTTCATTATATTGTAGTCCCATCATATAAAGAAACTTAAATCTGATAGTTTAAAATTTAACTTTATTTTATCTTGATATTATTTTAAAATAGTAATGATTAATTCAAGTACTACCTCTACTTAATTTATGGCCACAGAATCAAATGTGAAACTATTTAGCTCCTGATCCAGAGCAATGAATCTTAGAATATTTCTTCTGTGGGAAAAAGTCACACAAGTCATCTGTAAATAAGCACAAAATAATTTCTTATATACTGAAAAATAATAATATCTATATTTAGAAACACTCTTTATGTTTCCCAAGTTTTCTCTTCCAACTCACCATTTAACTCCATTCTCTTTAGTAAGAGTCCTTTTATACAAGTTAGTCTTCAGGACACCCAGTCTGCTTTCCTGATATTCATCCCTTTGCACTGACACTTGTACCTTTTGAAAATTCCATTGTTTGCATCACAATGATATTACATGTGTGAAACCTAGCAACGAAAGGATAACCTGAAATTTTCTTTAGATGTGGGTTAATTATTTTATCTTTGAGATCCTGTTATCTAATTTTCTCCAATATTGGAACATGTAAAAAACACTTAGTACACATTATGTAAGATGACCAGTAACATTTGAATTCCTTATTAGTTACATATTTAGCATATAAACCAAATATGATCACATGTTTTTATCATGGTAACATGAGCCATATGTATATGAATTTATATTTAACTGTGTATACTATTCAAGAATTTAATGGATCTAGAAAATCTACATGAGTGCAATAGGAAATTATTTTATATTAAGTCCATTTACAAATTCTACTTGCTTCACCGTGTTGATCATGTATCTGATATTGTAGGTGGAAACATTTTACTTTCATACCTAACAGACTTCCTTTGAATACCCTACCTTCAAATAAACAAAAATATAGACCTCATTTTGTTCTTTGATGATGCTTGCCATTTTTTTTTTACCGTGTCCCTAGAAGGCCATAATTTCCATATGATGCTATGAGCATTCCTTGATACCATAAAGCTAGGAGCATGAGAGAAGATATTAGTGTTTTTCCTACCAATATGCTGATGAGTGTTTCCACTGGTTTATTTTCATGAATGTTGAAGAACAAGAGCTTACTTATTATTCATCCATTACAAAATGATCATCTCTAAAACCATATGCATACACAGAAACAACAGAAACTAACTTATAATGTTGTATATATATGTGTGTGTATACATTTACATTTAACAATAATAATCAATGAACAAGAGGTTATCAATTTGACAGAGGGTACACACTGAAGGGACTAAAGGCAGAAAGAGTAGTTGGAATGTGATATCATTCTATATTAATTAAAAATGTACTAAAATATATATGCACCTGCAATGTCTAGAAACAATGGCAGTAGATCCACCCACAGCAATGATAAGACCCAAAATTGCAGACTGACAGTGTTCAGAGGACATTGGGAACCATGGTGAAACCACATAACCAATCTAGTACTGCCTTAAAGCTCCATCATCCACAAAAAGTGAAACAGAAAGTGATAAGGTATCTATTTAATATTGACTTCTGGCCTCCATATGTACAACAGACACATAAACACACATACACTCTCACACACAAACACACACACACACACACACTTCCTCACACACACACATATCCAACAAACACAAACCTAGAAACATATAAATACACACACACATATATTATATTTCTCATCTTTTTTCTTACAATGAGTTTGTTGTCTCCTATCTTTCTCCCCATTTACTCCCACAACTAACAAATTACATAAATATAACATGATGATGTTGGAAATATGGTGTTTCTCCCATCAACCTTTTCGTTTTTCACTTTAATACTTAGACATATTTGGAGAACTCCAGAATTAAGTTAACAGCAATACATATGTCCAGCTTTCTAGTGGTTATCAATCTTTGGTCTGTTGTATGTTAAATGTGTAATTTTTCCCATAATTCCCAATTAAAAACCTAGATAGACTATTATTACAGTAAAAACACAAAAAATTACTATAGTTTTTCTTTTTGTTGAACATCAAAATTTTTCCCCATGTGTTATATTGTGCTTATGGTTTCCCTTTGTCTACTCTTTTGAGTTCCTCCCTAGCTTGCCTTCTATCCAGGTCCTCTCCATTTCTGACTCTTATTAGAAAACAAACATGCTTCTAAGGGTTAACAACAAAACATAACAAATTAAAATACAATACAATAAAAATAAAAACTAACACATGGGAACTGCACAAAACGAACATAAGGAAAAGAAGCTCAAGAGAAGGATTATGCATCAGAGACCTACTCATTCTGACACTCAGGAATCCCATAAAAACACTAAATAAAAAGCCATAATATATAAGCAAAGAACTTTGCAGGGTCACATAGAGTCCCTATGCAAGCTGCTTCAGTCTTTATGAGTTCATATGTGAAAAATGACATAGTTACTGCTTAGTTACCATTAAAATATCTTAACAGTGGTTTATTTTGACCTGGTTAGCAGCAAGAATTCGTGTTACATGTCAAGTATGTGAATGACAAGCACAGGGTCTAAGCATGGTACAAGACTTTACAATAAAGGAAAACTACTCATATTTTAATTGTGTTTATCTTTAATTTTATTTCTTCAAATATTTATGTTGCATATAATTCTAGCTTCATTATTTTTGTATGATAAAACATTTTGGCCAAAAGCACCTTAGGGGAGTAAGTATTTGTTTGACTTTATACTTCCAGGTCACACAGCTCACCATTGAGGGAAGTTAGACCATTGAACTCAAAGCAAGAACATGGTGGCAGGAACCATAGAGACACTGCTCAGGGGCTTGTTCCCCAGCTTACTCATACCTAGATTTTCTATTCAGCCCAAGGCCATCTACCTAGGAATGGTAATTTTTAGTGTACTGGGCCCTTCTACCTTAATTAATAATCAATACATTCTCTCTCAAATCAATCTTATCTAGACAGTTCTTCAATGCAGGGTTTCCTGTCAGATGATTCTGGATTTTGTCAAGTTGATAATTAAAGGTAGCTAGGGCAAACAAAAGATATTGTACAAATTTTTAAATTTAGCTTACTTTTGCATCACCCTCCTCAATTCCAGGAAAGATTATAATGGATATGAAGATTTATGTTCACTGAACATCAAAGAAATATGATATATGTTAAACACAGCTAAATTTTAAAGAAAGAGACAATAAGACAATAATATGTTAAGATAAAAATTAAGATTATTCTATGAGCCACTGTTGGGAGCCGCAGTGAGCGTGTCAACATCCACCATTCCAAGATGGCGCAGACATCGTGTCCTCCCCACTAGTAAACAATTAACTGCGCAGGTGCAAAGGCAAAAAAGCCCGCCAAAGTCACTGGCCAATCCCAAGGCGTAATATTGGGTGATGAGTGAACAGCCAATCAGAAGTGAACACGTCACTCTAGGGTGCATTTAAGCTGTGCCTCTTCCTGTCTTTGGCCCTTCCGAGGTCTTCACTTCTGCTGATACAAGATTAAAGCCTCGCTGAGGTAACCACTCGAATTCTGCCTCTTGTGTCTCTCTTCCACTGGCGAAAGGGGACACAGGAGGCGAGCGGAACAACTGGAGCCGAAACCCGAGAGTTTCAAGGCAATGCGGAGGCCCCCAAGTTTTGGGGCGGGTTAAAAGACTACAGGTACGAGGTACGCCTTTGGAAGATATGCCTGGGGTGGAAGCTTTCGTTGCATTGCTTTTGTTTTTAACTTATTTGTGTTGTGAGAAAGAGGGCCACTGTAGCATACCAGAACCAGGGCATGTTAGCCAGCATCAGGCCAAAGTGCCTGGAGAAACAGATAAGGCCAAAGAGCCTGGGGAGACAGAGTACTCAAAAGGAACAAGGGCTACTGCAGAGCTTGTTAAGCTTAAGGACCCTTCACCGGCTGGTGAAGAGAGAGTGGAGTTCAGGGGGACCCCTTGTACCCCATTAAGGAGCTTGCTTCCCGGCTCGGGCTGTGGGAACAGAGGCACTGCGATGTTGCCTGGGTCAGACCAGTTGCAGGGGCATCTGCGCTCTGCTACCTGCGGCGGCTTGCAGCCCGGCAGAGTGAGAGCAAGAGAGCATGGCGCGAAAGACAGGCAGAGAAGGGAGACAGTCTGCTCTGGGAAGCGGCATCCCGCCGACAGGCACACGGGGAGTGCCCCTCGAGCTTAGAGCAAGCAATTCCATTAATTGAACAGATGATCTTTGAAAATGCCACAGCTGAATGCCGTGCAGCCATTGTCCCTCGTAGGAACAGGAGGCTACAAGATTGGCTGAGGGCCTGTTGTGGCCTGGGAAGGGAGATGTTTGTGCTTATTCCACAGGTGAAAACAATTCAATTTGGGTCCCTACTCTGCTGGTACAGATTGTGAAGAAGGAAGCCAGATTGCAAGATGACGACCCTGATTCTCCTGACACTGATGCTCGATTTGGGTATAAGTATACCACTATTAGACATAGTTAGATCTTGGCCTGTTCCCTTGCCAGTACACTCAAGTGCTGCAGCGGTGCCATTGTTTACAGCTATTGTTACTTGGTTGTCCTGGCCTCAGGCGCATCCGCCAACAGCCTGGGTCAGAAATGCTACAAGTTTTCCATTAAATTTTACACTTTGTTTTGTGGCAGCAAAACTTTACAGCATAAAGGTAATCTACTTGGTGTTGATTTTAGATAGAGAAAAGATACAACACGTGTCTTTTAAGGTTTACAGTTTAAATTTAAGGTTCAAAGTTAAAGCCAAAATGCACAATTCGGCCTAGCCAAGCCTCAGAGAGCAGGCAGAGGGAGGTTAAGCGCATTTACATTTGAATTAAGACAATACAAACTAAGCTACAGAAGCCCAGGTACTAAGCATCCCTTTTGTTCTGGGTCTTCAGACAAGGCCCTAGAAATGTGCCTACAAGAATTTGTCTTTTGTCCTCATTGTTTCTTGTGAGAAGAGGGATAAATCTAAGACCCAAACACTTTACAACAGTCTGTGGGCTAAAAGTTATGATTATGCTGGAGGCATTAAAATTATGCCTACTTCCCTCCATGAGTATAACTGTACCTGCTGATAAAATATGGTTGAAATTGTTTTAATTCCTTTATATTCAAAGTTGTTAAAAATGAGATGCTTTAGATTCCTCTAATATATGTAACAATTATTAGAGAATAAGGTTGGCTTTTATCCAATATATTCATTGGACTAAAAAAGATTGGTTATTAAATTAATCCAAAATAAAGTTCAAATTTAAGATTTATACAGCCTAACTTGCCTACTCCAGCTGCCATTTCAGTAAATGATTATATTAAAGATGTTTTATACCATCCCTTTACATTTCTGGTAAAGGTGAAAGGTTTACAGGCAATAAATTTATTCATAATTTTTAAGACCCCATGAAGCGATATTTGTTAGAAATAATTGCTTCAGAAAATGGTTAATTGTTTTACATTTTATATATACAAATATTGTTGCTGCTTTAATACAAAAAATTAAGAGGTCAAATCTTTTAGTGTATATTATTCATTGTGTGATACTTTATTAGTGGATTTCTCTAAAGAAGTTTTCTACAAGCCATTGCACCTGGTAGGGTAAGGGAGAATCTTCGGGCTGTAAGCTTTTGATCGCTTATTCCCCTAAGATGGAGTTTGCTTGATCGGGCTTGAGTTCGAATCTTGATAGGTGCTGCACTTAATAGGCAAAAGGCTGTTCCATATTAATAATTTATACAGGGGGAGATGTTGGGAGCCGCGGTGAGCGTGTCAACATCCACCATTCCAAGATGGCGTGGACATCGTGTCCTCCCCACTAGTAAACAATTAACTGCGCAGGTGCAAAGGCAAAAAAGCCCACCAAAGTCACTGGCCAATCCCGAAGCATAATATTGGGTGATGAGTGAACAGCCAATCAGAAGTGAACATGTCACTCTAGGGTGTATTTAAGCTGTGCCTCTTTCTGTCTTTGGCACTTCCGCGGTCTTCACTTCTGCTGATACAAGATTAAAGCCTCGCTGTGGTAACCACCCGAATTCTGCCTCTCGTGTCTCTCTTCCACGGGCAAAAGGGGACACGGGAGGTGCGCGGAACAAGCCACAAAATAATTTTACAAATGTAAAAGTAGATATATGGGTATATATAGAAGCACCAAAATTTGATGTCTATGCATTAAAAGTTAACAGAGAAATGTAACACCCTAGTATTATGTGGGTTCATGTCTTGGTAGCCAATTTAAGTAGTTAAAAATATTACTGCTTTGGATTCTGAATGGAGCCTGAAAAAGCTTGAGAATAGCATTTCTAGACTTAGATATGCTTACAGATGAAAAGCATATAAAATCCAGCATCATTTCTGAGATCATTCTTTTTACTGAAAATATTTGCTTTTCATGTTGCAATGACAAATCCAAGTGCAAGCCAGAAAACAACACAAATTAAAATGATCAGGAGAAAGGTAGAGAAAAATAAAATTTGTAAACATGGTTAAAGGAGGAAGGGAATGACATCTGTATTGCAAATAAATAAAATACCCAATTAAAAAATTAAAAAATAAAACATGGTTAAAAGGAGATGGTGCTCCAGTCATAAGACCTCCTTTAAGAAACATCAATAATCATATTCTAGTTTTTCCTATATCCCAATTAATGACTTCCAAGTTAAATATCACATTCGACTTTGCTATTTCTAATATATATTTGTTAATTCCTTCTTATCTCAATGAGGAATCAGCAAGTTTCTTTCTGATGGGTACAACCATAACAAGTATCCCTTGAAGAGTCAAAGTAGTACCTTGGAAAATAGATACAATAGAGTTATCATCAATGTATAATTAAAGATAACAATACTCTCTAAATTCTGTTCAGAGAGTCTTAAAATTTATGAATTCTATAAATCATAAATTATAAATGAGTTAGCCAAATAAATAAAAAATTCACAAACTTTCTTTTTGAGTATATATTGAATATTTATATGTCCTCCTCAGAAATTGGATAGGTCTATTGCTAATTTTGAACAATTTATGTTTTGATTGTGAGTTTATGGAACTTATTATCCATTCTATTTTTCAACTTCTGTCAGGTGAATATATTGCAAATATTTCATAATATTTAATAGATTGCCTTTGCAATTGGTCGAGTACTTCCTTTCCTATGCAAATCCATGTAAATTATATACAATATCACTTAGAGTTTTTTTGTTCATTTGTTTTGGAGTCCCTATTTGAATGTCTCAAAATATTTTCCTATATTTTATCTTATTAATAGCAGTTTGATAATTTCAGTTGTTGAACTGAAGTCTTCAATCTATCATAAATCTAACTTTGTAGTTTATGAAATATATTAATCAGTCTTCATTCTGCATTTTGTTATTAAATTAGCTGCATTTTTTTTTTACAAAAACAACCAACCCTTTTTCTAACTTATGGTCTCACAATTCTTGTTGAAATTCAGTTGGCCATATCGATTATGTTACTTTTTAACTTTCTACTCTATTGCATTGGTATGTTCCTATGTGTGTGTATATATATATATATATATATATATATATATATATATATATATATATATATATATATTAGGGTTTTGGCACTTATATTTTAATAGTCATCATCAATAAGATACCTTTTTGTACATCTGGTCAAGTCATAATAATACTGACATAACATTCTCAAGAACTTTTGTTCAAAGATAATAATACTTTTACATGAACCCAACTCAGTCAAAAGATGTCTTAATGCAATCAACAATACAATTATGAGTTTGGATACAATCGAAACTCCAACTGATTTTCTAATACAAATAATGAAACATAAATTTTCACTGTATTCATATGTAAATGAAAGGAAAATTATGTAAAATTGAAGAAAGATTAAATAAAAGTTACATACATACTAACTTAGAAGCTTTCTAGTATTTAGAACTTAAGTATTCACTAATTGTATCAGTCTTAAGCATTAGGGAAGTATTCTTTTTTTTTCTTTTTTTTCATTTATTAGATATTTTATTTACCCTTCAGATGCCATCCCCTTTCCCCATTCCCCCCCCCTTAGAAAACTCCTATCCCATGCCCCCTTTTCCTTTTAGCATTTATACATTTTTTTAAAAAATGTTAATCATAGGCTTTATAAGTTTGGTATTGTTCAATCAGAGGTGTAACCCACTACCCAACCTAGATATAACAACTATCTTTGACTGGTGGAGATACATGAACATCTGCCTCCCTGTCTCCCACCTCTTTCTCTCTTTCATCACCTAGCTTCTCCTCTCCTTCTTCTTCTCCTCTTCTTACTCCTTTTCTTCCTCTCAGTACTCCTCCTATCTTAGCTCCTCCTACATATCACCCTTCCTGTTAAAATGAAACTTTTCTCTTAAAATACCATTAGAGCATAATGATGCCAATTTGTACCAGTGAGGTACAAGATAGTTCTACTACCCAGTCCATCCTTTTGTTGACTAACTAGCACCTCTGTCATCTATCCTGACTAAAACATTTAGTTCTGAACCTGGCTTTAGGATGAATGTCAGCTGCCGACCATACACTCAAATCTTTTCTCTCAAGGTAAACAGCTATAAGTTTTCAACCTCGTCAGAAATCCAGAATGACTGAGTTAACTATAATTGTGGGAAGCACAAAGCATAGCTTCTAAAATTTAGCCAATTTATAGAGACCTCTGAACACCTGGACACTCGCTCTACTTCAAAACATTGGAGCATCTGTTCTTCAGCCTTCTCGCCCAGGATCATCTGACAGACCTTAGTGCTGCAGAATTTTTAAGGGCTGTTCCTATATTTTTATGCCAACACAATACTATTTTAATTATTATAGCTATGTTCCTTTCCATTATGACAATGAACTGAACCTCTTAAATTGTAAGCAAGTTCTGATTAAATGTTTTCCTCAAGTCTCGATATGAACATGATATCTCTTTAAAGCAAGCAAACATTGTGACAAAGGAAGGATATTGACTTAAGGTTTAAGGTTGTTATTGTTGTTTTCATCTCTGTACTTAATATCAGTGAGATGTTGATCTCAGAACATGACTTAACATTATTAATTGCTTCCTCTTCTTTTTTTTATAACTTACAATAATTATTTATCTTGTATAGGTTTAGTGCTGTTAACTAGGTGAGCCATCTGGTATCATACATTTTCTTCAGGGAAATCTTTTAGTTGTCACTGACTTATTTGTATCTGTCTTGATATATTTACAGTATGTTTTTTTTCATTTTTTGTATTACTAAATTAGTTGTCACAGATTTTTTAAAGTAATATTGCTATTGAACTTTGGTAGTATTTCTGTGTTGTAAATTTATCTGAGCTCTCACACTCCACTTTTTAGTGTAGGTAAAGATTTCAGTATCTTTATGATGGGCCTGTTTATTGTTACATCGATCTTTTGTTTTGTTTTCTTTGACTGCAATTTATTTGCTTCTGCTGTGAACTTTATAATTTCTCAACAACCATTAATTGTTTAGTTTATTTATTTCTTATTCATATTTTCTTAGCCAATTTATCATACATCTACAATGCATACTGACCACTCATCCCCTCCACACCAACCCATTCCCCTAACATCATTGTACATCCCCAGTTTTCCCATAAACCTTTCATATTCATATGTATCCATTGTACTTTGTGATCCACTGACATTAACCAAGGCCATCTGTGTGACCAGAGATCTGTTGGAGCCTGGTAGACACAGAAGTAGAGTACAACTAAAGACAGTGATTCTTTTTTTTTTTTTTTACTTTTTTTTATTAGATATTTTATTTACACTTCAGATGCCATCCCCTATCCCCATTCCCCCACCCCCCCTTAGGAAACCCCCTATCCCATGCCCCCTTTTCCTTTTTGCATTTATACATTTTTTTAAATAATGTTAATCATAGGCTTTATAAGTTTGGAATTGTTCAATCAGAGGTGTAACCCACTGACCAACCTAGATATAACAACTATCTTTGACTGGTGGAGATACATGAATATCTGCCTCCCTGTCTCCCCCCTCTTTCTCTCTTTCATCACCTAGCTTCTCCTCTCCTTCTTCTTCTCCTCTTCTTACTCCTTTTCTTCCTCTCAGTACTCCTCCTATCTTAGCTCCTCCTATACATCACCCTTCCTGTTAAAATGAAACTTTTCTCTCAAAATAGAATATATAAATAACCAATAATTCAAAGGTAAAGGATAGCACCCTAGATCTCCTGTCTATTCATCAGTGATTATTGGCAGAGCTGGTCTTGTGTGGGCTCAGTGCAGATAACCACAATTGTGAGTTAATGTTTGCAATCATTTCTCTAGAGGATGGCATTTCATAACCCTTCACCAGGTTTCTTAGTTCTTATATACTTCCTTACTCTCTCTCCAACAATGTTTCCTAAGCCATAGAGCAAGTGGAATTTATTTCTTGTTTAAGGTTGAGCACTTAGATGTCACTTATTCTCAGTATTTTTGACAGCCATAAGTTTAAATTCATTACAAGTCATTGTAAGGAGCAGCTTCACTCATTGGGGTGGAGAATAACATTTGTTTTCAGATAGGCCTGTGGACAAGTCTATAGGGAATTTTCTTGATTAATGATTGATATGAGAAGGCTGGTCTCACTGTGGAAGGTACTACCCCTGGGCAAGTGGTCCTTGGTAAGAAAACAGGTTTATCAAGCCATGAGTAAACAAGCCAATAAGTAATATACCACCATGTATTTTGCTTTAGTTCCTGCCTCTAATTCCCTGACCTGGCTTTCTTTAATGGTGAAATATGATCTCAGACTTACACTTTATAATAAAGCCTTTACTCTCTACATTGCATGTGGTCATGGTATTTTATCAGAGAAATTGAAACCCTAACTCAGACAGAATATAGTGTCAAGATATAGGAATATTGTTGAACATATTTGGAGGAGGATTGTGGAAGGAGTTGGAACTTTGTACTGGAAAAGTTGTTGAGAGCTCTGAGCTTGGTGAGTTACTGTGGAGATGTGGAATGTAATGTTGAAAGTAATGAAAACTATGCAGGGCTGATTTGTGAATGTTTAGAGGGAAGAAAAGACTTTATATTGGCTGTCTCAATGAATTAAGAATATGTGGTTCCAGTCATCTAGATTTGAAGAACCAGACATGATTGATAATAGATGAGTAGCACTGAAGTGAAAACTTGGCTTGCTGAGAGAGTTGATACTGTTTAGGTAGAGATAGTGAATAAGAAAAAAATCATACTGCGTAAGGGTTATAAATATGAAGTTTCCTCAGAGTGTGGATACAGAAACTGGGGTAGGGAGTGGGCAAAGACTGCATTTCAGGCTGACAGCTGAACTTTGTAACATGTAAGAAACATAGAAATGGCATTGGTTTTGAAAGAATGAAGTGGTCATGGAGAGCAGCTGATGCTTGTCACTGTGAAGTTGGGCTGGAGTCCTTGAAAAGTGTCTTGGAGAAGTCATTTGTAAAGGTATAGTGTTAGTTGTAGGATAAGCCATAGGGCTGATGTAGTAGTGGAGAGAAATTGAGACTTGGCACCAAGTAACAGTATCAAAGTCTGGGAAAAGAGCCCAGAACAGGCTATTGGTAAAAGTCTAGCCCACTCTCAGTTCAGACTCCAGCATTTTGGAGATGCCAGTACCACAGTAAGACTGCCAAGGACAGTATCAGTGAAGAGGTGGAGTCTGCTTGAGCCTAGGAGACAAACTGCATAAGCTTTAGATGAGAAAGCAAGAGAGATGAGACTGACAAGGCTTTGGGAGTGCAGAAGAATAGTGGATCCCATGTGTCACTGAAATGTTTTAAAGTGTCACTTTGATTTCTATGTGACTGTCTACTGATTCATTCCTCTTGGAATAAGAAACATGTAATATATTTTCTATAATAAAGTACACCACAGTTAATAAGTTTCAAATAATTTAGATATTTGATATTTTAGAGACAACTTTAAAGGCTATGAGACTAGCCAAATTTTGAATATTTTATATTATCATACTAATAATATGAGATCTTGGGAAAAAACAGAAAGAAATTGTTATGGTTTAATAGGAATTTATGGGTATATCACAGTGACAAGGAATCAACAGTCCTGGTTGGTGTTTATGTCAAGTGTACATAAGTTAGAGTTATCCAAGAAGAGAAATCTTTATTGAGAAAAATGTATCCCTAAGATTGATTTTTAGTCATGTCTGTGACACCACCTTTTCTTGATTAATGTTTGATATAGGAAGGCCCAACCCAGTGTCATGGTGTCATACCTGTGAAGGTTGTCCTGAGTTATATAAGAAAGCAGACTAAACAAACCCTGGTGACCAAGTTAGTAAGTGGCAGGTCTCCATGGCCTATGGAGTTCTTGCTTTTAGGTTCCTGCCTGACTTCCTTACATGAAGGACTACCACAGTAAGTTGACATAATATCTTGCCTCCTCAAGTTTCTTAGGGTAATAAAGGTAATACTGTTTCTCTCAGAAAATAGGAAGTAAAATAGGGCAGATACTGATGATAAATAATCTTTAAAAACTTTAATGATTAACACTTGTAATACTTCATTTGTTTTCTGTCATCAAGGAAATGAGGTGAGGTCCAAAGTTCATTATGCAGAAGTGTCAGTCCTCAGTGCTTTACAATTCTGATAATACCTGTCATGCTTTTCCAAAGGGGACGTATTTGTTTTAATAAATTATTTACTTCATGGAAGCCATAAAGTATAAAGAGAGAGCTAAGAAGGGCTAAGGTTCTCAATGCTCCTTTTCAAGACATGTCTTGGTTGATAGTTTTACTTAGTATGCCCTGACTCAGAATTCTTTCCCACCCATACCCAATAAAGCAGGGATCCAAAAATTCAAAACAGAGGCCATTGGGAAACATTCTAGTTCCAAATAATTTTAAAATTGCCTCCGATATTCCAAACAATTTTAAGTATCATTTTACATAAAAATCAAAAGAAGACATACCAACCTGTAAGACACAGTAGAGCAGTGTTAACATTGTACCTTTAACAGATGGCATCAAAGAAACACAAAGTGTAATCAAAACAAAACAAAACTGAAAACAAACAGGGAAAACACTTTGTGTCAAGTTTTACAGTCCTTAGTGGCATGATACTAACTCCAAAGGCAATGTTAAGGCTTATATTATGACCTTCCTGGCTGCAGCCATGATAGCTACTCTAATGAGTTATCTGCATTTTTCTCTCCTGCTTACTCAGGCAAGAATTCCAAGTGCTTGGCATCTTTTAACCTTGCAGAGTCTCTATTGCAACAATATCTCATTTCTCACAGTTCATCCATCAGAAGCTATTCTCAGGGACTTTGACACTGCCACACATTGCTTGTCTTCTGAGCACTTTCTTTGGATTCTCAGGGGAAACACTGAAGAACTCATGACTCTTTCATTCTATATAACATCAAAGGTAGCATCAAGCATAGGATCCCATGATCTACAGCTGTTGCACAGTGTGCTTAGAAACACTTCAGGATCACCTGAAGAAATGCTGAGTGCCTTGAGGGAAGAAGAAAAAGTGATTTCCAGGGAGCTAATTCACTTGACAGTTTGTGGGAACAATGAACCCCAGGGTTCTCTTCTCAAACAAGTATCTTTTAAAAGAAACTGACATTTACACCCTTGGGCCTGCCATATATTTGGTATTGAACATTTATGAGTTGTCTTGAAAACACTTTTTTATTGATAGAATGAGGAAAATAATTGGCTTTTTAAAAAGAGTGCTAATATTCTTAGAGAGTCTATTTTCTTGGCTAGTATTTTAAACCGGCACATAAGTAACATTATTTTTATTACTGAATGAATGGTATGATGTTTTGGAATTTCCACTGCTTGGCATATTAGTCAGTTATTTTTAATGTTAGCATGCAACAAAATCTCAGAATATGAACATGACAGCTTATTTTCATGACCTTTATTCCCATTCTCTACAGAAACCTCTATTCTTCATGAGGTGTCATGATCATAATCTTACTCTTGTATATTTCTATCATATTTCTGGACTTTGAGATCCTCAACATAATTGCATATCAAGTAGCAAATATGCTTTCTATGCCGGTCTTTTTCTCCAGATACTCCAAACTCCTCTTCTAAACCAATGACCAGAGTTTCCAATTTATACTATCAAGTATATGCGCAAGAGTGAACCCACTTATTGGTATTTATTCTCAGTGTTAGATTTCTGCTGCTATACCAAAATACCAGAGAAATTCAATTTATAATGAATAATGGTTTTATTAAGTTTACATTTTCGAAGGTTTCAGTCTATGATCAATTGCATTTGGTCTGTGGTGGTATGGTAGCATGGTAGAAACACAACATATGAAGTCCATTTAGCACATAGTTGGACCAAGCAGAGAAGGAAAGAGGAAGTCAAAGGTCTTGAAATACTCTTCAAGAGACTGTGAATAATGACTTAACTTCTTTCATCTAGGCTCAATCTTTTGAAAGGTACACCAATAATGTTAAAAGTTTCAACATATTTCCCACTGAGAAATTGTAAGATCTAATTTTAACATTCACTGTCTTCTGAGCATATAAAAGTTCTTTTGTCTTCAGTTCTGACAAGTAGCTTTAGGTTAACTAAAAAACACACACATTCATTTTTTACAATGCCAGCAGCTAATAGACTCATCGCATAAAAAAAGAACATGTGTTTAGAATTGTTCTCTTTCTTTGTGTTTTCTAAGTCTCCATTGTCTATTAATTACAAAACTAGTTACTTTAAGAGAAATAAAAAAGCCAAAGTACACTGGGAATTTCTGAGAAAAAAGAAATGAAGATTATTATGATTTTCTTAGATTTATGTATCCTATATTAGAGTCTACCTTAGCTTAATATTTTGCTGCTATGATTAAGTATTCTGACAAAAGTAATTTAAGAGAGGAAGAGATCATTTTAGCTCACTGTTTAAGATGAAGAAACAAGGCAGTATGAGATTGAAACAGAAAGAAATCCATAGCCAGAAAGCAGAGTAATGAATATGTTCTGGTGTTTAGCTTCCTTTCAGAGTTTTGTGCAGTAAAGGGTACCCTATTGAGGGGGATACTATTGCCCATAAATTAATCTTCTCTTATAATTTAAATTGATTAACATAATGCTCTACAAGCATGACTATATATTTATCTGTCAGGTGAATTTGTCAAGTTAACAATCAACACATACCATCACAAAGACTGTATGGGTTCTCCAGAGAGACAGAGACAAAACTGATAAGCAAATTGGATAGCCACATATGAAAGAGTGAAATGATTTTTTTTGTACAACAAATCTAAAAATAGAGGGCTATAGAGATGATTCAGTGCTTAAGAGCACATACTACTGGTTCAGAAGATGCAAACGCAATCCCTAGTTCCCATAATGGTGGTTCACATCATTTGAAATTTTTTTTTAAATTGGTTATTTTCAATAGAAACTTTGTATACAGCAGAAGTAATACTTTTCTGAACTCTGCTGGCAATTGCAAATACATTCAAAGACACATACAAAAACATAATTTAAAGTAAAATAAATAATTTTTAAAGTAGATGGAAGCTATAATCTAATTGAACAAACTAAAACTATTAACCCCTGGGTAAAAGACATGTAAACATAATGTCAATACATTGCATTTAGTTACTATCATGTAAGTCAAGATTTATGGATAAATCTTCCTCCTTTAGTTTGCATTGATTTCTTTATTGCCTTTTGTATTACCCCTTTTCTATTTCTATAAATTCAGTCACAATCTCATTTTTTGATTGTACTGTCCTGATTTTATTCTCTCTCTCTCTCTCTTTCTCTCTCTCTCTCTCTCTCTCTCTCTCTCTCTCTCTCTCAACTCAGAACAAATGTAATCTTATTCCTTGGAAGTAAAAATATTCACTCATGTGTGTGCACACACACAGAATAAATTTAATATTCCCTATGAATGAGTGTATTCAAATATATTCTATAACATGATAAATTTATAGTTGTCATTGCACTTTTTATTCTTGAATAATTGAAGTCTTGTTTTCTGTGTAAAATTAATAGCCATTCATAATATCCATTTATAGGGATTCATTCAGGGTCACAAAATTGCTGAATCAAAATTACATTATCAATAAATACAAAGTTGATTACATAATTTTTATTGCAGAAATTGATTTGCAGGCTTATCTGTCAACATATCTTTGCTTTGTGAAATTGACTTTAGCATCATGATGATTAGTTTTGTATTTAGGTAATTTGTTCTTATGGTACCAGGAAAAGCACATTAATTAAAAATTGTTCACCTGTAAACTATCCTGTTTCCTCCAGTGAAGGTAATGACTTAGTGTTCTGTGCTGGGGATATTAGTGTTTTATATGGATGTATGTCTCAGATGAAAGATTTAAAATTGTTTGGCCAGTAATTTAGGTGTTAGTCTTCTGGGAAATATGCAACATCACTGCTTATTGTTTAAATGAAATTACAGTAGTATGAACAATATTTTTGTTTCTTAATCATTTTCAAAAAGAACAAAAAAAATGAATCTTGCAAATGAATACAAAGAACTGTTCTCTAGACTTGGGGGATGCCACTCTGATTCTTGACTGAACAAGCCTTATTCTCCTTTCAGGGGTTTGTGACAAGTTTCTTGTTGCTCTAACTTTTTGGAACACCTTTCTTCTACTGTATTTCCTGTCAACCATTCTTCACAATTTCTGTTTCCTCTTGACCTTGATTTTATCATTTTATCAGGAAACTCTGCTTAACAATAAACATAAACTTAAATATATATATATATATATATATATATATATATATATATATATATATATAATACACACACATATATTTTATGTCAGTCATATATATATATATATATATATATATATATATATATATATATATGGGGGTGGGTGGGGGTGGGGGTGGGGGTGTGGGTATGTGTGTGTATTCTTCCTTAAGATGCTTTTATAATAGTATTTTGTCATAGCAATGAGAAAAATAATTAAAGACTTCCATTTACAGAAAAGTAATGTTTAGAGAGCTATTTCTATGTGTGGCTATGAGCTAAAACTAAACATTACAAGCTAAGAAAACTTTTTTTTTTCTTCCACCTGCACAGAACAATTATGTATTTAGGGACTCTTGAACATTCCTGATTTATAGCTTTCCATTTCCTTTCTGTGAATGTTAAGAAAAGTATGAAAGTTAAGTAAGGTCTTTGAGGTATTTTCCAAATGCTTGTCCTTTTCTAAAAGTCTGTTTCATGACCCCAAATCTCTAAAATAGTTGAGAAAACTGAAGTGCCTTATTTCTTAGAAAATTCCTTTTCTTATCAATTCTTCCTAAGTTCCTAGCATGTTTGCTCTGTATCTCAACAATGATGTTTTGTCTTTTGTATCAGTTGTTTGCTTATTTTTCAATGTTTTTGAACAATACTCTCATGTCGCTACTTTTTTATTATTTAAAAAATACATTTAATTATTTAATATGCATTTTTAAAGAAATAAAATTATAAGAAGAAATAAAACGATAAAATGTAAAAAAAGAGTAGTTCGTTAAACATGGCCTTCTAGGTCTTGCTTATAGGCATATAAGTTTCCACACTGGGTAGTAGAGACTATTTGATGTGTGTCAGTCTTTTCTTTTTTCCTTTTTTCTTTTTTATTGGCTATTTTATTTACATTTCAGATGTTATCCCTTTACCTTATCCCCCTCCACCCAGGAACATCTTATTCCAATCCCCTTCCTCCTGCTTTTATGAGGATGTGACCCCCCACACCCCTACTGCCACCTCCCCAACCTCGAATTCCCCCACACTGGGTATCCTGCTTTCATGGAACCAGGGATCTCCTCTCCCACCTATGCCTAGAAAAGCCATCCTCCCCTATATATACAGCTAGAGCCATGGGTCTCTAATGTCTAAATGTTGTGATTATTATATCCTCTACCAATTTTAAGCTACAGGAATATTTTGATAACCCACCATATACTTCAGCAACCCAATTCATTAGGGAACAAATGTAATCTTACATTCCTTGGAAGCAAAAATATTCATAGAAGGGAAAACTGGTAGTATAACTCTAGATAGAAGTATTGGGAGAGTTGCAATCAAAATCCTGCATTCAGTTAATGCTCCATTCAAAATGTGACCCAAAAGAACTAAGATTGTGGTGTTTCTTTCATCATATTTATTTATTTAAAACTAACATATATATTACTAAATAACACTGTAGAATACAGTGTGTTTTATTTAGTAGGTATTTTAACTCCTGCATCACCATATCACCCACTCCCTTTCCCCCCAGTCTCCCTTGCACTTCTGTGTCATGTGTCTCATTTCCTCAGTTGAAATTTTACCATTTCTTAGTCTCATCTGTTTTTTAAGGTTTAAGACAATAGTACCTTTAAAGAAGCTTATTTTCAAATGAATATTTCAAAAATATTAGCAAGATTATCTTTCTAATATGTTAGTGTATAACTGCAGTATAGCCAGAAGATTCCAGTGAATCAGTAGATCTCAGCAAAACTTGAATACATGCATACCTGAATATATTGCTTTCTATCAGCTTCTTTCTAGACATCTGATGCTAGAATACTGAACAAGTCCTGACTCATAATACCTAGAGGTAATTTAACAAATTATCATCTAAGAAATATCATTTCTATTAATTATAGCATACTTAAAATTTGGATAATCTACTAGGTTTACATTTATGACATATTATCACATAAGATCATCCAGAAATCTAAAGATGTTGCCAAATAATGGACATGATAAACACTTGTATCCTAAAAAAAATATCTATTTAGGTACCTTTGTTTGTATATGAAAACTGTCTTCCAGACATAAAAATTTTAAAAATTAAAAAAAAAAAAACCTTTTATTTTCCTGAATGTGTGCATGGTCCTATAATCTAAAGTCTTTCTTAGTATTTCCTCTACAGACTTTCTTTCATCCATCCATTCTTCTAAGGATTCTATTTAGCTTTAGGTCACTTACAGCTCTTCTTATTTTTACACATCACTGTTAAAATATATGCATTTCTTCCCTTAAAACCTGGTGATTTTTAAAGCAATATGTGATATTTCAAAAAGATCAACCTAAACTTCTCTGCAGCTTTCTCTGGGACAGCAGATTTATAAGTTGTATATGCTGTGGCCTAAGAGCAGTCCTGAATTAATGGCTTTAACCAGTACCTGGCTCCTCCTTTATCTTGTGTACCATGGTTATATGAATCTTCCCTTTTCCTGAAAAATATTATTTAGAAAGAATATTTTTTTTCTTTGTCCTGGGATTAGTCTAGAGACTTCTCAGTGGGATTTGCTCAGAGAAGTGATTTCAAGGCAGTTCAAAGAAGAAGCTCAGCTGGCTCCTCTTCCTCATCCTTCTCATGGAAGCTTTCTCCCTGTCTGCCATAACACTCTTCTTCTTCATGAAACTTCTCATATGATAAGTTAGTATTTATCTTTGAAACTGCCACACAGCTTTCCCACATTGTTACTATTTGATATGGTGACCAGGTATATATATATAGATGTTTGCCGCCTTCACAATTTTGTCAACATTTAGATTTGAATAGTTCCTTTCTTTTTGTAAGTTCTTTATTATTTTTCAAGTAATTTGCAAAGGCAAAGAGATATAAGGAGTAAGAAGTCAGACTTAAGTATTATACTGAGAAAAAGCAAAGCACAGTTACTCAACAAATAGTAGTATTGTATTGCAAGGAAATGAGAAATAGATGAGAATTTGGTAATACAGAAATATCTAAACTACACAATTCTTTTTCTATGTCTCAAAATGTGAACAAATTAATAATGCTTCACTATATTTTTAAAGAATTTACATAGTAGTATTAGAGGGTATGTCCCATCCTCAATGAGTTTTTGGAAAATTAGTTTGGGATCTTTAACTGTCTCATATATTATTGTATATTAGATGAATAGAAGAAATAGTGAGAAATAGTTCTTTCTTTAATGTTCTTATGTTCTAATTCTGTTTCTGAGATTGACAGAAATCAATATGAAGGAACTTACCGCAAAGTGATTGTCAAAGATTTAAAAGATTATCAGAAGTTAACAAAATTAAAGTAAATTGAAATGAACCAATATTAGAACAAAACTTTATTTGGGAAAATATGAGACAGATAACTTAAATATATATATATATATATATATATATATATATATATATATGTGTGTGTGTGTGTGTATATATATAATATATATATAATATATATATATGTGTGTGTGTGTCTATATATACATATGTATATATGTGTGTATATATATATATACATATATATTTATATATATACATATACACACATATATATTTTTTCCTAATTCCAGAAAAGTGGAATTAGCACTCATGCTATGAGTATTCAAGAGTCTAGACACACACATACACATACACACACACACACACACACACATATATATATATATATATATATATATATATATATATATATATTTACAGCAAACAAGATATTATAATTGCATTGGTTTGTGGTCAGTTACATATGTTATACATATACATTTCATACAAAACTGTGACAAGCAAGAAAATGCTTTTATTGAAATTGTTTATTGCATTATTGACTCAACAAGTCTAATGTTGACATGGGTTAGAAAGAACTAGTTGCCTGTGAAATCAAGATCCATGTCTTTTTTGTGGCTCAATAAATTTTCCTCATTCTGAATCTGAGTAATATTTTAAATTCTTTCTCAAAACTCACACAATCTGTCCTTATCTGAGTAGGTGAAGTCATAAATAAAGAAAAAATTCAGGAGTGCAGTGGTGGTCCTTCATATGTTGAATAAATTTTTTTCATCCAAGTGGAAAATAGATATTTCTTTATTATATTGTCAAGGATTAGGCTTGCTAGAAGAATTTTATGTTGTATGCAATGATTATCTGGAGACTTAAAAAGCAGGAAAGGTTAGAAATGTATATGATAAGGCTGGAGAGAAGGCTCAGTTATTAAAACATTTGCTTCTCTTGTAAAGGATACTAATTTGAGTTACTTCACACATATCAGATATCTCACAATTGCCAGTAACTTCATCCCCAGAAGATCTGATGCTACTTTCTGGCTTCTGTGGGCACCTTCACAGGTGCACATATACAATATATATATATATATATATATATATATATATATATATATATATATATAAAGAATTAGAAAGGAAAAATTAATTTAACAAGTTATGCAACCCTACCACAGAGTTAGGTATCAGGGATATGAGCTTATTGTCAGAAAAATGATAAGCTATTATTAAAATGAATTAAATTGTCATTTACATGAGAAATGTAATGGACATTTGAATATAGGGAGGAGCATGTGCCTCAGAGGACTGTAACTGAAGTTTGGAGAGGTCTTTGTTCTCCTATCACAAAGGATTTTCCCCATTATTCCTTTTACATGCAGTATCTTTGGCTTTCTCTATTTGACAGATTTTATTTTGGATTGCAGGAGTTAAAGGAATTTTAGAGAATGTGTCTCTAAAACTAGCCTAATTTTTATAGAAAAATGATGCAATACATTCCATTTAGGATAAATACTTAGTTATATAATCCAAGTCAAATCACCACCAAAATCTAAAAGTTGCCTCTTGCGGGAGGCTTATTTGTAGAGGAGTAGGAGCCAGAGGATTAGAACAGATTGCCAAAACAGATCAATTTAGTCAGAATCTGAGATAAGGCAGTTTGAATCAGTGATCCTGGAGTAAAGTTTTGAGCCGGAGCAGCTGAGTTGAATCAGCTAGACAGAGATCAGAAATCACTAGAAAGTGAGAGTTTTTCAGCAGTGAGCCTCTGAGATGATAATTGAATATGGCAAATTAAATTTACTTTTATACATATGGGAGTCATCTAGACTTTCATTTTCATAATCTTGACAAAAGAAAATGAATTGAGAAGCCACCATGGCTGTGTTGTCGAAAAAAAAAAATGTGTTCAAAGTCTATCATACAAAAGTAGTAGAAAAATTAATGACATATTTGGAGGAGCCAGGAGAAATATTAAGAAAAGAGATAGCTCAAGATGTAACAGAGCTTTGGAAAGAACTGGATAGTAATTAGGAGATGGAATGGCTTTTTAGAGAAGTGTTATGTAATTTCTATGGATCTTTACCTAATTTTGATACTTTTCTTTTTCTTTAGACTTTCTAAATTAGTTCCTTGTAGAGTTTCATACAATGTGCATTGATCATATTCACCACAATCCTCAGCAACTATTCCTGGACTTAATTGTGCTTCCCTACCCATTCAAGTTTGTGCTATTTTTTTTAAATCCAAGAAGACTGATTTATACTGGCTGATAATGAGTGATATACTACTGGAGAAAGGTTGACATACAAGTGTTTATAATCTTAGAGAAAATTATTTCTCCCTCTCTATGGAGCTAAAATTACTACTAGCTCAAAGACTTGGGATGGGATATTGTATTTTCTTCATACTGGCATTTTGTTGGCCTTGGACATGTACAAATTTTAAAAATGACTTAGCAAACTGTTTGTGTTCATATATATCCAGCTGCCCTGTTGTGCCTAGAAGATAAAATTTTATCCTAGTCTTCTATCACCTTAAACTCTTGTACTCTTTGAACCCTAAATTCATCAATGATCTCTGAATGTCCCCTTTAGAGAGGTACATTTTGCAGTATTTTATTCTCTTTACCTTGGTCAGTTGTGGGTCAGTGTGTTAATCACTATTTCCTGCTTCTCTGATGAGGATTGAGAGATATATTAATATATGAGTATGATAATAAATAATTAGGAGTCTTATTAATGGAATATACATATAGAAGCATAACCAAAAGGTCTCCCCTAGAGACCATGACTTATACAGCCATAGGTTCTTGGCCTGTTATTGGTGCGAGGTATGGGTTTCAATTTGAGGAGTGAGACTACATTAAAAAAAATTTGGTTAATCTTATGATATTTATGAAACTCTTGTTCAAGAAAGCATGTCCTCTAAAGCTAATCATTATTCTATATCACAGTGTTCATAGCTACGTATGACTAATAATTTCTTTTGACCTCCCAGAGTTTGCATGAAGCCTTGCAGCACCATAAAATATAATTTGTATAGATAAAGCATCCAGATTTATACCAGTTTGATTTTATGATGTTTCTGTTTCTCAAGCAGATATTGTTTCAGAAATAGGATATTACCATCAAGTTCTTCAGATAAACCAAGATCAATGACAAAGGCCTGTAATGCTGTATGTGTGTGTGGTACTCTATAGGATACTAGTGGTCAAGAAATATTTTGGAAGACTTTAGGAGGCTTCTATATAGCTTTTTAAAAGTCTTTCTTACTGTTTAGTTTGTTACTATTTATTTCCCCTATATGATTTTCTTTCCTCTAACCTTAACTTTTTCATACAACTCTTTCAGTTCTCTTTTACATTTCAATCATTTTATATCAATATATTCTATCTCCTATCATTTAAAGAATTATTTTCATAACCTCTTAGTAATTTACTTACCTATATGAGTATTTCAGATAAAACACATATATCTGGAGGTCGAATGCAAAAAGCCACAGAGACAAAACAAGCAAACAGAACAAAATGTTATTCCTTTTGGGGGTTGGCTTACCTCACTCACAATGAATGTTTTCAGTTCCATCCATTTTCCTTTGAATTTTATAATTTCATTTTCCTTAATAGTTAAATAATATTCAATTTTAAATATGTCATGTTTTCCTCATGTACTTATCAATTGATCGACACCTAAACTGTTCCAATTTTCTGACTCTTATTAATAGTAGGAAAAATAGTATTTAGTTGGAGAGTTAGCCCACTGTTAAGAGCTTTGGCTGCTTTTGAAGAGAAAATTCCCAGCACACATTTGGCACATCAGAACCATCTTTCATAGGATCCTTTGCCCTCTTCTGGCTTCTAAAAGCTCTACTCACCCCCACATAACTCTTAATTTTAATCGTATCTCTACTCCCTGCCATTCCATTCCCTCTCCCAACAAACCAGATCACTCCCTCTCCTGTATAAACTTGCTCCCAGTTTGCCTGCACAATGTATTGTTTTCTCCTCCCTAGGGAGATCCAGGCCTCTCCATACCTGAGAGCCCTGCCATTTACCTAACCCTTCTGAATCTACAGATTGTAGCTTAATTTTCAGTTACTTAATGGATAGTATTGTTATAATATATGCTTTATTTGCATTTTGGGTTTGAGTTACCTCACTTAGGATGATTTTTTTTCTATATTCATCCATTTTCCTTCAAATTTCATGACATAAATTTTGTTACAGTTGAGTAATATTCCATAGTTCTAATGGACAACATATTCTCTTTCCATTCTTCTGTAGAGGGACAACTATGTGGCTTCCAGTTTCTGGCTACTATGAATAAAGATTCAATGAACATAATTGAGTAAGTAGTAGGATGGAATGTTTTTGGGTATATGCCCAGGAATGGTATAACTGGGTCTAAAGGTACCTCAATTAACAATTTTCTGAGAAACTGCCATATTGATTTCCCTAGTGACTGTATATGTTTACCAGCAATGGTAAAGTGTTCCTTGTGCTCTATAGCCTCATCGGCATGAACATTTGCTCCAGGTTTTTATTTTTGGCATTCTGATAGGCATGAGATGTAATCTCAGAGTCATTTTAATTTGAATTTTCCTGAAGGCTAAGGATGTTGAACAGTTTTTAAGAGCTTCTCAACCATTTGATATTTCTCTGTTGAGAATTCTCTTTTTAGATTTGCACCCTATTATTTTAAGTAGGATTTTTTGATTTCCAGTTTCTTAAGTTCTTTATAAAATTTGGACTTTAGTTCTCTATTGGATATAGATTTGGTTAACATCATTTTTTATTTAGTAGGCTGACATGTTCCATTGATAGAGTATGTTGATGTATAGAAGCTTTATATCAATTTTATGAGGTCACATTGTGTAATTGTTGATCTTAGTACTGGTGTTATTAGTGTTCTATTCAAAAAGTTGTCTCCTATGCTAATGCATTTAAGGCTAGTTTCTACTTTCTCTTCTATCTTATTCAGTTTATCTGCTTTTATGTTGTCTTTGATCCACTTAGACTTGAGTTTTGTGCAGGGTAATAAATATGGACCTATTTGCATTCTTATACATTAGGATATGCAGTTTGATCTTTATCATTTGTTTAGGATGCCTTTTTTTTTCCAGTGTGTATTTATGGCTTTGTTTACTGGAAAAACAACCAGGTTTCCACAGGCATGTGGCTTAGGTCTGTGTCTTCAATTAGATTCCATTGGTCAAAGTGTTTGTTTTTATGCCATTGCAATGTGGTTTTTATTATTGTAGTTATGTAGTCCAACTTGAAATCAGGGATGTTGATACCTTTAGCAGTACTTGTATTGTACAGGATTGTTTTACTATACTGTTTTTTTGGATTTCTATAGGAAGTTGAGAATTTCCCTTTCAAGATTTGAAAAGACTTCTGTTGGAATTTTGTTTGGAATTACATTGAATCTGTAGATTACTTTTGGCAGGACGGCCATTTTTATTGTATTAACCTTACAAATTTTGAGGATGAGAGATCATCCCATCTTTTAATATCCTTGTTAATTTCCTTTTGCATGACTTGAGGATATTTTTATCACACATGTCTTTCACTTGCTTGGTTAAAGTTAACCCAAGATACTTTATATTACTTGAGGCTATTGTAAAAAGTGCTAAGTCCCTGATTTCTTTCTCAGTCTTCACCATTTGTCATTCTCTCTTCCATTTTTTTTGTATTTTATTAGTAATGTTTGCCTCTGTAGTTTCTCTTCATATTCATTGTTTTCTTTTCAGAATTCCCTCAGTTGGTGGGGTTTTTTTTCTGCTTCTATTTCCATTATTTTTTGGTCTGTTTTGAACAATTTTGTTTCCATAAATTGTTTTTATTTTCTTGGATTCTTTGAGAGAATTGTTAATTTCTTTCTATTGTTTGTTTGTGTTGTCCTGGAGAGATTTATTCATTTTTTCCAAATGTTTGTGTTTTCCTGGATTTTTTTGAGTGGTTTATTAATTTTCTCTTCTGGACTTCTGTCATCTTCAGTCCTTTTCTTGAGTTTCAGCTATATTGAAATATTCAAGACATGCTGTGGTAGGATAGGTGGGCTCTGGTAAAATATTGCCCTGGCTATTATTGATGGTGATTTTATAGTGGCAACTTGTCATCTGGTTTTGGGGTGATTATAGGTTTAGGTGCTGATTTTTGGGTTTATCTTTGTGTGGTAAGTGTTTTGTTCCTTGGTTTTAGTTTTGTCCCCAGATTTTCAGAATATATTGACAATGTGTTGCATGTTTTTCTGCCTGTTTTCTTGGCTAGTGTCTTCATAAGTATTACTTGCTGGTGTTAGAGGCTGAAAGAAGGGAAGGGTGGGGTGTACAGTGTATGTGAGATCATTAAGAGAAATTGATAGAGCACACTAGAGACTGAAGATGGTATTCTGTTGCAGTGTTAGGACCAACAATTACTATTGAGTCTCAGGGAATAGAGAGTGGAGACGGTACATGGCTGTGGTGTTGTAGCTCACACTTGGGCCCTATTGAGCGGAGTTGTAGATCCAGTGTGTCTGCCTCAGCTCAGGTAGGCCTGGGCTCAACCAGGAACCAAGCTATCCTTTCACAGTCCCACACATGGCCAGCCTGCCTGTTCTTCTGAAAGGCATGCCTTGTGTTTAAACAGGGCTCAGGCTTGTCTGCCTGAGTTATACAGGAAACAGTGACAAGGGGATATAAGGGTACCGAAAAGTGGGAAGATGTATTAGAGTTGAACAATAGTTCTTACAATATTTATGACCTCTCTTTTGTGATGTTTTTTGAGTTTGAGTATAAGAATTCAGTTATAGATGTACCAGTTGACACTGGGTTTGCCAGAGTCAGTTGTTCATTGCATTTTGACCAATAGTTATTTATTATAATTATTTCTTATCTGCAGTAAAAAGATGCTTCTTTGCGAGGAAAGAGAGCTTCATTTGATTGTGGTTACAAGAATAATATTTAGAACACACAGAAGTGATAGAGGTTTAGTGACATAGCAGTAGATGATTCTATTTGAGGTAGTGTGTCTGCCCCAGATACAGGAAGTGGCTTTGGTTTTTTACTACCAGGCATTAATTCCTTCCTATTGAATGGATCTTTAATATAATTAGGTGGTTGTTTGTTATCCCTCCATATGATAGCTAATCTTCTTTGTTAATTTGATGACATTTGGAATTAATTACACTTCAGTTTTCTGAGCACATTTATGGGAGACTTTCCTAATCAGATTATTTGAAACAGGAATATCCACCCTAAATCTAGACAACTCTGTCTGGTGGCCATCCACATAAAAGGATGTAGAAGAAGGAAATTTTACTTTTTGCCTTCCAGCCTTTACATTTACTGGCTAGTTTGTCTTTTCTGTTGCTAGAGAAGAATTGAATCCAACTTCCTTAGGATTCCAACATAAACTGAAAACAAACATATTTTCAGGAATCTTATGGGACTCTAGTAACATTTTGGGGTTGCTGAGACATCCTGTTGGGACTAAACAACTCTTGAGTTTTTGACCTTTTCATCATCAATCAGCTATTGTTGGACTAACCACATATATATTTCTATCAGTTTTTTTTCTTTGACAGAATTTTGACTAATATAACAGGATATAATTGCTACATTTTACTATTTAGGATATCTTAACATTCTAATAATACTTGTGGTTCATAAACATTGCAATTTATTAGAACAATACATTATTTTCCACTTGGCACTTTGCAGAACTCCTTTTGTTATTTCTGGTAATGTAGTTAGTCCTTAGGGAAGAATCTTCCAGAATAATTCCTACTTGATTTCAAGTGCAGTATCTGAAGTGTGTGGTGTCTTGAGTAACAGGATCTTACCTTCCATTTCTGGGAGACAAATACAGAAAATGTCAAAATGTTGGTTAGATTTATTTTTTGTCAATATGCACAAATCTACTGACCTCTATGAAGAGGAAACCTCAGTTGAATACTCCCCTAGATCAGATTGATGCGTGGCAATATCTGTGAAAGAGTTCTTAGATTACAATCGATATGACAGGGCCCAGCTCACTGTGGGCAGCTGTTGGGCTCTGCCTTGAGCATGGGCATGGGTCCTGTTGAGTTGAATTGTCTGCTGCCCCAAGGGGCTGAAACCTAGGCTCAGGGAAGCAGAGGCACAGGAATTTGACTGAGTTTACTACATGGTCACCAGGAAGATGTCAGGCTGTGGGAAGCTGTAGGACTTTGCTTCAGGGTAGAGAGAATAGTCTGAGACCTTGCAGGGGCCAGAGCTCTTGAGCTGGGGATCCTCAGGCCAAGGGGGCAGCTGAGACTGACTGGTATCAAGCCCTTGGTCTCTCAGGCACCGCTGAGAGGCCACAGAAGGACCAAGATGGGGGGAGAGAGATACGGGCTGGATCGACCAGCAGCCGAAGGAGCAAGGGGGAGAAGATGAGCTCTGGTGGCGTCCTGTGGGGAAGAGAGTATTGGTCATGGCAACTTGCTTGGCTGGGTCATGACTGGCTTGGCTAGCTTCTAGCTTGAGTTGGTGGTCTCCATGGTTTGTACTTAGAGAGGTCATCTGCAGGAGGTTAGATGGCCTCTGTAGTTGAAGACCTTCTCCAGGTTCCCCACGATGGGTCCCAAAGAACAGAGGTAGTCCTAAAATGTTTATTGTCATGGCAGAAAATGGATGAAACTATACCCCAGGTTCTCAGGGCAGGCCTGAGGTTAAATACCTTTATTAAGGAGGAGGGCCTAGGAAGGAATGCTTAATTGGCTATGCCTTCTGGCCTTTAGGTATCTCATTAATATGAAGATGTCTTGAGGCTCTGCAGCCTGTATTCATGCACTCTACCTGTGTTACGTGACCTATGGATAGACACAAACTTCTCTTTGGGAGGGGCTGTAGAGGACTGTGGCTATGTGAAAGAACCAGGGGGCCCAGGAGCACCACCAAACTCCTACCATCCCTTTAGGGTCTCTGGACTTCAAGGCCTGCACTCTACCAGGTACCCAGCTGCCTCTCATAGCCCACCACCCCACAGGCAGCATCATCCTCAAGGAGATAGATCTGGGCTGTATAAGAAAAGTAGAAGAAAATAAGTCACCTAGAGAGACAACTAGTAAGCAGTGTTTCTTCATGATTCTGCTTCAGTTCCTGCTTGACTTAAGGCCAAGACTTCCCTCAATGTCTGACTGTGACTTGAAAGTATAAGCCAAATAAACTCTTCTATCCAAGTTGCTTTTTATCATGATATTTATCATAGAAACAGAAGAGTAAATTATAATACATGTTTATATGCATCTCTTTTTGGTGTTTCTTTTTTTAAAATGTCAGTGTCACACTGTCAATATTTATAATACTCTATAGAACATTGTAATAGAAATTTTAATTAATTAAAAGATCAATTTGGAGTTTAACATATCCTGTGCCATTTTTTTTTCAATTTAAACACATGATGTATATATTTATTTCTCTAGTACTTTGACTTATTCTGTTGGAGTATTGAAAATGCTACTAACCTTACCATATACATGATTTTTCAATTCATTTATGGTATTTGGAATAATTTTACATGTTAACTTTTTTATTTTCATGCATTTATTACTAATGTTTAGAGACACAATTATATTTTTCATGACTTTAATCAGCTCATTTACTCTGTGAATTATTTCGGGCTTTTTGAGATTTTTTTCCCATAGAGAGATATACAGTCTGCAAAAAGAACTTAATGTATTCCTTACCAAATGTTATAAAGAAATGTCCTCCAAATTGAACTGTTCCCTCTGAAGAAAGGAAGAGAGCTCATAAGCATCAGGAAGTAAATAATTCACAAATTTCCAGAAGTTCCTAAAGCTAACAACATTCTCAAGGCCTGCCCAGTACTTTTGAAGTGGTAATCAACTAATGGATAGGGAGAAACTAAACTCCCATCATGTAAGCAATCTCTGTAAGTTCAAAATACAAACAGTGTTTTTACATTTGTTAGTGAAATTCAAATTCAGTAGGAACATTACTTTTGTCTCACTTTGATTCCCTATATGAAGTAACTAGATATCTACTCATGTCTTACCAAGAAAACTTTTACACAACTCAATTAGTGTTCAGAGAGTGACAAACCAAAGATGAATTAGGAAGCAATGGTTACATGCATCCTTCAATGAGTGCTGAGCCATACAAATGAGGCTACATCATATAAGAGAGGATCATCTGTGGTAGACTATCAGTGTCATCAGCATTCTTCATGTGTCACATGATAGTGTAACTTTTTGCTATGGATATATATATATATATATATATATATATATATATATATATATATATGGCTGAGCCATCAAGATATAAAGTTTCTATTGGGGAAACTCCAGAATACCAGTTTTTATGTAGTATAGAGTGGTCTAATTGCTTCATTAATGGGGTCCACTGCATGAGAACAGATATTTTACACATCTCTATAGATGACTAGTTAGTCGTTTGTATGAATAGAAGTACCAATGATATGTCACAATACATACATATGTGATTTAAAAAGGTAAAGGAATAAAGTAGCCAGTGGGCTAGTAAGAGAATTATGGATCATAATAATTCCTTAGACTTTGCTTTTGACAATTTATACTTGAGAATAGGGCTCTATTCACAGGCCTTTCTTCATGTATGTTCCAAAGAAAAAGAAAAATCTGATAGTCCTTTCGGTGGAGACAACAGATATGGGAGGGAGTACATTATAGGACCAGTAACAATCATTGCCCATGGCAATTTTCCATGTGGCATCCCATAGCCCATCAAGTCACCCTGAAAACCAAGAAATAAATAAACTTATAAATTGAGGATATTTGGCTTTAGATATTCCAAGAGTCTGTTGACCTGCTTTGTACAAAGTCCAGCCAGAAGCAGCCAACATATATTTAAAAATGTCTAAAGCTACTGAAACTACTGTGAAATATTCTGGTATTTTGTATGTTATCCAAATATGTGAAGCCTTTCCCCAAGTATAGCCTTGATAATTGGATGTTGTCATGGGATATGCACATAAATGAGTCAGTCCTGTGTGAGACTGTAGTTGGACTTCATAAGGCTTATGTCTCTTAGTGAGAAATTCAAATATGCCATCTCCTGTGTTAGCACTGCCACAGGCCTCTTATTAACAATTCCAAGTAAACAAGGAATAGGTGAAGACTTCATCAAGGGTCTTAACCAGTATTATAAATAACATCTAGCAGGAAAGTGGAGATAATGTAGTTTAGTCCCATCTTGATTTCTTCATGTCTTGGGTCCAGTTGTTTGGTGTCATCAGCAATATGAACTTACCATTTTGTTTTTGCATGCCATTGGCTATAACCTTTTTGATTTGTGAAGCCTCATGAATTTCCCAGGCCAACATCTCATATAGAGATAGGCTACCCCTGGCACTGGGACTTATGTTAAATAAATAGGCTTAATGCCTCTGGAAACTTTTACACACATAAAGCACAGGTTCTATATTAGCTTTTTGTTTATTTAAAGCTTTCTTCATTTTTACATAAAAATTATTTGATCATAATTATTTGTATGAATATTTTGGCTGCATAGAGATTTGTAAATGGTGTCTAATCTCTTGGTACTAGACTTACAAATGTTTGTAAGCTACCATTTAGGTGCTTAGAAAATAACCTGGGTCCTCTGGAAGAACTGCTAGTTCTCTTAAACATTGAGCCATTTCCTTAGCCCCTGAATTCATTCTTTTAATTAACTCATCCTCATTAGAGTTGAAAAGTAGGTTTAAGTTCTATTTTACCTGGTGGTGTTCAGCCACATTTCTCACATCAGTGTTTGTAAAGAGACTGTGCCTGTTACTATCAATTCTGTACAGCCACCAATACATAACTCTGAGTTTAATGAGACTTCTCAGTGATGCACATGAGAACAAATGACTGCTGCTCTGGCACAGTAGCCAAATGTTTTCCCGAATCTTGACATTTGTATCATCACTACTAATGCTTTGAGAACATTGATAACAAAAAGAAAGAAATAGTGCCAGAGCTGGAAGAAGTGCTATGTAGCACGTTCCTCCTGGAGAAAGGCAACTTTAAGCATCTGCACACAACAGAGGAGACTCTGAAACATGTCAAACTACTTGCAAGTTATGCTACAGAAATGTAATTTTTAAGAGTCCTCATCTCTCTCAGGGTTTCTATTTTTTGTGAAGAGACACCATGACCAAAGCAACAGTTATAATGAAAAACATTTCATTGGGGCTGGCTTACAGTTTTAGGTTTAGGCCTTTATTGTCATGGTGATAAGTAAGCATGGAGACATGCAAGCAGACATGGTGCTCGACAAAGAGCTTAGAGTTCTACATCTTGTTTCTCAGGCAGCAGAAGAAAACCAAGACCCACTAGGCAAGCTTGAACTTCTAAGACCTCAAAACCTTCCCCCAATAACTCATTTTATCCAGAAAATCACACCTACTCCAGCAAGACTACACATCCTATTAGTGCTGTTCCCAATGGCCAAGTACTCAAACACATGATTCTGGGAGGGGCATACCTATTCAAATTCCCACACTATCCAAGTTAGAATTGAATTTTACATGACACAGCTGGCTTTGAGCTGCCTATGATTCTGTAATTTCCTGTAAGCTACCTCTGTTCTTTGCTTCATTATGTTGGACTTCAGTAGAATCATTACTTTGGTCTGTCATTTTACTCAATTACTTGGTTTTCTTGTATGTTTGTATGATTGATTCTTTTTTTTTTGTTTGTTTGTTTGTTTTTTGTTTGCTTTTGTTACTATTTTTTTCTGTTTTGGAATACCTAAAATGTACAGTATCATTACAAAGAGAAGTATAGATAGATTCAGAGCATATTTGGCATCATCCTTTCTACTGTGGAAAAACAGTCAGTCTTTCATCATAAAAATGGTATGTTAGATATATTTTTTAAAACACCCTTTATGTAATTGAAATAGTTTCACTATATTCCTAACATGTTGATTATTTTTTCTTGGTATACTAGGAGATTTTTTTCCTTTTACTTATGTGTTTCTAAGGGAAACATATTTGCTTCAGGTAGATATTTGACTCACAACATTTTCACTAGGAAACAGTGAAAAGAACATATAATAATTAGCATGAAATGGATTTAGGAAATATGATGTGGGAGAAAACAATAGTTTACAAACAACATGATTTTACTGAAGGTCTGGGCAACTTAAAACAGTATAAGTAACTTTATTCAGAATTATTTTAATGGCTGAAAAATAAAATTTAAACCTTATTTGTATAAATTTTCAGAATCTTGTTTTGAATTTACAGTGTAATCTTCCTCTTTTATATGAGTTTATTTAGACTTTTACTAATGGTGATCCACATGTATTAAAATTTATCTAAGAGAAAATATGTATTTTTACAAAGTTCCATTAACCCTTTCTTAACAGTCTCATATATTTCACTTGCTTTTGAACATCATTTTTTGTTAGGCTACACAGAATACATTTAGATTTGTTTCAGAGGTTTTTCCCCCATAACTTTAATTTGGCTTATTATGAAAAGTAAAACTGAAAAATATAAGCTTTGATGAATTTAGTCTATTAATAATTTCAATATTTTCCTCATTTTTTAATATTTTCCTAAGATAACTTTTATCTTCTAAAAATATAAAGATATAATATATAACATTATTTTATTTTCTTAATAGTATTTTCAGGCCATGGTATCTGTAGATCTATACTGTTTGTTTAATATTGGTTAATTATTTTTTAAGAACTTTGTTAAACTTTTCCTGTTTCTTAATTTTCTTGTGGAGTACACTTACTAGTACATATTGATGTCTACAAAATGTAAACTTCTTCTTTCATTGTTCTTTATTTTGTATACTTATTTGGAATCTCTATTTCTGTTTTGCTATCTCCTGATTATACTTATATTGGTTTGGTTTTATTAGATTCACTTCTTATTTCCTAGATATTTAAACTGTAAATGTACAGGTTTGATTTAAAAATTTTACTATTTTCAAATTTAGGTATTTCATGCTATAAAATTTTTCTTAGCAATAAGTTTAAAATAAATCACACATTTTAATATTTTGTTTCTTAATTTTTTAACCCTTACCATATATATGTGTATATCAATATACACATAGGAATGTATCTGCCATTTCTATTTGTGCTTTAACTTCTTGAGTATTTAAAATTATGTTATTTAGATAGTTTGTGGTATAGAAATTTCTTTGTTATCTTAAATTTGTAGATGTTGATTTTAGCAATGTAAATATCCTCTTTCTTAGTTACTGTCCCACAAGTACATGCCTAGTCACTTGTTATTGAATAGAATGCTCTATGCATGTGAAATCCTACTGGCTAACTCTTCTTAGATTTTTGCTTGCCTGTTGAATTTATATATTAGTATTTTAGATTTCTTACTTGAAAATTTGCTATTAAAATTGGGTTGAAACCTCTCATCAGTGTCAATAGTGGTTTTTCAGTCAGGACACTCCAAGTATCATGTTGTAACATCAACTGAGTTGACAAATTTAGTATCAGCTGACATAAACATAATGATGCTTTATTTTCTTGTTTCATATTCCAAACTGAAAGCATGTAGTTTTCCATTAGTCTATTTAATATCATTTTATTTTTTATATGTTTATTTATATTGGGTGTTTTTATTGTTTAAAACTATCCTAATAAAAGTTTTGGAAAGATTCTTATTACTATATTAATGAATGCTGTGATTTCCTTATTAATGGAAGCCTACACATGGATCTACTGCTATAATCTTGTAATTCTAGGTACTTGAGAAGATGAGATTAGTAGATAACAAGTTCAAGGTCTATTTTGGCTACAGAGCAAGCTAAGATAACTTAGTGACAGTGTTTTTCAAAATATAAAATAAAAAAAGACCTTGAAATAAATGCAACTCCATTTAGTATAACTGATACATTCTGAATCAACCTATCCATTGATGATCTGACAGGCAGAGTTAAAGTGTTTAGCTATTTCTTTTTTGCTCTTTGTTAGAATAGTCATTTCAAATATGTTACTAGGAAAGAGGTATATTTATATGCAAGTACATACATAACTAGTCATAAAATAAATAAAAATGGTATGCTTCCTTTTTTATATTTAAAGTTATCTCAAATGTTTCAAATACCTAAAGAAATAAGAAAATAACCTCTTAGAAGTAACAATAGGATAAACTTTTTATGGTAATGGATTTCTTAATTGTTTTTTGTCTGTAGAATAAAAAGAGTGATAGAAAAATTGGAAAATAATATTTAAATTGTAATATAATTCACCTTCAAAAAATGGTTTTCAGAGAATAATCTTAAAATGGTGAAAAGGTTATATATAAAATTTGAACAAATTTTAAGCTAATAAAAATGAAAAGGAAAATAGTTCACCAATTTTCTGTGTCCATGACAAGTAATTTTAGTAGTAATATAATTTCCATCTAATCATCTGATAAAGGTTAATATCATTTTGGAATAGAAATTTTTCTAAAGTATATACAAAGAAATTAAGAATAGCACATTGTCCTATCTTCTGTGATTATTTTACATTGCTGCAAATTGTTCTTAATATCTGTATTTTTCAGTATACATGGTCATGTATCATAGCTCATATATGCAGAAAAATGCATAGTATATACATTTAGAAGAATAATTATATTTGGTTTTAGGCATATATTAAGGAACTTAACATATATTCTTTACAGGTAGGGGGTATGATTATAATTACAGTAATAGTGTTGAAATTAAAATGTGATCATAGGGAATAATGAGAAAGAAAGGTTTAGACTTAGCAGTGGTATGCTTGTGTGTCAAGTTGACAAGGAGTCAATTGTGTTGGCTAATTTTTTATGTCAACTTGACACAAACTAAAGTTGTGTGAAAGGAAGGAACTCCAATTGAGAAAATGCCCCTATAAGGTCTGACAGCATGGTATTTTCTTAATTAGGGATTGATAGGGGAGAATTTAGTCCATTATGATTGATGCCAACTTTGGCCTGGTGGTGCTCTGTTTTGTAAGCAGGTTGACCACGCTGTAAACAGTTGTTCTGTGATTTCCGCATCAATGCCTGACTCTAAGTTTCTAATCTGCTTTAGTTCCTACACTTGATGCTTTTCATGATGAACTGTTGTACAGGATTGAATGTGAAATAAACCTCTTCTTCACGAAATTGCTTTTGAACATGGTGCATCATTATCAAAATAGTAAACCTAGTCAAGAAAGCCAAGTGATTCACAAATATGGCACTCTTTTCAACAAGTGTTCTATTTTGGGTTTTGCTGCTGTTTTAAATATATTAACCAAAAATAATTTAGGGGAAGTAAAAGTTTTTTACACATGCAGCTTATAGTCTATCATCAAAAGGAATCCAAGGAAGAATCTCAAGGTAGAAACTTAAAACAAAAACCATAGATACATCATGTCTGATGACATCAAACCAAACATGGTTGTTGTGGTAAAGAGGCACTTGTGGACAGGAACCAAGTGAGGAAGTTCCTGGGGATGTCCTGCTAGCAATTGACCAAAGCAGAGGCAGATGCTGGGAGCCAACTATAAGGTTGAACTAAAAAAAACCAGGTAGGGGATCTGGCAGAAGTACTGGAGTAGTGGAGGGGATTGCAACCCCATTGGAAGAACAACATAGGCTGGCCTGACCACCCAGTTCTCCCAGAGATTATACCACCAACCAAAGAGTGTACCTAAAGAGATCATTGCCCCCAGATACATATGTAGCAGAGGATGGCCTTGCCTGACAGCAAAGGTAGGGGAGGCCCTTGTTCCTGGAGAGGTTTGATGCCCCAGAGTAGAGGGATGCTGGAACAGTGGGAAGGAATAGTATAGGTGGGTAGAAGAGCACTCTTATACAAGCAAAGAAGATGGGGGAGGGCAGATGTGGGATGGGAGCATTGATGGAGAGGGCAACTGGGAAGTGAGATATCATTTGAGATGTAAACAAATGGAATGATTAAAAATAAAAAGCACAGAACACTTCTTATAGGCTTGTTTCCTTTGGTATTATCAACTATTTTTCATATAAAATTCAGAGTCTCTTACCAAGAGTTGGTACACTTATAGTAGACTAGCTTTCCACCATGCATTAACAGTAAAAATAAAGTCTTATATGCTTGGAGCAGTAGTACATTCCTTTAGTTATAGTACTAAGGAGGCTGAGAAAGGCAGATCTCTGTGAGTTCCAAGACAGCCAGAGTTTCATAGTGAGATCATGTCAATATATATATATATATATATATATATATATATATATATATACATATATATATATAGAGAGAGAGAGAGAGAGAAAGAGAGAGAGAGAGAGAAAGAAGAGAAGAGAAGAGAAGAGAAGAGAAGAGAAGAGAAGAGAAGAGAAGAGAAGAGAAGAGAAGAGAAGAGAGAAAAAGAGAAGAAAATGCTCTTAAAACATGCCCACTGGCCAATATGATAGAAGTAATTTTCAGTTGATTGTCCCTCTTCCCAAGTATGTCAATTCGACAAGCAAGATTAGCCACCACAGGTTCCAAATAGATATGAGTGGAAAATATTCTCTATACATATATTATAGTCAAAATTATATATATTGTAAAATACCCCAATTAGTCCCCTTTATTGGCCAGGACTGGAGTTTTCCTTCAGAAATAGAATATTTTTCCTTTGTATATTCTGATTCTGTCTTCCATCAAATACAGGATTGTGAAGAGTTTAGAAAGCCATGAGTGAGTACAGCATGAATGAAGTCCCGAATGAGTGTGTATTGTTGACATGGGCATAGTGTCTTAGACCCACAGGAATTTGACAAAATGTTTCCAGACTGTTTAAAGCTTAAAATTGACAAAACCTTGCTCTGCTCCATCTGAATATTGACACCATATGCATGTGTAAATGTTTATGAACAATTGCTCCCAGTTTGCAAAAGCTAGCTAGCTTTATCCTTCAAGATATTTATAGCCTGAGACTGCTGGCTAGCAGAAACCTCCTACAAAGACTACTAGGTAGTCCCTTGTCCTGTGCTGTATGTAATAAAAATACTGAAATTCTGCTTGTTACTACATAGTTGTTGCAGCTCTATCAGAGTGTGCACAACCCACCTGACTCCACATTTTTTAGGTGCCTGTATATTCTTTTCTTTATTCTCTCTTTGCCCCAGTCAGGTCAAGGTTTAAAGTTATACAGGTAAAGGATATTCTAAAATTTTTACTAACTTCATTTTTTTTCATGTATTTAATGAGGTATAATTCAGCACCTTTAAAAAATATTACAAAAATTACATTATTTTCTCCCTCCATTTCTTTCCTAAAACCTGCCATGTCCCACTCCTTGATTTCATTCAAATTCATGGACTCTCTTTTCACTATTTAGTGTTATGTACATCGATGTACATCTACATCTACATATATATGTATCCCTGAATACATAAACATACACTGTTCAGTCTGTAATATGTTACTTGTATGCATGTTTGGTGGTTTGAATAGGAATACACCCCCATAAGTTCATATATTTGAATGTTTTGTTATTAGGGAATGATGCTACTTGACAGAGATTGAACTACGTATAGCCATGTTAGGGAAAGTATGTCAATGAGGGTGGGCTTTGGGCTTATAAATGTTCAAGCCAGCCCCAGGGTTTTCCCTTTTCCTGCTACTTATAGATCTGGATGTAGAGCTCTCAGCTACCTCTCCAGCACCATGTCTGTCTGTGTACCACCATGCTTCCTACAATGATGACAACAGACTAAATCTCTGAAAAGCAAAACCCAATTAAAGGGTTTCCTCTATAAGAGTTACTGTAGTCAAGCTGTCTCTTCACAGCAATAGAACATTTACTAAGACAGTATGTATTCAGGACTGACCATTTGGTATCAGACAATCAACTGATGTGCTCTTCCCAGCAAAAGACAATTTTCTCAATATTCATATTTCTTAATTGTATACAGTTGTCTAGGATAGAAGCCTCATGGGCTTCTGACTATCCACTTTGGCATATCTATTTGTGTCATGCTTGTTCAGCTCCTGTTTTGGGAGTCATGTTGCTGGACCCCTTCATTCTCTGATACAAAAGATATTAAAAACATATGCATTTGTATACCACCATGTCATGTTTGATATCTGCATATAATGTAACAAACTTTAGTAAGTTTTTATATATTCAGGTTTTCTAACATTTCTGTATAGTGAAAACTTTCTCTTTTTTGTTTTACAAATATATAGTACATAATTACCAACTATATACGCCATAATGTTACATAGCAAAGTGTTTTTTTCTAACAATACATATAATGTCATGCTTTTCATTTGCTGCAAACCAGACCATCAGCTATGTTTCTTCTATCCCTTTAATCTTTTCCCAGAGGCAATAATACAATAATACCAGATTAATGATTGACAGTGGTTTTTAAGTTAAGGGTAAAGGTTTTATTTAATGTGAACATCATGGATATAATTTGAAAAGAAAACATTTATAGTCAAGTTTATTTCATGTTCTGTATGTTTCTTGTATTTTGATAGGTATCTTCTTTATGTTAGGGAAATTTTCTTCTATTTCAAAGTTTTTTTCTGGGATTTTTATCTAGGCTTATTCTTATTTCTCTATTCCTATTATTCTTATATTTGGTCTTTACATATTGTCACATATTTCCAGGTTGTTTTGTGCCTGGCTTTCTTTCTTTCTTTCTTTCTTTCTTTCTTTCTTTCTTTCTTTCTTTCTTTCTTTCTTTCAGATTTAACATTTTCTTTGTCCAAGGTATCCATTTCTTCTTGTGTACAATGCTTAGTATTTTTTCCTTTATCTTTTGTATTCTATTGGTGATGCTTGATTCTGAGGTTCCCGTTTTAGTTCCTAAGGTTTCTTTTCCAGTTTTCCTTCAGTTTAGGTTTTCTTTATTTACTCTGTTTCTACTTCCAGGCCTTGTACAGTTTTAGTCACTTCACTATGTTTGTGTTTTCACAGATTTCATTAATTGGCTTATATTCATGTCCTATTTATGGACCTCTAACATATTCATCATAGGTATTGAAGTCTTAGTCTTATGCTTCAGCTTTGCTGCATATCTCAGAGCTTATGGTAATAGAGTTGCTATGTTCCATTGGTGAAATATTGTCATGGGTTTTATGACTGTCTTTATACTGGTATCTAGGCATCTGCGGTAGCAATTATTAGAATTCTAAGTTGTGATATCTGATTACCTGCTTTCTGTTGTTGCTCTTTCTGGTTGTTAGTAGAGTGTGATGGCTATGGATTCCCTAGTAAAAACTGTTACTGATCCCGTGAGATGTAGCACTGAGTTTCCTGGGGGAGAAAGCAATATTAAATAGTAGAAGCTGACAATTAGAAATAAGGATGGGGGCACTCCCCTTCCGCCCCTCTCCCAGATCTGAAGCCTGGAGCAGACCTCTGACTGGTCTGCTCTTGTGTGGACCCAGGATTCCGCCGGAGACATCCTGGAGGCTCCACAGATCTCAGAGCCAAGTAGGAAGACCCACACACTGCCCTATGCCCATAGCAGTGTTCCTGAAGCCCTCAGATTACAGCACATACCCAAAACCCCGCCCCTGAAGAATAGCACTGTCCTTCCACCCCTCTCCTGGATCTGAGGCCTGGAGCAGACCTCTGCCCAGTCTGCTCTTGTGTGGATCCCGGATTTTGCCCAAGACATTCTGGAAGGTCCACTCAATACAGAGCAGAGAAACAACTGAACTCAGAGTGTCAGACAACATATCCTGAGATATCCTAGAGGAGCCACTGCACTCAGATCAGTGGGCACCTTATCCTGAGACATCCTAGAGGAGACAATGCACCCAGAACAGTGGATACCTAGCTGGTCTGCTACCTTGGAGACAGCTTATCCTGTGTCATCCTAGAGGTACTTAAAGCAGCTGGAGAAGATCACAGAGACATCTGAACCCCAAGGAGATCAGACACAAGCAAGATAACTGGAAAGGCAAGCTTCAGGCAGAGACAGAAAGTACAGGTAGCACTAGAGTTAACCAGATGGCAAAAGGCAAGCACAAGAATGTAAGTAACAGAATCCAAAGTTACATGGCATCATCACCACCAAGTTCCCCCATTATAGCGAGCCCTGAACACCCCATCACACAGGAAAAGCAGGATTAAGAATTAAAATCGCTTCTCATAATGATGATAGAGGACTTTAAGAAGGACATAAACAACACTCTCAAAGAATTTAAGGAGAACACAGTTAGACAGACAGAACCCCTTAAAGAAGAAATACAAAAATCCATTAATGTATTGCAAGAAAACACATCCAAACAGGTGAAGGAATTAAACAAAACCATCCAAGATCTAAAAATGGAAGTAGAGACAATAAAGAAATCACAAAGGGACAATACCCTGGAGATAGAAAACCTAAAAAAAAGATCAGGAGTCATAGACACAAGTATCACCAACAGAATACAAGAAATAGAATAGAGAGTCTCATGTGCAGAAGATACCATGGAAAACATTGACACAACTGTCAAAGATAATGCAAAATACAAAAAGCTACTAACCTAAAACATACAGGAAATCCAAGACACAATGAGAAAGCCAAACCTAAGGATAATAGGTAAAGATGAGGTGGAAGACTCCCAACTTAAATGACCAGCAAATATCTTCAACAAAATTATAGAGGAAAACTTTCCTAACCCACAGAAATAGATGTCCATAAATATACAAGAAGCCTACAGAACTCCAAATAGTTTAGACCAGAAAATAAATACTTCCTGCCACATAATAATCAAAACATCAAATGTACAAAACAAAGAAAAATACTAAAAGCAATAAGGGAAAAAGGTAAAGTAACATACAAAGGCAGACCTATAAGAAATACACCAGATTTCTCACCAGAGACTATAAAAGCCAGAAGATCCTGGACTGATATCATATAGACCCTAAAAGAACACAAATGCCAGCCCAGACTAATATATCCAGCAAACTCTCAATCAATATTGATGGAGAAACTAAAATATTTCATGACCAATCCAAATTTACACAATATCTTAACACAAATCCAGCACTTCAAAGGATAATTGGTGGAAAACTCCAACAGAAGGAGGGAAACTACAACCTAGAAAAAGCAAGAAAGTGATCTTCCAACAACCCTAAAAGAAGATAGCTACACAAACATAACTCCACTACCAATAACAAAAATAACAGGAAAAAACATTCATTTTTCCTTAATATCTCTTAATATCAATGGACTCAATTCTCCAATAAAAAGACATAGACTATCAGATTGGATATATAAACAGGACCCAACATTTTACTGCATACAGGAAACATACCTATGTGAAAAAGACACACACTACCTCAGAGTAAAAGGTTGGAAAACAATCTTCCAAACAAATGGCTCCAAGAAACAAGCTGGAGTAGTGATTGTAATATCAAATAAAATCATTTTTCAACTAAAAGTAATCAAAAAAGATAAAGAAGATCACTTCATATTCATCAAAGGAAAAATGTACCAAGAGGAACTTTTAATTCTGAACATCTATGCCCCAAATGCAAGGGCACCCACATACATAAAAGAAACTTTACTGAAGTTTAAAGCATGTATTACACCTCACACAATAATAGTGGAAGATTTCAACACCCCACTCTCAGCAATGGACAGATCATGGAAACAAAAACTAAACCGAGACACAATGAACACAATTGGACTTAACTGACATCTATAGAACATTAATTCCTAAAGCAAAAGAATATTCCTTTTTCTCAGCACCTCATGGTACCCTCTCCAAAATAGACCATATAATTGGTCACAAAACAGGCCTCACCAGATACAAAAATTTTGAAATAATTCTTTGTACCCTATCAGATCATCATGGACTATGGCTCGTCTTTAATATGGACAAAAACAACAGAAAGCCCACATACATGTGGAAACTGAACAATGCTCTATTTAATGATGACTTGGTCAAGGAAGACATAAAGAAAGAAATTAAAGACTTTTTAGATTTAAATGAAAATGAGGACACCTCATATCAAAATTTGTGGGACTCCATGAAAGCAGTACTAAGAGGAAAAATCATAGCTCTAAGTGCCCACAAAAAGAAAATGGAAAGAGCATACACTAACAACTTGACAGCACACTTGAAAGCATTAGAACAAAAAGAAGCTAATATACCCAAGAGGAGTAGATGTCAGGAAATAATCAAACTCAGGGCTGAAATCAACCAAGTCGAAAGAAAAAGAATTATACAAAATATCAACAAAACCAGGAGCTGGTTCTTTGAGAAAATCAACAAGATAGACAATCTCTTAGCCAGACTAACCAAAGGGCACAGAGACAGTACTCAAATTAATAAAATCAGAACTGAAAATGGGGACATAACAACAGGAACAGAGGAAATTTAAAAAATCATCAGATCATACTATAAAGGCCTATATTCAACAAAACTGGAAAATCTGGATGAAATGGACAATTTTCTAGACAAATACCAGGAACCAAAGTTAAATGAGGAGCAGATAAACTATCTAAACAGTTATATAACCCCTAAAGAAATAGAAGCAGTCATTAAAAATCTCCCCACCAAAAAAAGTCCGGGACCAGATGCTTTTAGTACAGAATTTTGTAAGACCTTCCAGGTAGACCTAATACCAATTCTCTTCAAACTATTCCACAGAATAGAAACAGAAGGAACAATACCTGATTCGTTCTATGAAGCTACAATTATGCTCATATCTAAGCCTCACAAAGACCCAACGCAGAAAGAGAACTACAGACCAATCTCTCTTATGAATATTGATGCAAAAATACTCAATAAAATTCTCGCAAACCGAATCCAACAACACATCAAAGCAATCATCCATCATGATCAAGTAGGCTTTATCCCAGGAATGCAGGGATGGTTCAATATTCGGAAATCCATCAATGTAATCCACTACATAAATAAATTCAAAGAAAAAAACCACATGGTCATCTCACTAGACACTGAGAAAGCATTTGACAAAATTCAATATCCCTTCATTAAAAGTCTTGGAAAGATCAGGAATTCAAGGCCCATACCTGAACATAGTAAAAGTAATATACAGCAAGCTAGTAGCCAAAATCAAAATAATGAAGAGAAATTTGAAGCAATCCCACTAGACAAGGCTCTCACCTTACCTATTTAATATAGTACTGGAAGTTTTAGCTAGAGCAATTTGACAACAAAAGGAAGTCAAAGAGATACAATAGGAAAAGAAGAAGTCAAATTTTCACTATTTGTAGATGATATGATAATATACTTAAGTTACCCTAAAACTTCCACCAGAGAACTCCTAAACCTGATAAACAACTTTAGCAATGTGGCTGGATATAAAATCAACTCAAACAAATCAGTAGCCTTCCTCTATTCAAAGAATAAACAGGCTGAGAAAGAAATTAGGGAAATGACACTCTTCACAATAGCCACAAATAAAATAATATATCTTGGGGTGAATCTAACCAAGCAAGTGAAAGATCTGTATGACAAGAACTTCAAGTCTCTGAAGAAAGAAATTGAAGAAGATCTCAGAAGATGGAAAGATCTCCCATGCTCCTGGATTGGCAAGATTAACTTAGTAAAAATGACCATCCTGCCAAAAGCAAACTACAGATTCAGCACAATCCCCATCAAAATTCCAAGTCAGTTCTTCATAGAGATAGAATGAGCAACTTACAAATTCATTTGGAATAACAAAAAACCCAGGATAGTGAAAACTATTCTCAACAATAAAAAAACTCTCTGGGGGAATCACCATCCCTGATCTCAAACTGTACTACAGAGCAGTAATGATAAAAACTGCATGGTATTGGTACAGAGACATGCAGGAAGATCAACTGAATAGAATTGAAGACCCAGAAATGAACCTGCACACCTATGGCCACTTGATCTTTGACAAGGGAGCTAAAACCATCCAGTGGAAAAAGGTCAGCATTTTCAACAAGTGGTGCTGGCTCAACTGGAGGTCAGCATGTAGAAGAATGCAAATTAATCCATTCTTATCCCCTTGTACAAAGCTCAACTCCAAGTGGATAAAGGACCTTCACATAAAGCCAAATACACTTAAACTAATAGAAGAGAAGTTGGGAAAGACCCTTGAATACCTAAGCACAGGGGAAAAGTTCCTGAACAGAACACCAATTGCTTATGCTCTAAGATTAATAATCGACAAATGGAACCTCATCAAATTGCAAAGCTTCTGTAAGGCAAAGGACACTGTCAATAAGACAAAACGGCAACCAACAGATTGGGAAAAGATCATTACCAATCCTAGATCTGATAGATGTCTAATATTGAATATATACAAAGAACTCAAGAAATTAGACACCAAAAACCGAAATAACCCCATTAAAATGGGGTACAGAGCTAAACAAAGAATTCTCAACTGAGGAAACATGAATGGCCGAGAAGCACCTTAAGAAATGCTCAACATCCTTAGTCATCAGGGAAATGCAAATCAAAACAACACTGAGATACCACCTCACACCAGTCAGAATCGCTAAGATCAAAAAATTCAGGTGATAGTAGATGCTGGCGAGGATGTGGAGAAAGAAGAACACTCCTTCATTGTTGGTGGGGTTGCAAGCTGGTACAACCACTCTGGAAGTCAGTCTGGCGGTTCCTCAGAAAATTGGACATAGCACTACCTGAGGGCCCAGCTATACCTCTCCTGGGCATATACCCAGAAAATGCCACAACATATAACAAAGACATATGCTCCACTATGTTTATAGCAGCCTTATTTATAATCGCCAGAAGTAGAAAGAACCCAGATGTTCTTCAACAGAGGAATGGATACAAAAAATGTGGTACATTTACACAAAGGAATATTACTCAGCTATTAAAAATAATGAATTCTAGAAATTCTTAGGTAAATGGATGGAACTAGAAAATATCCTGAGTGAGGTAACCCAATCACAAAAGAACACACATGGTATTTACTCACTGATAAGCAGATATTAGCCCAAAAGTTTGAAACAACAAAGATTCAACTAACAGACCACATGAAGCTCATGAAGAAGAAAGAACAAGTGAGGATGCCTATGTCTTTCTTAGAAGGAGTAACTAAATACCCAAGGGAGCAAATATGGAGGCAAAGTGTGGGACAGAAACTGAAGGGAGGTTGTATGGAGACCATTCCACCTGGGTATTCATCCCATGTGCAGTCACCAAAAATAGACACTGATATGGATGACAGGAAGGGAATGCTGACAGCAGCCTGATAAGGCTGTCTCCTTAGAGGTCCCCCAGAGTCTGACATACCCAGTGGCAGCTACTCACCGCTAACCATTAATCTGATCAAGTGTTCCCAATGGAGAAGTTAGAGAGAAAACTGAAGGAGCCAAAAGGTGGCCCCATGAGGAGAGCAACAATACCAACCAGCCAGAGCTCCCTAGGGTCTAAACCACCAGCCTAGGAGCACATGTGGAATGACACATGACTCCAGCTGTATATTTAGGGGAGGATGGCCTTGTTGGGCATAGGTGGGAGAGGAGATTTTTGGTCCCATGAAGGCTGACCACTGAGTGGGGGGGGAATCTGAGGGTAGGGAGGGGGGATTTAGGGGTAGGTGGGTGCACACCCTCATAGAAGCATGGGGAGAGGGGATGGGATAAGGGGTTCCTGGGTGGTTAGGGGAATGGGGAAAGGGGATAAAATTTGAAATGTAAATATTATATCCAATAAAAGAGGGAAGAAAAGCAAAAGCTGTTAGAACCAACATCTTTAATAAAATGTAAGCCCTCTTAAAAAATTATCTTGATACTAAAATTTGTTTTGATAATTGTATATTGCAGAATACACAGCCTTGGTGTATCTACCCATCAAGCAAGCTGAGCAGACCAGCTCAAAACTCTGAGGTCCTGGAATTTCATCTGGATGCAGTGAAGACACAGCATCAGAAACTTATCAATTTACTCTTTCCCCAACTCCTCTTCTAATATCTCAACACCCATAATCAGCTTGAAGAAGTTAATGAAGACACAATGCCCCTAGTCCTTGGGCTTGGGGACTAAGGTGGTAAATATTGGGCTGTCTTTCTAGGGAAAAGCAGTGGTTTTGTGGGAATAGAGAGGATTAGCTAGGATTTATTGCATAGCCATAACCTATTGGTAGAAATCTGTACAATTATTATCAAGATGAAGATATAATTTCTTAAATGGCACCAATTTACTTTGATTACAAATTTTAAGTATTTCACTGGTACGAGCTTCTTATTGATATAAAAGTGAATTGAATGTTTATACTCTCATAGGCATTGTACTAGTATAACACATTTAGGAATACAAGGCTTAGACCCAGTCCTTCTTTAACCTTTTTAACAGATTTGAGGTGGTTAGCCTGTGAGTTAAGGGACTATAGCAAATTCATGGCTTGGAGTTTATTGTTAGGGTGTTTTCTATGTTTTATTTAGAAATATCTGAGTGGAGTTAACAGACAACAGTCCAGATTACCTTACATGGTTAGTTGGTTTTCAAAAGGTCAGCAGTCCACAGAACTGATGTTACAAACATTTTTGTATTAATGTTCATTTTGATTAGAGACCTGTCTGCTCCTGACAGCTTCCTGTATTGAATTCTAAGAAGAAATTGAGCATCTTAAAAATTACTCCAGTTGTAGTGAGACAGCCACTAGACAAGAATTGCCTCTTTCCATCTACAGACAAATTACTGTCCAGAAAAGGACACACTTGCAGAATAGTTGACTGATTATATCTGCCTAGACAGAGTAATCAGCTCTTAGTAATTATGCAGCACTAAGGTCTGTCAGATGATCCTGGGCCAGAAGGCAGAAGAACAGATTCTCCAACGTTTTGTAGTAGAGGGAGTGTCCAGGTGTTCAGAGGTCTCTATAAATTGGCTAAGTTTTAGAAGCTATGCTTTGTACTTCCCATAATTTTAGTTAACTCAATCATTCTGGATTTCTGACGGGGTTGAAAACTTTTAGTCTCATAGCCAATCCTGGCTATTTACCTTGAGAGAAAAGATTTGAGTGGATGGTTTTCAGATAACATTCATTCTAAAGCCAAGAAAAAAAATCAGGTTCAGAACTAAATGTTTTAGTTATGAGAGATGACAGAGGTTCTGGTTAGTCAACAAAATGATGGACTGGGTATTAGGACTATCTTGTACCTCACTGGTACAAATTGGCATAATTATGCTCTAATTGTATTTTGAGAGAAAAGTTTTATTTTAACAGGAGAAATGTAGGAAAATGTATGTAGGAGAAACTAAGGTGGGAGGAGTACTGAGAGGAAGAGAAGGAGTAAGGAGAGGAGGAGAAGAAGAAGAGGAGAAGCAAGGTGATGAGAGAGAAAAAGAGAGAGAAAGGGGAGGGGACATTGAGGCAGATGTTCATGTGTCTCTACCAGTCAAAGATAGTTTATAAATCTAGGTTGGGTAGTGGGTTACACTTATGATTGAGCATTACCAAACTTATAAAGCCTTTGATTAACATTTTTAAAAAGTGTATAAATGCAAAAAGGAAAAAGGGGGCATGGGATAGGGGTTTTCTAAGCGGGGGTGATGGGGAAAGGGGATGGCACCTGAAGTGTAAAAAAAATGTCCAATCAAAAAATGAAATAAGGATGGGCTAAGAAGCACAGTGTCAATATGGTCCACAAGAAAGTGGAAAGCATGGTGTGCTACCAAGATCTATGTAGACCCTTTGGAATGTGGGCAGAGAGTGCAAGGAAGACATAACATGTGGTTTGCTACAAATCTGGGAATGAGACTAGGGAATTGGAATTGAAGGCAAGAAGGGAGAATAAAATACCCTCTCTTATTCCTTAGCCCATGTAACCAGTAGGTTTCCAGGGAGTCCCTGAAGAAGGTGGAGGCTAAGACAAAGAGATGTTGTGGTGGAGTAAGGTTGTAGGGAAGATATGGATAATACACTGAGTATAGGGTAAAGGGGAAGGAAAGAAAGCAGAAGGTGCATTCCTACAGAGCTGGGAATGGATGGAGGATTAGAATAGGAGAGAATGGAATGTGGAGACTGCTAGTTGATTCTGACATAGCCCTTTGGTTTAGAGAGAGTCAAAAAAACCTAGAAAAGAAAAATGAGTAATGTTAGGATACAAATAATGAGATGTAGTATATAAAGAGAATAGAATTAAAGACTAGGATACATGAAATATGTGGTGGTTAATATAGAGAGCTGGTACATGTAGCAGAAAAAATTGAAAGTTAGAACTAATACTGTAGAATAGGTAATTCTAAGAATCTAAATAAAATTGAAAAGTGTGTCACTGCAAACTTTTCTGGGCATCAGACTCATTATTGAGGCTGTCATTTTACCAAGAATTGTCAGAATATCTAAAACTGAATCAAATATGAATGTGAAAAATTCAAGTCTAGTTGACATTTTTTCTGTTTTCATTCACATTAAAACTTAAAATGGCTTTAAAATGTTTGACATTGCTAAAAGTTTAAATAGGCTATCATGTAAAGCAGTCATATTATAAGTGATGTTGTTTGTGCACAAATTATGATATAGGGCTGTCAACAACATATACAATTTTCAATTATTTTACAGTAATCGTGAATAGCTATAAATGGTAATTATCTCTAAATTCAATAAATCTTCATTGCTAATATCATTCATTTGATAAGTAGCTACTGATTCAGTTAATATATAAAATAATATATATAAAATATATAATATATATAATAATATATAAAAGTATAAAATCCTGAAAATTGTCATCAGTTAAATTGTGAATACATTTTCTTAATCCTGTGTTTTACCTAGTGCTTTGAAGATGCTAAGAAAACACTACAGAAATGTAATGCACACAGAGGCAATATGAGTTGTCTAAACAATAAAGATACTGTATATTCAACTTTTTGCTATCTGCAAAATCCTATTGATTTTAAATATGAAGCTATTGTACTAACAATTCTATTACAAAATTTATTATTTATGCAATTATAAATTCAGAACAATAATTCATAAAGAGGAAGAATATATATATTAGTGAATGAAGAGAAAATGAGTCACAAAGAAAATCAGTATAACTCCCACAGAGAGGAAAGTTAAGATTAGAAACATGAGCAAGACATGCTTATACATCTAAAAAATGCATACTTACTTTACAAATCATGATAGAAGTGGAAGATCACTCATTCAAGTTGGAGATTAAAATCTCTCTGGGAGAGGTAGTTGAAAAAGTATAATTTTATGCTCTCAAGACAGCAGGTACTTCAGATAATAAGATCCAACAATTCAACTGTCAATACAGAACATGTACAATGCACAGTTTTAAACATAAAGAGGAAAAAAGTATAGTCAAGCATATGGGATTTGATAGTGAAAAGAAAAACCAACCAGAGCATTCCAGAATAACAGCTTGTTTATACTTAACTAAAATAGCTAATAGAAACTCTTCCTGTACTTACTGTTTTCAGCTACTCTTTGATTCGGACATAGCCGTGGTAGAGGTATGATAGATAATTTGTTGAGTTATTGCCTTACATACTCTTTAATTTATGAGCAAACATTCTTTGCTTAGCATGGTAACTTTGAAATACATTTTTTCTTTTCTTTTTTTTTAACTCAAAACACTTTATCAGTATATATATATATATATATATATACTGATATATAAGTATACATATATATATATATATATATATATATACTTATCCATGTATATATATATACATACATATATGAACAATAATTAAATAATAAGATGTATTTGAAAAGTATGGGGGGTTGGGAAGAGTGTTAGGAAGGAGAGAAAGGGGAAAATTATGTAAGTACAGTGCTCAAATATATATGAAATTCTCAAAAAATAATACATTTTTAAAATGTTCTTTTTCTATCTTTCAGAGGAAAATCCATAGAAAACAAAACTAACTTAAGTATGATAATTTCTTTAGTGAGAGAAAAATTTTGCGTGATGAGGAAAAGCATACAAATATTTCAATGTTTGATGAATACGACTATTTGGTGTATTGGGCATGCATTGTTTTTATTTCTCAGTTTTGCCAAACAGAACTAGTAAACACATAAAAGCTTGTAACCCTTTCTTCCACTTTGTACATTTCTCCACTTTGAAGAAGGCCTATAACACAGTATTGACATTGTAAAATTCTACAACCAAGCATTTTGTCCTTGAAGATTAAAAGACACTTGAAGGATCAAAACTTGAAAAATGGAGAGATTGCAGAAAGATGTTTTTTCTTGTACCATCCACTGAATTCAAAGTATTTGCCTAACTGCAACAAATAATATTGCCCACATTTTATCAATCCTATCTCAGTCATATTTCCACATATCTTCAAAAGGTGCTGATTTTACTGTATTTTATTTTTGATTTTTCAAGATGGGATTTTACTGTATCACCTAGAACTCACTCTATAGAACATGTTTTCCTTTGCATACAGAGTGCTGGGATTACAGGTGTTTTTGCCTCCACTGCAGGATTTTCAATTCCTTTACTAAAGAAAAATTTGGGAAATAGTCAGTATATGAAGAAAACAACATTTTCTCTTACCTGACACTTCAATATAATGATTTCTCAGAATTACTAATAATGGATGATTTGAGTGATGAATAGTAACACACTGAAAGCAAATAGTGAGTATATAACTTTGAGATTAAAAGGATATTAGTGCCTGGTCTTAATAAATGCAGAAAAGGATCAATTATAATTTGAGGCATATGAGGATCTTATCACATAAAATTAATTCTCTTAAATGAAGCAAGATTCTTTCTTTTGGGAGGTGGCTAGTCTCCGACAATATATTTCCCAATGGACATGGTTACAACAGTATAAAATCTAGTAGTAGAAACCAATTATTTAGTTAACTCATTAGGAAAGATTAGCTAATTAAAACCACCATCACCCATTGATATCTTAGAAAACTCATTTACTGCAACAATAGGATATTAGATGGGTTGAGATTGTTAATGGTTAACAGAAAAAATAAAAGAAGTAGAGCACTCCGTAGGTACTGATAATTCTATGAAATTTTTCAAAGCAATGAGGAGAAAAGGAGCCAGTATTCAATACCAGTTTTGTGCTTGCCAACTGTCTACTTTACAACAATACTGTTGGATTTATTTTACATGAAACCAAATAAGAAATTGACTATCTGAGGAGATGTGGGAATAGATGAGTCAATGAACAGGGAAATCATTTCTAAGTGGGTAGTTTGGAGCTGCTAAACAAACTTCAGCTGTTTGTGCAAACATGGTCATTGTAATGACAGCAAGCAGGTTACAAGTAATGAAAAGCTTAGTATAATCGATAGTACTTTCTGGACACAGTAATTAATAAACTAAAACCCCGTTTTTCAAAAAACTCACATTTTCATTAGAATGCAAGTGACTTTATTTTGTGGTCAACAGTGATTCAAAGGAGGCCAGAATGAACTGATTGGTTAATATGAATCTAATCAGAGAATTATGTGAGTTGTATCCCTAATTCTATTTATTGTTTACTAATTTGTATATGTTGCAGCATCTCAGAATTCCTAGAGGAAAATCAACTAGCTCATACAATATCTTTATAATGTATTATGTAGCTAATTTTCCATGTATCTGCAGATTTTTTTTCATGTTTGTATTTGTTAAGAATACTGGTTCATAGTCCCTCAATTGTCATTTTTGTACTTGTTTTTGGTAACAGGGAAAACTTGGCTTAACAGAATATATTTAGATGAGAGATCCTTTTGGACTTTCCAGAGTTGGAGAGCTCTCACATCAAAAGTTCAACAATGTAGTAGAAAATGAGAAGAGTTCTTTAAACATGAATATGAACAGAAGCCTGAAATACAACTTCTATGAAGTCAACAATCATATAATCTAGAACTCTGATGCTCACAAGCAAAGTAACACTGGAAAGGAATGTCCTACATTCTCCAGGTTAGTCTTACATTCCATGAGTAGCTGTCTTAAGAAGGTCCTAGAGTTAACCTTACTGGGTGGTATAAAAAAGTGTGTTAAATGATGTGATAAATATCCAAGAAGCAATGGCTTGTCTTCTACATTTTTTTTCTAAGTGTGAGTGTTGTTAACAGAACAAAACATTTTGTGCTGGGTTAGGGGTGTGTGGAATGAAATAATGACATCTAGAGAACTCCCAGTCTTTACTCTTTTGGTCTCTAATCCAGCCTCTGAGTACAATTAATCTACAGCCATCTTGTTTCATTAACCCTGGCTGAGGTCACACACATTTGAATGTACATACTGTCTTTTTTTTCCTGCAATAAAAGTTGTTGTTCATACTATATAGAGTCATATCTGTGAAGATTTATCTCAGTTGATTTCTAGACCTTTAGTCCATCTTCCAGATAGTAAAGGTATCTGAATTCTGCACCAGAAGAGATCAAATGAGCCTTGGCACTAAATAAAAGTAAAAGGACTTCTCTCTAACATACAATAAGATTATTTAGGATATACATGTTTGAGTACACCACTGATAATATTTTCAAAGAGGAGTAATTGAGGAGCCTTCCCTAAGTGTTTTGAGATCATGTCATAGCCTGAACTCAGGTGAGGCACCCAAATTCCTACTTCCTTAGTGTACACACAATAAGATATGCTGTTATAACAGTATTATGGTTCTATCATAAAGATTCCACGCAATAGTGTATTCACCTCAAACTGTGAGCAAATACAAACAAAATCCCACAAATACTTCCTCACTTTAGTCGTTTCAGTTAGACCTGTTGTTACATCAAAAAGAAAAGTTACATAATAAATTATTCTATTTAACGTTACTTTCTCAATCCAGTCTCTGGTAATCAACATTCCACTATCTGTAAAAGGTGAAAGATTTATACGATCTGAAGAAAAAGCAGAGTATCAATATTCCACTATCTGTTTGTAAAAGAATGACTTTTAAAAATTAAGCATATGACATTTTTTCCAGCCTACTTACTACCAGGACCAAATCAGTGGACAGATACCTATCTACACATACAGCCTGCATGCCTCCCAGGAGGTCCAAAGAAATCAAAGAAACATGTGAGAATGCCCTCACCCAAAATACCTACACTAGCTGGGACAACCATGAGGCCCAGCTGACTCCAGACCTCACCTCCCCTACTGTCACCTGGCCCCACCCTGAGCTAGGTGGGACAGGAGAAAGAAAGTGAGAGAGGAACAGGAAAAGGGGAGCAGGATTAGGTATGGGTCAAGGGTTGGGGGAACTAAGAGATTCCCAGAGTGCCAAGAGAATAAATGTAGATAAGCATCAGGAGATGACAAGTGGGGGAAACCTCTGAAAAGTAGTAGGGACCCTGGAGGTAAAAGAATCTAAGGACTCAGTAGGAGTAACTTTAGACAAAATGGCCAACACTGGGGAGAGGGAACTCAAAGAGTCCACCTCTAGTAGATAGACAGGGCCTCAAGTGGAAGGACAGAGTTACTAAACCACAGTCAAAAATTTTCACCCTGAAGTGTTCCTATCTAAAAGAACTTAGGGAGAAAACTGGAGAAGACTTAAGAAAAGGCTTCCAATGACTGGGCCAAATTGGGATCCAATACCGAGGGAATGCACCAAGTTCTGACACTATTACTGATGCTATGATGTGCTAACAGACAGGAGCCTGGCATGGCTGTCTTCTGAGAGGCCCAACCAGCAGCTGACTGAGGCAGAAGCAGATACTTACACACAACCATTGACCTGAAGTTGGGGACTCCTTTGGTTGAATTATGAGAAGGAATGAAGAAGCTGAAGAGGACAGCAACCCCATAGGAAGACCAGCAGTCTCAACCTACCCAGACCCTAGAAATTTCCTAGAAACCAAGCCACCAACCAGGAGCATACACTGGCCTGTCTAGGGCTCCTGGCTCATATATAGCAGAGGTCATATCTGTACTTAGGCCTTAGTGAGAGATTTGCTTAATCCTTGAGAGACTTGAGGCCCCAAGGAAGGTGGAGGCCTGGTGGGTTGGGACCCTTTAAGAGGCAACAGAGAGGAGAAATGGCATGAGCAAGTATGGGAGGAGGGACTGAGAGGAAGGGCAATGGAGAAAATATAAATAAAATAATAAAAAATGAAAAAAAAACTTGAGCATATTATCTTATGATTTGAATACTGAATGTTACTCAGAGGCTCTTATGTTGAAAGCTTTGTCCCTAGATAATGATGCTATGTGAAGATGTGGAAAAGTTTTTTAGGAAATCAGGGCTTTTAGAATAAATGAGTTACTTGGGAGTATCTTTGAATGTTATTTTGCTGTAGTCCCCTTGCTGTCTTTTTCTGTTTCTTGTTACCATGGTCTCAGCCATTTTTGTCTTCCTTATGCTCCCTACAATTGTGTTCTGGCTTAAAATACATACATCAGTCCATATATTTCCCAATAATAACAAACTGAACTATCTGAAAATGTGAGGCAAAATAAAGCTTTCCATTTTTGATTTTGTTATTTCAGGTATATATCATAGTGGTAAAATAAAATTGTAGTCCGTGAGATGTAAGAGAATTTTAGTCTAGGAGCATAGCTGCTCTGGCAATGGATGACATCCAAAGACTTTCTAAGTCTATACGATCTGGCCAGAATAAAGACATAGCCCTGGATTTACATTATGATCTGGCTGAAATACAAACACATCCTTAGTACACAACCTTACTCCCTAACAATAAAGGTAGGGTTAGTTTGTAGAAGGAACCAGCCATGTTTGAATGTGATATCTAATTGAGTAGTAGAAAAAGGTATGGATGAGAGATAGATTGACAGATTGAGTCAGGATATGCCAAACTTTCATGAGAATAGCACATGAAAGAGAGGCTACTTAAAAACAGCACAGGGAGAAAAAAAAGGTGGTGATGTGTCTTCATGGAAATTTTACCAGGAGAGTTTTCTGAGATGAGGTACAGAGAGAACAAGATAGAGACAGGTAAAGACAGAATAAACCAAAGAATAAGGAGCCACAAAATTAGAACATACTGACAAAGTTAATATTAGGTCAAGCCTAGAGAAACCCATTTGAACTAATCAGCTTAGAAGATTATGTTATACACAGCCTAGAAATTTCCAGGCCTAGGCATAGGGATATTTAGAAGAGAAAAAGAAATTCTCTGGGCTCAGCCCAAGCCATGTATTCATACAGCTTGGTATAGCTCTCACCTCATCCCTTAATCTGAGGAAATAAAAGCAATATTTACAATGAGATCATGCACCATTTCTGTCAGTACCTGTTCTATTTCACTTTGGTAACATCTAATTTCATCTGTAGTTTAGACTGCTAAAATTTCCTATTATAAGTTGTACATTTTCTATATGTTTATTCTTAAGTTGTTGGACACTTCAGATGCTTTCATACAGAAGCTATCATGACTAATACTAAAATTTATGTCAAACCTTGGATATTTATTATATGTATTATAGTTCTTTGAATATAACCTTAGAAATAGGGTTACTCAATAACATCATAATACCATTTTTCTTTTTTTAAGAACTTCCACACTCTTTTTAAAAGGGATATTTTTAATTTATGATAGTATGAACACTTGATAAAGCTTCCACTTTATATAACCTAGGCACATGTAGTATTACTCAGCATTTGACAATAGACATTTTAACAGTCATGAAATACTATATCACTGTAGTTTTATAGTTGCATTGATAATGATAAGTTTTGACTATTTCATTATATCTCTAGTTATCCATTCATATTTATTATTTATAAAATGTCTGCTCAAGTTTGTGGGTAATGTTTAGTCATAAATTATTTAATTGTTATTATTTTCTCTACATATATCAAATGTTAGCATTTTATTAAATATTTGACTTGAGAATATTTCTTTCTTAATCCAGAAAACTTTATCTTTATCCTGTCCTGTTAATTATTTCCCATGCTTTAAAAAAGCTTTTCAATTTGATGAAATCCTAGTTATATATGGTGGGTTTTTGTTTGTTTATGCTTTAGTAGCTATAACCAAAAAAATTGCTCAGAAGTAATTTATAAGAAACTCATTCTATATTTTCTTCTATTATACTTGAAAATGCATGTTATAATTAGGGTTTTTTATTAAGTTTGAGTTTTTATGGCTAGCTTCTATGTAGTATGAGATAATGGTACATATCCAGTGTACTTTTATCAATGTATAAAGAGACCATTCATTCATCAGTGCACATACTACACAAAATATAAGTCAAGAAAAAAGTCACAATTTAAATAAAATAAAAAATTTTATTTTGAAATAATTTCAATAAAAAAGTCAAATAAATTTGACATAAAACTATAGTCTTTCCATAAAAGAAATTGAGTAAAATATAAATAAGTGGAAATAAATCTGTAAAGATTAATAAGAATACTTAGTATTATTAGAACATTAATATTACACAAAATAATACATCTAATTTCCCATGTTATTTTCATATCTGTACATTTGAGTGGGTGCAGAGAGAGATAGAGAAAAAGAGCAATAAAAAGAAAGATTTAAAATAGATGAACACAGATATAAATCATAAAAATGTACAGATTCAGAAAATCTCTAATATATCAAAGAAAAATGAACAATCAAATACAACCTTTCTGCTAAAGGAATGTAGCAATAAAATGGCTCAACTACATTCTGCTGTACTTATAGATCAGTGACTTGTTCAGCCATTACCCAGAGGTACTTTCTTCTGCAGCAGATGGGAGCAAATACAGAGATCTACAACCAAACAATATGCAGAACCATGAGAGACTTTGAAGCAAAAATATCTGTTTCAAAATATCTTCATCAAAACTCTCCCCTCAGTGCTGAGGGAAATCTACAGCAGATGAGAGAAAAAGAGTGTAAGAGCAGAGGGGATGTAGGTCACCAAGGAATCAAGGCCCTGTGGACACAAGAGGGCTGGTTCACACAGAAATTCACAGAGCAACATGCAAGAGGTCTTCAGGGGTCTCCCCCAAATGGGCTTCTAAAGCAGGCAAAGTGTATACATGCTCACATCTAGTATCCAGAAGCAATTGCTAATTGAAAGTCAATTGCAAATGAAAAAGT